>NC_091987.1:8397009-8697009 GCF_044704955.1 Pristiophorus japonicus
AGGACTCCGACAGTCGCGCCCTCCGGTTAACATACATAACAGGAAGGTCTGTGGTGGGGTGGAAGGCAGGAGAGATTAAATGACAAAAGGGTTGAAGGTGCAAGGCAGAAGGGGTGGTAATGGGAAAAGTAAAGAAACAAAAGATGGGTCTAGAGGAGCTTCACCTTTCCTCATTTCCCTGCCTCTGTACTTGCTTAAAATCTGTTACGTCTGTAACATATTCCAGTTCTGACAAAGGGTCACAGATGTGAAATGTTATCTCTGTTTCTCTCTCCACAGAAGCTGCCTGACCTTTTGGAGTGTTTCCAACGTTTTCTGTTTATATTTCAGATTTCCAGCGTCCGCATTATTTTACTTTTCATATTAGTTGCTTTACCCTGGGAGACTGTTCCACATCTCAGCAACTCCATTGGGGAAAAAATCCTTGTAATCTTACGTTGCCTGAGGTTTGCAAGTGTTCTACTCACCTTATCCAGCTCCTCGCTCAAATTAAGTGACCTACATTGTCCATGCTCTGCTGAAATTTGAAAACGTGGATTGGAATCATAGAATCATAGAATGGTTACAGCACAGAAGGAGGCCATTCGGCTCATCGAACCCGTGCTGGCTCTCTGCCAGAACACCTCAGCTAGTCCCGCTCCCCCGCCCTTTGCCCGTAGCCCAGCAATTTTTCCTTCAGGTACTTATCCAATTCCCTTTTGAAAGCCACGATTGAATCTGTCCCCACCACCCTTTCAGACCGTGAATTCCAGATCCTAACCATTCACTGCATAAAAAAAATATTGTAAATCTTTTCTGCACCCTCTCTAAGGCCTTAACATCCTTCCTAAAGTGCGGTGTCCAGAATGGGATACACTACTCCAGTTGAGGCCTAACCAGAGTTTTATAAAGGTTCATTATAGCTTCCTTGCTTTTGCAATCTATGCTTCTATTTATGAAGCCCAGAATCCCATGTGCTTCTTTAATCATTTTCTCATCCTGCCCTGCCACCTTCAACGATTTGTGCACATATACCCCTAGGTCTCTTTGTTCATGCGCTTGCTTTAGAATCGTACCTTTTAGTTTATGCTGCCTCTCCTCGTTCTTCCTACCAAAATGTATCTCTTCGTACTTTTCTGCGTTAAATTTCATCTGACACATGTCCTCCTGAAGTCTATCGCTCTTGTGCTCACTGCTCACTGTGGTCCCAAGTTTCCACACGCGGCAAAACAGGCGCCCCTCCGAGCTGGGCGCCCGTTTTTCGCGCCGTAAACGGCGCCTGAAAAAAAACGCGCTATTCTCGAGCGCTTTGCAGCTCGATGTCAGCTTGGCGCGGCGCCCAGGGGGCAGAGCCTACCACTCGCGCCCATTTTGTAAGTGGGAGGGGGCGGGTACCATTTAAATGAGTTTTATTCGTGCCGGCAACCCTGCGCGTGCGCGTTGGAGCGTTCGCGCACGCGCAGTGTGAAGGAAACATTGGCACTCGGCCATTTCTGTAGTTCTTTGTAGCTGTGCATTTTTTTTATCATTTTTTAATAAAAGCACATTGCCCTTCCATGATCAGCACTGAGGCTTCTTGCAGCAGTGAGAAGGCTGCAGGAAGCCTCAGAAGTTGAGGCAGCCGTTTCCCGACGGCCCCGACCGATGGCAGGGGTCCTCCCCCCCGCTACCGTCAGGAATGGCTGCCTCAACTTCTGAGGCTTCCTGCAGCCTTCCCCCCCGCGCCCCCCCCCCCCCCCGCAGGAACGGCTGCTGCCATCGGTCGGTCGGACCCTCCCTGCCTCCCCCCCTGCTGCCGTCGGGAACGGCTGCCTCAACTTGTGAGGCTTCCTGCAGCCTTCTCCCTGCCTGAAGCACTTTCACACAGGTAGGAAGATGGTTTATTTAATCTTTTCTTTGCTTATAAATGTTTATTCAGGTTGGAATTATTTGTATAATATTTGTATAAGTATAACTAAGGATTTATTGTAGAATTTAATGACTTCCCTTCCCCCACTCCTCCCCCCCCGCCCCAACCTTGTTCCGGACGCCTAATTTGTAACCTGCAAATGTGTAGACAAAGTTTTTTCAGGCCTACAAAAATCTTCACTTGCTCCATTCTAAGTTAGTTTGGAGTACGTTTTCACTGTGGAAACTTTCAAATCAGGCGTCAGTGGCCGGACACGCCCCCTTTTGAAAAAAAAATTCTGTTCAAAATTGAAACTGTTCTAAATGACTAGAACTGCAGAAAACTTAAATGTGGAGAATTGCGATTTCGAAGATATTCCGTTCTCCACCAGTTGCTCCTAAAAATCAGGAGCAAATCATGTGGAAACTTGGGCCCTGTATTTCCAAATTTTGTGTCACCTGCAAAATTTCAAACTGTGCCCTGGACACCCACATCCAAGTCATTAATATATATCAAGAAAAGCAGTGGTCCCAGTGCCGACTCCTGTGGAACATCACTGTGGAACACACCTTCCTCCAGTCCGATAAACATCTGTTCACCACTACTCTCTGTTTCCTGTCACGTAGCCAACTTCTTATCCATGCTGCCACTGTCCATTTTATTCCATGGGCTTCACCTTTGCTGACAAGCCGATCATAGAAACATAGAAACATAGAAAATAGGTGCAGGAGTAGGCCATTCGGCCCTTCGAGCCTGCACCACCATTTAATGAGTTCATGGCTGAACATGCAACTTCAGTACCCCATTCCTGCTTTCTCGCCATACCCCTTGATCCCCCTAGTAGTAAGGACTTCATTTAACTCCTTTTTGAATATATTTAGTGAATCATGTGGCACTTTGTCAAACCCCTTTTGGAAATCCATGTACACCACATTAACCGCATTGCCCTCATTAACTCTGTTACCTCATCAAAAAACTCAATTAAGTTAGTGAAACACAATTTAACAAATCCGTGCTGGCTTTCCTTAATTAATGCACACTTTTCCAAGTGACTGTTAATTTTGTCCCGGATTATTGTTTCAAAAAGCATCCCCACTACCGAGGTTAAACCGACCGGCCTGTAGTTGCAGGGTTTAACCTTACACCCTTTTTTGAACAAGCGTGTAACATTTGCAATTCTCCTTCCTCTGGCACCACCCCCGTATCTAAGGAGAATTGGAAGATTATGGCCAGTACCTCATCAATTTCCCATTACTTCCCTCAGCATCCAAGAATAGAATTACATAGGATAAACGGCACAGATAAAGGCCCTTCTGCTAACCAGTCAATGCCGGTGTTTATGCTCCACTCGAGCCTCCTTCCGTCTTTCTTCATCTAAATCTATCATCATAACCCTCTATTCCCTTCTCCCTCATTTGCTTGTCTAGCCCCCCCCCCCCCCCTTAACTCATTTAGTACCTCAGCCTCCATGCAGAGGTCTCCTTTTTGTCTGTAATTGGCCCCAACCCTCCTTTTACTACCCATTTACTATTTATATGCCTATCATCATCATCATAGGCGGTCCCTCGAAATCGAGGAAGACTTGCTTCCACTCCAAAAGTGAGTTCTCAGGTGACTGAACAGTGCAATATGGGAATTACAGTCTCTGTCACAGGTGGGACAGACAGTGGTTGAAGGAAAGGGTGGATGGGGAGTCTGGTTTGCTGCACGCTCCTTCCGCTGCCTGCGCTTGGTTTCTGCATGCTCTCAGTGACAAGACTCGAGGTGCTCAGTACCCTCCCAGATGCTCTTCCTCCACTTAGGGCGGTCTTTGGCCAGGGACTCCCAGGTGTCGGTGGGGATGTTGCACTTTATCAGGGAGGCTTTGAAGGTGGCCTTGAAATGTTTCCTCTTCCCAATTGGGGCTCGCTTATTGTGTCGGAATTCCGAATAGAGCGCTTGCTTTGGGAGTCTCGTGTCAGGCATGCGAACAATGTGGCCCGCCCAACGGAGCTGGTCAAGTGTGGTCAGTACTTCGAAGCTGGGGATGTTGACCTGATCGAGAACACTAACGTGCTGCGTCAATCCTCCCAGAGGATTTGCAGGATATTGCGGAGACAGAGTTGGTGGTATTTTTTATGTATGCAACTATGTAATACTTGCCACCAGAGGGCACGACTGTTGGAGCCCTAATGGTCACCTGCACACACGTGCAGGGCCAGTATAAGAGGTTGGCTGCCATGTTGTTTAGGCACTCTGGAGTTGTAATAAAGAAGATTAAGTTCACACTACGTTTAGCTCACAGTACTCAGCCTCGTGGAGTTCTTCTAAAAACAACAATTGGCGACGAGTAACAGAATACGAACCCTCACACAACCATGACTGCCGTTGCAATATTAGAGAGATTTGTAGAGGGTGATGATTGGGAAACCTTCATCGATTGTCTCGACCAGTATTTCGTGGCCAACGAGCTGGCAGGAGACACTAACGCGGCCAAGCGCAGGGCGGTTCTCCTCAACGCCTGAGGGCCTAAAATATGCGGCTTCATCAAGAATCTGCTCGCACTGACAAAACCAACGGAGAAGGAATATTCAGAGTTGTGCACGCTGGTTCGGGACCACCTCAAGCCGAAGGAGAGTATCCTCATGGCCAGATATCGTTTTTACACGCACCACCGCTCCGGGGGCCAGGACGTGGCGGATTATGTCGCTGACCTGAGACGCCTCACGGGACCTTGTGATTTTCGAGCTGCGTTGGGGCAAATCCTGTCGGACTTTTTCATGCTGGGCATCAGCCACGAGGTCATTCTTTGAAAGCTGCTTGCTGCCGAAATCATAGACCTGAGCAGGGCCATCGCGATCGCCCAGACATGCATGGCCACGGACGGTAACACCAAACAGATATCTTCTCAACATCGAAGCTCACCGGCAAGGACTGTGCATAAAATGACGTTGCTAGCGGGCCGAACTGCATATGGCAGGGCCTATACGTCTGTGGCTGCAAGACCTGTGGTGACTCAGAGTCCGCCATCGGGGGTGAATGTGAATCCATTAGCATCGTGTTGGCACTGAGGGGGTAATCATCGGGCCCATCAATGTCGATTCAAGCACCAACTGTGCAAATGCTGTGCAACGATGGGGCACCTCCAGTGAATGTGCAAACGCGCTGCGAGGGTGATCAATCCGGTGTGGATTACGCAGCACAGGCAACTCAACCCGAGGAAAAAGTGTATGGGGTACTTACCTTCACCACCAAGAGCCCTCCTATAATGCTAAAAGTCAAACTAAATGGAGTTCCAGTATCCATGGAGCTGGACACGGGTGCGAGTCAGTAAATAATGAGTCAGAAGGCTTTCGAGAAACTGTGGGGCAATAAAGCACAAAGGCCCAAACTGAGCCCGATTAATGCAAAGCTGCGTACCTACACCAAAGAGCTCTTACCAGTCATTGGAAGTGCGGCGGTGAAGGTATCGTGTGATGGAGCTGTGCCCTGACCTATCATTGTGGATTGTTCCAGGCAATGGCCCAACGCTGTTCGGCAGAAGCTGGCTAGACAAAATGAGATGGAATTGAAACAACATCAAAGCACTATTTTCAGTGGATGATATCTTGTGTGCTCAAGCGCTGAGCAAGTTGCCCTCACTATTCGAACCAGGCATCGGCAACTTCACAGGCGCCAAGGTACAGATCCATCTAGGCCCCAGTGCCGACCCATTCATCACAAGGCTCGGGCAGCTCCGTACATGATGTCGAGATCGAACTGGACAGACTCCAACGCGAAGGAATCATATCGCCAGTCGAGTTCAACAAGTGGGCCAGTCCAATTGTTCCGGTGTTGAAAAGAATATGCGGAGACTACAAGGTAATGATTAACCAAGTCTCACTACAGGATCTGTTATGTATGTAACTATGTAATACTTGCCACCAGAGGGAGAGACTGTTGGAGTCCTAATGGTCACCTGCACACATGTGCAGGGTCAGTTTAAAAGGTTGGCTGCCATTTTGTTTAGACACTTTGGAGTTGTAATAAAGAAGACTAAGGTCACACTAAGTTTAGCTCACAGTACTCAGCCTCGTGGAGTTCATCTATACAAAACAATTGGCGACGAGTAACAGAATACGAAACTTCATGCAACCATGGCTGCCATTAGAGATATTCATAGAGGAAGCCTTCGTCGAGCGTCTCGACCAGTATTTCGTGGCCAACGAGCTGGAAGGAGACACGAAAGCGGCCAAGCACAGGGCGGTTTTCCTCATCGTCTGTTAGCACGACATACCCTTCCAAGAATCACTCATCACTCAGGGTTGGTCCATACATCAAAAAGGTTTATTACGCCAGCGAGGAGATGAAGCAACTGGTGGGTCCAGGTACCTCTCTCTTACTTTCCTTGGCTCTCTTTGGGTTGCTTCCTTATCTTAGTCCTGTTACAGAGTCGTATTGTTCTATGGGCCAGGACGTCTCATCTGGGGAACATCTGCGGAGTTGTAGTGTGGTTCTGCGTGAGAATATAGCCGTTATCGATAACTAGGAATGCAGTCTCTTTTAGCTAACAGAAATCCCTTGAGGCTTCACGGGCCGCCATTTTTATGATATTGGGTTTACATATTTAGTTCTAAATCTTATGCTACAGGTGCCGTTGCCCTCGGGGAGAATTTTCTGCCATAACAACCCCTTCTTTTGGTCAAGGGGCTAGTCCTAGCCCCCTGAAACCAACACTAATTTATATTCTGTTATAGTTTTGTATCACCCGGTACTCCCTGCTTTGACGTGCTGGCCAGTCACATGATTTCAGGAGTCCCAGTTGTTTTAGATCAAATCAATATAGTTCGAATTGCCCCTTTCACCTATTAAGCGAATCTCCTTGCTTATCTGAGCTTTGGTGTTTAACCTCCGTTGTTGTGCATAATATCAGCAGTACCGGCAAGCCATGACGCCCCATGTCAATGCTAAGACTAGCTGTACTCCGACCAGTATGCGTGATATAATTCGAATCCAGGGGTGGATGTTAACATTCATTCCTCAGTTCCAAACTTGTCTCCACCAACTCTCACCCTGCAGCTCTGTATCGGTGTCTTTCTCCATATCTCAATCTTTGTCAGCAGTTGGTGGTAGAGTTTGACAGACTATCCAACTCTGAGTCTTAATTCCCTTAGTACTTCTGCTAAATGGGGAATAGGGGCCTGTTCTGGCTCATCATAGTCCTGCAGGTGATCATGTAGTTGATCAGTGGCATCAATGATTTTGGTATCTCTCTGTTTAACTTGGATAATGCGGGCTGGCCCTATAGTGACGGGTTGTAGAGGTGTAAAGCAGAAGTTTGGTTGCGGGATCTGGCATTGCAAGCCGTTATACTGATATGAATGTTCCGTGGTGGAGACGCAGTATCTCGCTTTGCCCTCGTACCCGGACCGGGCAAAATGTGTACTATTTCCAAAACGCATCCATCGGTTCGATTAAAACCACACTCGTCTAATTCTCCCTGTCCCACCAGGTGGGGGCGCACTGTGATCTCGCCCCTTTGTTTGCACCCTGTCAGGGAGACGCTGTTATAGCGTGTTATCTCTACGGATAGTGGAGTCTGCGGTTAAGTAGTAATGGACGGAGGCATTGTTCCGTACAACCCCAATACTCTCCAGTTGATAAAGGGGAAATGGACCTGAGTCTCATGTGACTATAGGGATCATCGAGACAATCCCCACTCCCGCGGCTGTGCCCATCTGGCAGTTTTGGATCGCTGGGTATACTCTGGTTATTCCCTTCAGAATGCAGTTATCCAGTGTCCCCTTCAGCTTGGCTAGCTGAGATAGGTGTGAGCTGTCTATCCAGTCTGGTACCTCCCCCCTTTGGATCTGATCGAGGTTGTGGTGTATCTGTCCCACCATCCACAGACCATAAGTGTGACAGAGTTGCCCTTGTCGGAGCTTTCCGGCATCTTCCTTTTCTCTGTCAATTAGACGATTAATTGTTTTGGCATGTGTCTTGATTATTGAAATCTAATTGTATCTCCATGCCTTCCCTTCCTAGGTCGGCTTGGTTTTTCAGATTCTGCTCTGCCTGCTCTGACAGTTCCCTCATCACCTCTTTAAGTTGTTCCACCTTTTCATTCAGCCCTTGTATATCCAGTGAGTTTACTATGGAGGTCCCGGTATTAAAGCCAGTAGCAGCGTCACTAATTATTCCCCTCTTATGCCTATGCATCTGCTCTTGTTTTCAGAACCTACTGGCGCCCATGGCATTGGCAGCCTGCTGCATTACAACCTTACTTAATACACTATACATCTTCCTTGCCTGTTCTTACAATACTCTGGCATTTGTATGCCTGAAATATTGATCAGAACAGGCACAATTTCATGCTTAACGTTATGCGTTAAAATAAGTTATGTCCGTGCTTCAGTCCTTGGCTGCTGGGATACATATTCCGTCAGTTAAATCAAACAAGATCCCATAGTTTGGGTAAGCGTGTCTTTCCTGTATTTGCTGCATCCCCCGTAGTCCATCCGAGTTATCTGATGCTTGTATGGGTGTCGAGATGCTCAGTATCATGCTGCAGAGCTGAAGTGACCGCTGTGATTCCATCTCGGTGGGTGTTTGATCTGCAAATTTTAAACAGATCCAGGTGTTAGGTTCTGGTCTACTCATCTTTTATCCATGCATGTCGCGGTCACTCTGTGAAATCGGAGGCAAGGGTTAGGTTGGGTTTGTGGACTACACTTACCCACCGTGGGGTACATTGGCCCTATTGCCACAGGTGATGGTGCTATGGCTGCGCACTGCACTATCCGTCTGGTCCCGTTTTTTATTTAATCTCTTCCAGCTTATTGATTTTAGCTTTTAACTCTTGAATTTGTTTTGTTTAAGTATCTATTTCTTTATTGTATCAGACAGGGATTATTTTTATTTTATTCTGACTATCCCACCATTTCCTCTATCTGTCAGGTGAGTCTTCTTTATTCTATTAAGAAATCCAAATTAATAATGTCCAATATAAAAGAGCTGTCAATGGAAAGGGTTAACTCCTTTACAGGTTTGTAAGAAAGCCTGACGTCATTACGTGACTTTGCGTAATCATCCGAAAAATGTTTTTCAGTGCTGAGTTCGCATAGCTTAGATCTTTTCTCCTCGTTATTTTCAAAACCCTCCTGCTTGCTTAGACTGTTCGGGACTTTTCTGGATAAACAACGTCTATTTTGGAAATCTTTTCAAACTGCAGTGAAACTTTCTCGTAATTTAAAATCATTATCAATGGAGAGTGTCTTTTAACTCTTCCAAAATGTTTTCAATTGAATCAATATCTTTTTCACAGCCAATATCAATTAGTATTTAGTAAGTTATGTCTTCTTCCATCGCAAACACTCTTTTTTTTTCTTCAGCACCTATTTAGTACGTTACATCTTTTTTTTCTTCAAATGAAGTTTTGTATTTTACACAGAGGGCTCGTGTCTCAGTAAATTTGTTAATTTAAAATCATCAGACAATCAAAGACACTTTTTCTTTCAAATTCGTTCAATTTGTTTTCTTTCAAGGTTGCGTCTTTCTTTTTCTTTTCCATAACTAGAACGGAGTCTGGCACGTAGGCTTTGAGAGCTGCTTTTTGTTGTCTCAAATGTTCCAGTTTCAAGGCCATTACAATGTCCCTTTTTTCTAAACTACTAAAGCTTGCCGTTTTAACATCAGATTTAATTTAATTTTTTTTTGAGTCAGTATTATCTCAGTATTTTGCTGTGACACCTGCGTTTCTAACTTAAAGCTTCCTACATACAGGACAACACTACAAAGGGTTAAAAAAATAACTTTCACTCTGTCTGAAAAAGTGGGTGGAGCTAAAACAACCAGAAAGCTCCACCACTTTTCCAAACGGGGTTTCATTCATTACACAAGCACTCTCACTCAAAGACAGACATTCACAAAAGTCTCTCTTCATTCAACAAAGATTTACTTTCTCTGTTTTTCCGCCAAGTGGCGGGTAAGGGACCCTTCCGGTCCCCACTCGAGTTCTGGTGTTATATTTGCCATAATACTTAAAATAGTTAGAGGTCTTTAAACTTTCAGCGGTCCATTTTTAGCAGCGTGACTTGTAGTAGACCACCTTGCCCTCAGTCCGCCTTCACCAGCGCAACGTGGAACAGGCCTTTTTTGGTCTAAAATTTAGTGATAGTTTGTTAAGGATTGGGAATATTAGAGACCTAACTCTCAGCGGTCCACTTTTACCAGCGTGACTTGTAGTCGGTCACCTCTCAGCGGTCCACTTTTACCAGCGTGACTTGTAGGTTTTTTCCATACACTGTCAGGTTACGAATCTGCTATTACACAAACACACGCAATTCCTTGATGCGTTTTAAGCAATTCCCGCAGTGCCCTATACCCCCTTAACGACTACCTATAACCGTTTTGCCTGTTGGTCCAACACTCCTTACAGGTCGGCCTTCGGACACCAGCTGGTCCCCTTCCCCCGGGGTTTGTTGCCCATACTCACCCAGATTTTCCAGGGGTGTCCCAATGTCCTCTGCAATATCCCGTTCATGACGCCATTTGTTAGCGCGAATGTACCCTTCCAAGAATCACTCGTCACTCAGGGTCGGTCCATACATTAAAACGGTTTATTACGCCGACGGGGAGATGAAGCAACTGGTGGGTCCAGGTACCTCTCTCTTACTTTCCTTGGCTCTCTTTGGGTTAGTCCTGTTACAGAGTCGTATTGTTCTATGGGCCAGGACGTCTCGTCTGGAGAACATCTGCGGAGTTGTAGTGTGGTTCTGCGTGAGAATATAACCGTTATCGATAACTAGGAATGCAGTCTCTTTTAGCTAACAGAAATCCCTTGAGGCTTCACGGGCCGCCATTTTTATGATATTGGGTTTACATATTTAGTTCTAAACCTTACGCTACAGGTGCCATTGCCCTAGGGGAGTATTTTCCGCTAAAACAGCCTCATCAAGAATCTGCTCGCAACGACAAAACCAACGGAGAAGGAATATACAGAGTTGTGGACACTGGTTCGGGACCACCTCAAGCCAAAGAAGAGTATTCTCATGACCAGATACCGTTTTTACACCACCATCGCTCCGGGGGCTAGGGCGTGGTGGATTATGTCGCTGACCTGAGACGCTTCGCGGAACCTTGCGATTTTGGAGCTGCGTTGGGGCAAATGCTGCGGGACATTTTCATGCTGGGTATCAGCCACGAGGTCATTCTTCGAAAGCTGCTGGCTGCCGAAACCCTCGACCTGAGCAGGACCATCGCGATCGCCCAGACATGCATGACCACGGACGATAACACCAAACAGATATCTGCTCAACATCGAAGCTCACCGGCAAGTACTGTGCATAAAATGACGTCGCTAGCGGGCCGAACTGCATATGGCAGGGTCAAAAAGTCTATGGCTGCAAGACTTGTGATGACTCAGAGTGCACCATCGGGGGTGAATGTGAATCCATTAGCACCGTGTTGGTGCTGCGGGGGTAATCATCGGGCCCATCAATGTCGATTCAAGCACTACGTGTGCAAAGGCTTGCAACGATGGGGCACTTCCAGCGAATGTGCAAATGTGCTGCGACATACCACGTGGCAGATGATGATCGATCCAGCGTGGATCACGCAGCACAGGCAACTCAACCCAAGGAAGAAGTGTATGGGCTACATACCTTCACCACCAAGAGACCTCCTATAATGCTGAAAGTCAAATTAAATGGAGTTTCAGTATCCATGGAGTTGGACACGGGGACGAGTCAGTTAATAATGAGCCAGAGGCTTTTGAGATACTGCGGGGCAATAAAGCACAAAGGCGCAAACTGAGTCCGATGAATGCAAA
This sequence comes from Pristiophorus japonicus, assembly GCF_044704955.1. NCBI lineage: Eukaryota > Metazoa > Chordata > Chondrichthyes > Pristiophoridae > Pristiophorus > Pristiophorus japonicus. The sequence continues at coordinate 8,408,664 of NC_091987.1, forward strand.
GCTGCGTACCTACACCAAAGAGCTCATAGCATTCATTGGAAGTGCGGCAGTGAAGGTATCGTATGATGGAGCTGTGCATGACCTATCATTGTGGATTGTTCTAGGCAATGGCCCAAAGTTGTTCGGCAGAAGCTGGCTAGAAAAGATTCGATGGAATTGGAACCACATCAAAGCACTATCTTCAGTGGATGATGCCTCGTGTGCTCAAGTGCTGAGCAAGTTTCCCTCGCTATTCGAACAAGGCATCGGCAACTTCACAGGCGCCAAGGTACAGGTCCATCTAGGTCCCGATGCACGGCCCGTCCATCACAAGGCTCGGGTGGTTCCGTACATGAAGAGAGAGAAAGTCGAGATCGAACTGGACAGACTCCAATGCGAAGGAATCACATCACCAGTCGAGTTCAACGAGTGGGTCAGTCCAATTGTTCCGCTGTTGAAAAGCGATGGCACGGTCAGAATCTGCGGAGACTACAAGGTAACGATTAACCGAGTCTCGTTACAGGACCAGTACCCGCTACCCAAGGCGGATGACCTGTTCACAACATTAGTGGGGGGGGAAGTCATTCACCAAGTTGGACCTAACCTCCGCTTATATGACACAGGAGCTGGCTGAATCTTCGAAATGATAGATGTGCATCAACATACACAAAAGGTTTTTCATATACCACAGGTGCCCTTTCGGGATTTGCTTGGCTGCAGCCATTTTCCAGAGAAACATGAATAGTTTGCTGAAATCTGTTCCATGCACCGTTGTGTTTCAAGATTTTATCCTGATCACTGATTGTGACACTATCGAACATCTACACAACCTGGAGAGGTTCTAAGTCACCTGGACAGAGTGGGATTCAGGCTGAAACACTCCAAGTGTGTTTTCCTGGCGGCAGAAGTTGAATTTTTCGGGAGAAAGTGTTCTGTATTGATGTGTGTATCGTCCTGGTACCTTAAATATATAATAAGCACAATGGTACACCACAGAGGGCGCGGTGGTGGGAGACCTGAAAGTACCTGCAACAGGCAGTATAAAAGGCTGACCACCACACCTGAGAGTCACTCTGAGGCTGTTCAATTAAGGACCAAGATCACAGCAGTTAGATTAACACCAGACTGTGTGGAGTCAGTGATTGTGTGCTGCATACACCACATTGGCGACGAGGACGCGGACGAACTCCACGCAACCATGGCTACTCTGGGCTCGCTAAAGGATTTTACCGTGGGCAATGATTGGGAGGCCTTACGGAAAGGCTCGAGTACTACTTCACAACAAACGACCTGACGGAGGACACGAACGCACTGAGAGAGAAGCGTAAGGTGATATTGCTTTCCAGTTGTGGCCATGAGGTTTACTGTCTCGTCAGGGATTTGCTGGCACCCGAGAGCGCCAGGGACAAGTCATACGAGGAGCTGACTGAACTCATTCGTGACCAGTTGAAACCGAAGGAGAGCATCCTCACAGCCAGATACAAATTTTACCATCACTGCAGACCTGAGGGCCAGGATGTCACCAAATATGCTGCGGACCTCAGGAGACTTGCAGCGCCGTGTAATTTTGGCGCACACCTTGACGAGGCGTTGCGAGACGTTTTCGATATGGGGATTGGCCACGAGGGCCTCCTTCACAAGCTGCGTACCTACACCAGGGAACTAAAACCTGTTCTTGGCAGAGCGGAGGTGCAGGTGTCCCACGGGGACGAGACGCACGGTTTACCTTTGTGGGCCGTTGCAGGCAATGGGCCGACGCTCCTCGGCCGGAGGTGGATGGGGACGGTTCGTGGGAGCTGGGAAGACTTCACCACTCCACAGGCTGCTGCTCCCCAGGGTGCTGCCGTGCCCCGGGTCCCCAGAGAGCAGCGCCGACCGAGCTGGAGCTGCAGCCTCAATCCACCCACAGGCAAGCCCAAGGCCCGGACCTCACACAGAGATCCTGCAACCTCAGCCCCCACAGGCAAGCAGCCCTGCAGAGGCGGGCCTAGTGGAGGGTCACCTGAGGGTCACTCTGAGGCTGTTCAATAAAGGACTAAGGTCACAGCAGTTAGATTAACACCAGACCGAGTGGAGTCAGTGATTGTGTGCTACATACACCACAGAAAGATAGCAGCAGATGGCATCAGGCCCACGGACTCAAAGGCAGAGACAAGAATGCACCCAGACCACAGGATGTGAAGGAGCTGTGTTCATTCCTGGGACTCTTGAACTATTTCGGTAACTTTCTACCCGGGTTGAGCACGTTGTTAGAGCCTTTACACATGTTGCTACGTAAGGGTGATGACTGGGTTTGGGGCAAATCTCAAGACACAGCCTTTGATAAGGCCAGGAACCTGTTATGTTCAAATAAGTTACATGTACACTATGACCCATGTAAACATTTAGTGCTAGCTTGTGACGCCTCATCGTACGGGATCGTCTGTGTGTTACAGCAAGTCAATATATTGGGCAACCTCCAACCAGTTGCATACGTGTCTAGAAGTCTGTCTAAGGCTGAGAAAGCCGACAATATGGCTGAGAAAGAGGCATTAGCATGTGTCTATGGGGTTAAAATGCACCAATACCTACTTGGACTTCGGTTTGAGCTTGAAACTGACCACAGGCCGCACATTTCATTGTTTTCAGAGAGCAAAGGTATAAATACCAACGCTTCGTCCTGCATCCAAAGATGGGCGCTAACATTATCCGCTTATCTATGTTATCCGCCCCAAACCAGGCACTGAAAACTGTGCCGATGCTCTCAGTCGGCTACCATTACCCACCACTGGGGTTGAAATGGCGCAGCCCGCAGACTTGCACTGGTCATGGGTGCTTTTGAGAGCGAGGGGTCACCCGTCACAGCTCACCAGATCAGGACCTGGACCAACCAGGATCCTGTGCTATCATTAGTAAAGATCTGCTTCTTAAATGGGAACTGGTTGGACGTTCCTGGGGAAATGCACGATGAAATTAAGCCGTTTCACCGACGCAAAACTGAAATGTCCATCCAGTCGGATTGTCTCTTATCGGGTAATCATGTGGTTTTGCCAGAAAAAGGCAGGGAAACGTTTATACGCGACCTACACAGTACCCACCCAGGCATTGACATGATGAAGGCAATTGCCAGGTTGCATGTTTGGTGGCCCGGCATTGACTCTGACTTGGAGTCACATGTGCATCAGTGCAACACTTGCTCGCAACTGAGCAATGCACCAAGGGAGGCTCCACGGACTCTGTGGTCATGGCCCTGCAAACCGTGGTCCAGGACCCACGTAGATTTTGCCAGCCCCTTTCTAGGAAAAATGTTTTTAGTAGTTGTGGACGCTTACTCCAAATGGATTGAATGCGGAATCATGTCATCCAGCACATTCACAGCCACCATTGAAAGCCTCCGGGCCATGTTCACCTCCCATGGCTTATCTGACATCCTTGTCAGCGACAAAGGACCGTGTTTCACCAGCTCGGAATTCAACGAGTTTATGACCTGTAATGGCTCCATTTAACGGTCAAGCGGAGCGGGCAGTCCAAACAATCAAGCAGAGCATGAAATGCATGACAGACGGTTCCCTGCAGACCCACTGGTCCCGCATTCTGCTCAGTTATGGGATGCGACCCCACTCGCTCACTGGGGTACCCCCCGACAGAATTGTTAATGAAGAGAGCCCTCGAAACCATGCTCTCCCGAGTCCACCCAGATCTTAATGATCACTTTGGGGGGGGGGGGAGTGATGTTATGTATGCAACTATGTAATACTTGCCATCAGAGGGCGCGACTGTTGGAGTCCTAATGGTCGCCTGCACACAATTGCAGGGCCAGTATAAAAGGTGGGTGCCATGTTGTTTAGGCACTCTGGAGTTGTAATAAAGAAGACTAAGGTCACGCTAAATTTAGCTCACAGTACTCAGCCTCGTGGAGTTCTTCTATACACAACAGTATTTGTCCAGTGATTTGAGGTGTCTACGTTATATGGTCCACATCTCCGAGCCATATAGGAGGGTGGGTGTCACTACTGTCCTGCAGACCAAAAGCTCGGTGCCAGATTTGAGTCCTGGTATTCAAACACTCTCTTCTTCAGGCGAGCGAAGGGTACGTTGGCACACTGGAGGAAGTGTTAGACCTTGTTGTCGATGTCTGCCCTTGCTGATAGCAGGCTCCTGAGGTATAGAAAGTGGTCCACGTTGTCCAGGGCCGGGCCATGGATTTTGATGATTGCGGGACAGTGCTGTGTGGCGGGGTCAGGTTGGTGGAGGACCTTTTTCTTACGGATGTTTAGTGTAAGGCCCCTGCTTTTGTACATCTCGCTGAAGATGTTGACAATGGCTTGCAGTTCTGACTCTGAACGTGGGCAGACGCAAGCATCATCCGCATACTGTAGTTAGAGGATGGGACGACCTTGGATCTAGCCTAGAGGTGACGAAGGTTGAACAGGTTCCCATTGGTTCGATAGTTAAGTTCCACTCCAGCGGTGAGCTTGTTGAGCGCGAGATGGAGCATTGCAGCGAGGAAGATCGAGAAGAGCTTTGGTGCGAAGATACAGCCCTGTTTGACCCCGGTCCGGACATGGATTGTCTGTGGTGGATCCGTTGGTCAGGATCATGGCTTACATGTCGTCGTGGAGCAGGCGGAATATGGTGACAAACCTTTGGGGATGCTTCATGGTCCCTCGCAGTTGACAGTGTCAAAGACCTTTGTGATTTCAAAGAAGGCCATGTACCAGGGTTGGTGCTGTTCCCTGCATTTATCTTGTAGTTGTTGCGTGGTGAAAATTATGTCCGTTGTTCCCCTTAGTGGACGGAATCCGCATTGTCACTCTGGGAGGAGCTCTTCAGCCACTGGGAGAAGATGGTTGACGAGGATTCTTGCGATGACTTTCCCCAGTGGCCGACAGCAGGGAGATTCCTTTGTAATTGCCGCAGTCGGACTTGTCCCTTTTTTTAAAGATTGTCACGATTACGGCATCTCTGAGGTCTCCCGGCAAGCTGTCCTCCTTCCAGATAAGAAAGATGAGGTCATGCGTTCGTGCCAATAATGCTTCTCCGCCAAAATTTAGTGCCTCAATGGGGATTCCATCTGCTCCTGTTTTTCTTGAGCTGACAGATGGTCTTTTCTTCCTCATGCGGGGCTGGGGTTTGGCTGAGATGGTGGCGAGGGCATACTGTGGGATGGAGTCGAGGACACTCGTGTCAAAGGCAGAGTCTCAATGAAGGAGATCTTCGAAGTGCTCTTTCTAGCGGGCCCTGACTGCCTCTGTGTCCTAAATGAGTGTCTCCCCATTTTGGCCAGCAGTGGGGTGGGGCCTTGGGTGCTTGGGCCATAGGTGGACTTAATTGCAGTGAAGAATCCTCGCACATCATGGCTGTCGGCCAGCTGCTGAATCTCCTGTGCTTTCTCCACCCACCATCTATTCTTTAGGTCGCATATAGAAGACTTTTGAATACCCTTTTATGTTCGCTGTTAACCTATTCTCATATTCTCTTTGCCCCTCTTATTTCCTTTTTCACTTCCCCTCTGAACTTTTTATATTCAGCCTGGTTCTCACTTGCATTCTCAACCTGACGCGCTCTTTTTCTATTTCATCTCACTCGCTATCCCTTTCATCATCCAGGGAGCTCTGGCTTTGATTGCCCGACCTTCCCCCTCGTGGGAATGTACCTCAACTGTACCCGAGCCATCTCCCCTTTAAAGGCAGCCCATTGTTCCGATACAGTTTTGCCTGCCAGTCTTTGGTTCCAATTTACCCGGACCAGATCCATTCTCACCCGACTGAAATTGGCCTTCCTCCAATTAACCATTTAGACTCCAGAGTGTGCCCTGTCCTTTTCCATAGCGAATCGAAACCTTGGGCCTCTTCTCGCCCTTCTTCTCTCCGTTGAGCATCACTTTGATCTTTTGAGAGTCCCTTTGTAATTTTCGATCATTCATCACTAGTTGGGGTCACCTGGCTCCACAATTAAATCAGCCTATCATCGAATCATAGAATTGTAGAATCATAGAGCCCAAGTTTTGGGCCGCGCCTAAAACGGCGCAGCCCCGACCTGGACGCCCGTTTTTCACGCTCAAAAGTGCGCCGAAAAAAACCTCCGATATTCTCCGGCTCCTCACAGTTCTTCAGCAGCTTGGCGCGGCGCGCACAGAACAGCGGGGGTCGGAGCCAGACACTCGTGCCGATTCTACAAGCAGTGGGGGGCGGGCCTAATTTAAATAAGGCAACGTTGTGCCGGCAACCCTGCGCGTGCGCGTTGGAGCATGCGCGCACGCGCAGTGGGAAATAAACATTGGCACTCGGCCATTTTTAAAGGGACGAGAGGAAAGGTGAAGATTTGTCTCGTGGACCCCTGGAAAGGCTTGGGATTTAATTTTAATTATATTTTTGTGTGTGAAGGAGTGCTTTTAGCAGCACTGTTGAATAAATCACCTGCTGAAATCAGTGAGTGCAGCTTTTCATTTTTTTTTTTGGTTTTTTTTTTGGGGCGCTGAAATCACATTTTTCCAGTGCCCCCTATAAAAGGGAAGGGGACACTAAAAACACCGGCAATTAAAACAAATTAAACTTTAAAACGTAAAATCAAATTAAAATTTGGTTGCCGGGCGTGGTGATGCACTCCAGTCCCTCCGGTGCCCACCTCTCGCGGAAGGCCGCGAGCGTACCGGTGGACACCGCGTGCTCCATCTCCAAGGACACCCTGGACCGGATGTAAGAGCGGAAGAGAGGCAGGCAGTCAGGTTGTGAGTGCAGCTTTTCACTGCTAAACTTACAGAACAGGTGCTGCATTGGTGCATGCAAATTAAGGACTGTGTGTTTTGAGAAATAAGAGTGCCAATTCAACTTTGCAATGGAACAACGTCCACCAAGAACAAAGAATTTCTTGCATGAGGAAGTGGAGATATGAGTCAACGTAATTGAGCAGAGATGGCAGGAGCTCGATACCAGCAACAGAGGTCGAATAAAAGTGCCACCTAAAGAAATGAAGAAACGCTGGAACCAAGTTGCAGAAGATTACTGCGCAGTGGTGCATACCATGAGATTTGGAAGCCAGTGTAAAAAGAAATGGCACGACCTTGGTCAAGTAGTTAGTCTAAGTAATATTTTCCATTTTTAATGTAATCGTAATTGTAACGTGACTATCTGTATGTCCCACCTTGTAGACTGACACATTCTGTAAAAAGTTATATTTTATTGTTTTCAGAAGAAATTGGCCCACAACAAAAGGGAGGCAACTCGGACAGGAGGAGGCGTGTCCAATCTGCATCCACTGACACCCTTGGAACAAAGGGTAGCTGCTATGATGAGTCATACATGGAGAAAGGCAATCAGTAAAGCACAAGCTGGGCCCGCACACGAGGAAGAGGGTAAGTCCTGAAAATGCATTGTGGCTCTTCAAATTCACCTGCTGCCTGGCCTGCTATGTGTGAGAGTACTCATGCCACCCATCCGGCCCCCTCCCTTGCTGTTAAACATTTGACTGTTCTGATGTATTTTGCAGAACATGATGATGATGATGATGATGCTGCCAACCCTGAGGATCCTGAGGGTACAGAACAAGGACCAGTACAACCAGATCTGGATGATGGCAGCGATGACTGAAATGTCTGCAGGGGAGAGCTTCCAAATTAATGTTTATGAGCCCCCATCAAGGGGCATCAGAGTTTCAACCCCTAGCATAGGTTTTGGTTCTACCTTCCATGGTTTTGATTCCGATGTTGCGGGTCCCAGTGGTGCTGCTGGTGTAATGCAGCATTCTACAGTCACTGCACTACCATCCAAGCCTGCGCCTCCCTCTCACATAGGTTCTGGTTCCACCTTCCATGGTTTTGATTCCGACGCTTCGGGTCCCAGTGATGCTGCTGATATCATGGAGCAGCTTACATCCATTCACCCACCATCCCAGCCCACGGCTCGCACTCGAGTGCTGTCGTCTGGAACACTGAGCGCCCCACCGCCCCAGCCCGAGCCTCTCCCTCGAGTGCTGTCGTCTGGAACACTGAGCGCCCCACCGCCCCAGCCCGAGCCTCTCCCTCTAGTTCTGCCATCTGGAACACTGAGCGCCCCACCGCCCCAGCCCGAGCCTCTCCCTCTAGTTCTGCTGTCTGGAACACAGAGCGTCCCACCGTCCGTGCCCGCGCCTCCCAGTGTAGTGGTGCCACGAGGAAGACCCAGGCAGAGGAGAAGGAGATTGGAGACACGCTCTCCTGAGATGCAGCGTGCAGCAGATGCGGCTCAGGTTGTGGCAGTGGGTGTGGAGACCAATGAGCTTACCCGATCACTCATCGGTGGCGTCACTGCAGTAGGTGAAGAGTTGACGGTCCTGACGGGAGAAATAGCAGTAATGACACGGGAACTGAGGGAGGGAATGTCCGAGGGAGTGCAAGTGTCAGCACAGGCCGTCAGGGAGGGCCTGGTTGAGGTAGCTGCTGCAATAATAAGGGCACACAGCCCAGCCAATCAAATGACACCCCCATGAAGAAGTGAACATTCACTGAGATATGGATGAGACATGGTTGCAGCCTTTCTTTGCTGCTTTTGTTCTTGTTCTTGATGTAGCTGTAGTAGCGTTTTTCAAATTGAAATTGTTTTGTAAGTTTTGTAAATTTACAACTTATAAGTGATCTTCGGGTTTTTAAGTGATCTTATAGTGTAAATGCTCTCACATTTTGTATCTTATTTAATTTTGCACCTAAAAAGTGATCCTGAAGTTTAAGTGTTCTTCAAAGTGTAAGATTTTTCACATTGAAACTATTTTGTAAGTTTTGTAACTTTACAACTTATAAGTGATCTTCGGGTTTTTAAGTGATCTTATAGTGTAAATGCTCTCACATTCTGTAACTTATTTAATTTTGCATCTAAAAAGTGATCTTGAAGTTTAAGTGATCTTAAGAGTGTAAGATTTTTCACATTGAAATTGTTCTGTAACTTTACAAGTTTATAAGTGATTTTAAAGTTTTTAAGTGAGCTTCAAGAGTCATATTAAAAAGTATAGTTTGATACAACAAATATTTTATTACAGTGACGTTAACTTTTCAATAAAATATTTCTTAATTAAAACTGAATCATCTTCCATTAACACAACACAACGTAGGAACAACTGCAAAGAATAAACATGTCCGTATGCAACAGTGGTCGCAGAGTCCTCAGGCATCAGTAGTTGAAGCGTTCACGGATGAGCTGCTGGCGCAGGGCTCGAGCTATCGTTAAAGAAGCACGATGGACCGCTCTCCTCCGACCTCATGCTCCGGCATCAGGCACTTACATGCTTTCCTGATCGTCATCATCATCCTCATCCTGCTCTTCCCAAATACTATCATCAGGCACTGGACCCTCACGTAGGTCTTCTGGTTCCACTACCAGCTCCTGCTGCCTCATGATGGCTAAGTTATGGAGCATGCAGCACACAACAGTGAAGTGACTGACAATCTGAGGAGAGTATTGCAAGTGTCCTTCAGAATGGTCCAGGCATCGGAATCGCTGTTTCAATGTGCCAATGGTCCTCTCAATGATGCTGCACGTCGCAATGTGCGCCATGTTGTATTGACGGTCAGCTTCTGTCCATGTCACACGCAGGGGCGTCATGAGCCAGGTGGTCAGGCCGTACCCTTTGTCTCCCAGTAGCCAGCTCTGCCCTTCTGGCTGCTGCTCAAACATGTCAGATAGAACGCTGTCGCGTAGGATGAACGCATCGTGGGTGCTGCCAGGGTATCTCGCATCGGCTGACATGATGCGCTGCTTTTCGTCACACACGAGCTGCACATTGATAGAGTGGAAACCTTTTCCATTCTTGTACTGCTCGGAATCATCCACAGGTGCTCACAAGGCTATGTGGGTACAATCAATGCAGCCCTGTACCTTTGGGAAGCTGGCAATTCTGAAGAAGCCCACAGCCCTCTCATGGATCGCTTGTGCGGTCATTGGGAAATTGATGAAGTCATTCCTTCGCGCATACAGTGCAGCCGTGACCTGGTAAATGCAGGCATGTATTGCACGTCGGCTGCCGTCCAGCCACTGATGGAAGGAAGGCCTGCCTGAAGCACCGCAGCTCGAAGGCTGCTTGCTGCCGTCGAGACACTGACGCCACCTCTGTCTCCAACATGGAAGGCCTGCCTGAAGCGCAGTAGCTCAAAGGCTGCTGCTGTTTCACACAGGTAGGAACATGGAATATTTAGTCTTTGCTTTGTTTATAAATTTTTATTCAGGTTGGATCTTTATTTGTATAAGTATGAGTGTTGAATGATTGTAGAATTTAATTAATTCCCTTCCCCTCCCCCACACCCCGTTCCCTACGTTTAATTTGTAACCTACACCTGATTTGTAAAGTGTAGGCAAGGGTTTTTCGAGCGTACAAAAATCTTCACTTACTGCGCTCTAAGTTAGTTTGGAGTAAGTTTTCACTGCCTAAACTTTGAAAACAGGCATAAGTGGCCGGACATGCCCCCTTTTCAAAAAAAAAATGCTGTTCCAAAGTGAAACTGTTCTAACTGACTAGAACTGGAGCAAACTAAATGCCGAGAATTGCAATTTCTAAGATACTCCATTCTCTACCAGTTGCTCCAAAAAAACAGGAGCAACTCAGGTCGAAACTTGGCCCCATAGAATCTTTAAATAGTACAGCAATTCTGGCCATGGGGTCTGCACCAGCTCTATCAAAGAGCAATCCAGTTAATCCCACTCCCCTGCTCTTTCTCTGTAACCCTGCACTTTTTTCTCCTTCAAGTATTTATCCAATTCCCTTCTGAAGGCCACGATTGAATCTGCCTCCACCACCCTCTCAGGCAATGCATTCCAGATCCTAACCACTCGCTACGTAAAAACGTTTTTCCTCATGCCGTCTCGGGTTCTTTTGCCAATCACCTTCAATCTGAGTGCTCTGGTTGTCGACCCTTCAGCTTTTGGAGAAATGTTCTCTTTATTTACTCTATCTAAATCCTTATAATGATTTTAAACACCTTTATCAGATATCCTCTTAGCCCTCTGTGCTCCAAGGGGAACAACTCCAGCATCTCTAGTCTATCCACGTAACTATAATTCCCTCATCCCTTGTACCCTTCTCTCTGCGAAAAGGATACCTTCATCGGCATTTAAATTTACAACAGAAAGGATTGATGACTACCTTTTACGAATCTGCGGTTACGATGCAGGGAGCTGTGTGTGTTGAGACCAGACAACCGGAACTGAGGCATGGGCGGCAGTGTCCTGAAGCACCTTCCTCAATTACCAATGCAAAATCTTGTAATGGCCATTGGCCTCGATGACCAAATGTCTAATATGGGCATATGCTAGTGTTGCCAAATCTGGTTGGCTGCATTCCTGGAGGTTTCATCACATGACCTCCCACCTCGAACTGCCCCGCCCCCTCCCCCCCACCCCTACCCTCGCCCATGCACCCGCAATTGGTCCATCCTCCAGGCCACACTGCCTTGCCCCAGCCAATGGGGAAGCGGCTCTTTTGTTATCGACTGGATTCACCTTGACCGTAAGTGATTCAGACTTTTATTCCACATCTGCAACATTTTTTTTACAGCAAATAAATGAAAGTGTCCAAAGAACCTGAAATAAATACAACTGTGTTTAATGCCCCGATGATTTTTCTGCTGGATTTTACTCACAGCCATGTCCTGCAGATTAATGTTCGATTCCTGGAGACTGCGGGACAATCCTAGATGGTTGGCAACCCTTGCTTCCAGCCCATGAAGCTCTCTGTGTGCCAGGACCATGATTTAGGATATTCTACCCGATCATGTGCAGGAAACGGAGCATTAATGTGACGTGCGTCGACTGAGTTCCTGCCGCAGTCAGGCGGAGTCACGGTGTTGGAGCTGGAGTAGCTCCGAGGAAACTCATTCCTTCTGTGTTCTATCCTTTGGTAAACTAGCCATCTCCTTTTATGACTTGCCCCAGTTAGAATCATAGAATCGCAGAGTGACACAGACGGAAGCAATTCGGCCCATCGTGTCAGTGTCGGCTCTTTGGCACTGATTTTTATATTCATTTACAGGATGTGGGCATCGCTGGCAAGGCGGCATTTATTGCCCATCCCTAATTGCCCCTTGAGAAGGTGGTGGTGAGCCGCCTTCTTAAACCGTTGCAGTCCGTGTGCTGAAGGTGCTCCCACAGTGCTGTTAGATAGGGAGTTCCAGGACTTTGACCCAGCGACGATGAAGGAATGGCGATATATTTCCAATTTCAGGATGGTGCGTGACCTGGAGGGGAACTTGGAGGTGATGGTGTTCCCATGCGCCTGCTGCCCTTGTCCTTCTAGATGGTAGAGGGCGTGGGTTTGGGAGGTACTGCTGAAACATGACAGTCCCACTCCCTTGTTCTTTCCCCATAGCCCTGTAATTTATTTCCGTTCAAGTATTTATCGAATTCCCTTTTGAAAGTTACCATTGAATCTGCTTCCAGCGCCCTTTCTGGCAGCGCATTCCAGATGACAACAACCTTGTTGTCAAATGTGACCCTGAACTGAGCTTCCATCATCATCATCATATCTGCAGCATTATTAAGACCGCCTATTTTCACCTCCGGAACATCGCCCGTCTCCACCCCTGCCTCAGCTCATCTGCTGCTGAAGCCCTCATCCATGCCTTTGTTACCTCCAGACTTGACTATTCCAACGCACTCCTGGCTGACCTCCCATGTCCTACCCTACGTAAACTTGAGGTCATCCAAAACATCGGCGACCCTGACCTCGATTTCAAATTCTCATCTTTTTTTTAAGATCCCTCCATGGCCTTGCCGCTCCCTATGTCTGTAATCTCCTCCAGACTCTCAATCTGGATATCTGCGCTCCTCTAATTCTGCCCACTTGAGCATCCCCGCCTCTAATCGCTCCACCATTGGCGGCCGTGCCTTCAGCTGCCTGGGCCCTAAGCTCTGGAATTCCCTCCCTAAACATCTCTGCCTTTGCCACTCTACCTCTCTTTCCTCCTTTAAAGCATGCCTTAAAACCTATCTGCCCTCATTTGTTATGTAGCTCGGTGTCAATTTTTTTGTCTGATAACACTCCTGTGAATTCCCCGGAGAGGTTTTACTATGGTAAAGATGCTATATAAATACAAGTTGGTGTTGTTGATGCTCAAGAAAGACAGAAATTGCATTTATATAGCGCCTTTTACGACTTCAGGATGTCCCAAAGCATGAAGTGTAGTAACTGTTGTAATGTAACAAACCCGGCAGCCAATTTGTGCACAGCAAGCTCCCACAAACAGCAATGTGATAAATGATCATTTAATCTGTTATAGTGGTGCTGGTCGAGGGATAATTATTGGCCAGTACAATTGGCCAGTCAGTGTTTCTTCCTGATACTCCGGCCATCAGGAAATGTGGGGGCAGGCTTGATGGGCCAGTCTTCTCCTGCCCGTAAATTTCGGTACAGCCGTGCATGTTTGGAAAGAATGCTGTTGTTCCAGTCTGTGTGAAAGCAAGACAAAGAATCTCCTGCGTGTATTAGCAACATCTAGCCCTATATTCACACTCGGTGTCTCTGAAATATCTCGGAGTGACTTTAGCTGCACTAATTCTGCAGACTTCCTGCTGTCTTCACACACTGTGAGCTACATATCTCTCGTCCTCTTCATGCCATCTCACCTGCTGGCTCAGAATCCCCTGGATCTTTAGAGACTGCAGGAAAACCTGTACCTTATACTAATTAGATAATAAGGACGCTTAGTTCCTGATAATATTTTTCAAGTGTAACACATTCTGTCTGAAACCACCTTTGCATTTAACCACCACTGAAAGTGTTCAATTTCTAGGATCTTTCAGTTACGATCAGCAAGTGTCAGCCATGGCTCAGTGGGTAGCACCGGCACTTAGTCAGAAGGTTGTGGGTTCAAGTCCCACTCCAGAGACTTGAGCTCATAAATCTAGGCCGACGCTCCAGTGCAGTGCTGAGGGAGTGCTGCACTGTTGGAGGTGCTGTCTTCCAGATGAGACGTCAAACCGAGGCCCCGTCTACTCTCTCAGGTGGGTGTAGAAGATCCTGTAGCACTATTTCGGAGAAAAGCAGGGCAGTTTTCTGCGGTGTTGTGGGTCAACATCATTAAAAATAAACAGATTATTTGATCATTATCACATTGCTGTTTGTGGGAGCTTGGTTGATGCAAATCGACTGCCGCGTTTCCCACATTGCAACAGTTGACTACTCTTGAAAAAAAACTTCATTGGCTGTAAAGCGCTTTGAAACGTCCGATGGTCATGAAAGGCGCTACATAAATGCAAGTCTTCCTTTTATGTTTCCTAACCTGCTGCATGTTTAAGGACTTGTCACACCAGTGCTGTAGTGGGGTGGGGTGGGGGCGGCTGGGGTGGGGACTGCATGGACCTGCCTTGTGTTACCAAAGGTGCAAAGTTGAAGATTAGGCTGCATGTTCCCTCCTTCCGCCATCCCCCACCGCCCCTGCGCAAACCTGTCTGCCCCCATTCACCCCGTTACTGCACTAAAAATGCCGCAGAAACTTGGCTTTGTTGGGTGTGGCCAGGTGCGGAGGGGAGGAGCAAAGCCATTCAAGTCAAATACATATGTCTGGTGAAGTTTATTGGTCGATATGTTTGATGGGATTCCTGCTCCTTGTTGCGGGGCAGTGCACAGGGTGCGGAGGCCATGGAAACAGAATCAGGCTTGGTTGCAATATGGAATGGTCACTTTGTGTGAGGACGGGAGGATGAAACCAGACCCCAGCATGGGCCCCCGCTTCAGGACAGATGGTGGGTAGGGGGGAATAATGAGTGGGGTAAAATTCAGAGTCAGATCCCCCAGCCGCTAGGTATCCCATCATGCACACAGAACAGATCTACAGTCACCGCTATGTTTTATTTAATTTCAAAATAATCCATTTATAAAGTTACTGATTAGTGGCTCCTGTTCTTGTGGAATGTTAGGAATAAGCATTCCAGCAATTCTTTCCATTAAAAATAAACCGCCAACATTATCAGGCTAGAAGTTGCTCCAGCTGATATTAATAATACCCCTCAGGCAGATGTAAAAGATCGCACAGATTTCACCACAGTATCTTTAGAAAACGTACGGAGCACGTTTTCACTCACCAGATCCCTTTAAACTTAAGGAAAATATATATTTTATATATATATATCCAGAGCCGTCAATGCAACATATCTTGTCAGTGCAACGGTGGTCTACCTTCGAACTCCGATATACGTGGGATGAATGAACATCAGTTGGCTCAAGCAGTGAGGAAATAACAAAGCATGGTCTAAAAAATACATCAGGACCCATCCAATGTTTCCCCCAGCCATGGCTCAGTAGGTAGCACTCTCTCACCTCAGAATCAGAAGGTTGTGGGTCCAAGTCTCACTCCAGAGATCAAACACAAAATCAAGGCTGACATTCCAGGGCAGCACTGAGGGATTGCAGTGCTGTCAGAGGTGCCTTCTTTTGGATATGACGTTAATTCCTCTCTCTGTCCTCGCAGGTGGACGTGACAGATCCCATGGCACCGATAGTCCTTTTAAGCCGCGCGGCATCGCAGCGCTTCAGGGAACCCGCGAAGCCGGCTTTTCAATGTAAAACCGTGCATGCATGGTATTTTGAATGGTCTGCTATGTGCTGTGTCAAAAAACATCACAGGGAGCATTGCATGGCACTATTCCGTAGAAGGGAGGGGCAGTTATCCCCGGTGTCCTAGCCAATATTTATCCCAAAAGCAAAATTACTAAAAAAAGATTATCTGGTCAGTTATCACCTTGAAGTTTGTGGGAGCTTGCTGTGCATAAATTGGTTGCTGAGTTTCCTACATTACAATTAAAATAGAAAGACTTGCATTTATATTGCGCCTTTCATGACCACTCAATGTCTCAAAGCACTTTACAGCAAATTAAGTATTTTTTGGAGTGTAGTCACTGTTGTAATGTGGGAAATGTGGCAGCCAATTTGCGCACAGCAATGTGATAATGGTCAGATAAACTGTTTTTGATATGTTAACTGAGAGATAAATATTGGCCAGGACACCGGGGATAACCTCCTGCTCTTCTTCGAAATAGTGCCATGTATTTCATGTCATGTATTTCACCATCTTGCAATGACTATAAGTATCTAACTGTAACTCATGCACACTGTACCTGTATCCTTGTAATGCACACCCTGACCACAGGGAGTGAGCTCCTCACCTGGGCTTCCAGATATACAAGGGGAGGTCCCACCCAGGATCAGCACTCTTTAGTCCTGGGAATAAAAGAGAAGGTCACAGAGTGACCGTGTCTGATATATCCATGTCTCTTGTGAGTTGGTAACAAGGTGCAGAGACACAACAGGATCTTTTACGTCCTCTTGAGAGAGCAGACGGGGCCTCGGTTTAACATCTCATCTGAAAGATGGCACCTCCGACAATGCAATGCTCCCTCAGGCCGAACCAGTGTTTTATAAAGGTTCATCATAACTTCCTTGCTTTTGTACTCTATGACTCTACTTATGAAGCCCAGGATCCGGTAAGCTTTTTTGACCTCTTTCTCACCTTCCCTGCCATCTTCAACGATTTGTTGCACATATACCCCCAGGTCTCTCGTTCACACACCCCCTTGGCACAGCCATAGCCCAACCAGGCACATATAAATCCCACGGGATTGCGTAAAATCTATACCCAACTCCCAAATGAAAGCACCTGCAATGGATCAAGCAATGTATCTAGTAAATGATCTCAGGTTTGAGCAATCTTTAGGGTGCCCGGTTTTCAAATTGTCCCACTCTGTGATGAAGTAGCGAACCTCCTGTGGTCCTGAGCACAGTGTGCTGAAAATAATTAACTGCGCTGAGAGTTCGGCCAGGAATGGGTTAGACATCATGTATGAATCATAAAAGTGAGGCCCCTGAATAAGACCCTAGTGCACTTGGCGATACAATATAAATGCTAATTCTGTGGTGATGTTCAATAAATCCTTCATTATATGCAAAAGGCATGAGGCAGAGATGAAAGTGTGACTATAGGGAACTTTAACCTGTGAGAACCAATTTGAATCTACTTTGTTGATACATGAGTGCGGTAACCTGCAGGAAAGAAAAGAAAAACTTGCATTGATATAGCGCCTTTCATGGCCTCAGGATGTCCCAAAGCGCTTTCAGCCAAATAAATAACTGTTGTAATGTCGGCTTGCATCCCCTTGAAGATTAAAGGGTAGATAGAGATTTTGTGGTGAAAGATTCCTGAACAAGGAGGCATAACCTTCAAATTAGAGCTCGGCCATTTAGGGGTGATGTCAGGGAGCACTTCTTCACACAGAAGGTAGTGGAAATCTGGAATTCCCTGAAAAGTTTTTGAGGCTAGGAACATTTCAAAACTGAGAATGCTAGGTTTGTGTTAGGCAAGGGTACTAGGGTTACAGAACCAAGGCGGGTAGATGGAGTTAAGATACAGATCAGCCCCCATGAGCCAATTGAATGGCAGAGTAAGCTCAAGGGGTTGAATGGCCTCCTCCAGTTCCTATGTTCTGAGGAAAAGCGACAGCCAATTTGCACGCAGCGAGGTCCGACAAAGAGAAACGTCATAATGAACAGATAATCTCTTTAGTGATGGTAGTTGAGGGATAAATAATGGCCAGGACACCGTGGAGAACTCCCCTGCTCTTCATCGAGGTAGTGCCATGGGATCTTTTATGTCCACCTGAGAGAGAAGACGGGGCCTCAGCTTAACGTCTCATCCGAAAGAAAAAGAAGGTTGCGGAGTGTCTTCCTCATGCTTTGATGACAGCATCATTTTCTGCCAGCTCTTTCTAAAAGCAGCAGTACGATCGAAGTCATGACGGCACTGCTGTTACTCTTCGCGACAGTGGCTTTTATATGAATTAGATATAGCAGCTAATTGATTATTGACTGAAACTCAGGCTTAGGGGCAGTGCATGTTGCTGACATTATGTTGATCAAGTGCAGGGCAGCTCCTGCAGAGTCTACTAGAAATTCCATCAAAAATGTCACCGTGGTGAATAACATCAAATTGGGGGATAGTCAATACTAAGGAGGACTGCAACAAATTACAGGGGGACATGAATAAACTTGCAGAATGGGCATATAATTGACAAATAAAATTCAACACAAATAAATGTGTGGTATTACATTTTGGTAGGAAGATTAGGGAAGTCACTTATTACTTGGAGGGTGAGAGTTTAGGTGGAGTAGAGGAATTAGTTGATAACTGGCTGAAATTGAAAAAGAAATTAGGAAAGCAAAGAGAGAGCATGAAAAATTCTTGGCAAAATCAAGGAAAACCCAAAGATGTTTTATAAATATATTTAGAGCAAGAGGATAACTAAAGAAAGGGTAGGCCTATTAGAGACCATGAGGGTAATCTGTGTGTGGAGGCAGAAGATGTAGGTATGGTTCTTAATGAATACTTTGCATCTGTTTTCACAAAAGAGAGGGGCGATGCAGATTGAGGAGGAGGAGTGCGAAATATTAGATGAAATAAACATAGTGAAAGAGGAGGTATTAAGGAATTTAACAGCTTTGAATGTGGATAAGTCCCCATGCCAGGATGAAATGTATCGCAGGCTGATAACAGAAGTCAAAGAGGAAATAGCAGAGGCTCTGACCATCATTTTCCAATCCTCTCTGGCTTCAGGTGTAGTGTCAGAGGACTGGAGGACAGCTAATGTGGTATCCTTGTTTAAGAAGGGAGAAAGGGATAGGCCGAGTAATTACAGGCTTGTCAGCTTAACCTCAGTGGTGGGAAAATTATTGGAAAAAATCCTGAAGGACAGGATAAATCTTAATTTAGAAAGACACAGATTAATCAAGGAGAGTCAGCACGGATTTGTTAAGGGAAGGTCGTGTCTAACTAACTTGATTGAATTTTTCGAGGAGGTAACCAGGAGGGTCGATGAGGGCAGTGTGTATGATGTAGTGTATTTGGATTTTAACAAAGCTTTTGATAAGGCCCCACATGGTAGACTGGTCATGAAAATAAAAGCCAGGGCAAAGTGGTAATTTGGATCCAAAATTGGAGGCAGTAAGCAAAGGGTAATGGTCGATGGGTGTTTTTGTGACTGGAAGGATGTTTCCAGTGGGGTTCCGCAGGGCTCAGTACTGGGTCCCTTGCTTTTTGTGTTATACATCAATGATCGAGACTTGAATATAGGGGGTATGATTAAGAAGTTTGCAGATGATACTAAAATTGGCTGTGTGGTTGATAATGAAGAAGAAAGCTGCGGACTGCAGGAAGATATCAATCAACTGGTCAGGTGGGCAGAATAGTGCCAAATGGAATTCAATCTGGGGAAGTGTGAGGTAATGCATTTGGGGAGGGCTAACAAGGAAAGGGAATACACATTAAATGGTAGGATATTGAGGCCCTTGTGTGCCGTTTTTTGGCATGAAATCCTCCGTTTCCAATTTTTGCCAACGTTTGTACACTGGTGCCAACCATGTGTGCCAGTTTAAACATTTTTGCCTCAGACACGAGTGAAAACAGGCTCAGGCGCCGTTTTTGTGCAGTTAGGCGATTTTAGCCGACCACGATTTTTTTCAGCGCGGCACACACTGCCCAAATGCCCTGAAAAAAAACCTTCTGTGGACTGAAGGAAATCGGTGCGGTGCACAAAAGGACATGAGGGCCAGGCAAAAGAAGGCAAAATAAAATACAAATGCATGTACTTTGTTTTGACAGGGTACTCTGAAAATAACACAGAAAGTAATTTCCGAGTTTTTGGAGCGAGACAATGTAAAAAAACAAATGCACGATTTTTTCTGCAGGAGCTGAAATAACTTTTTCACCCAAAATCGCGACTGTCCACCCCAACACAATGGTTGCTGGCTGGGCTCCAGGCACGCGTTGGGGGGAGTGCCAGCCGTGCAGATTCACGGGCTGGGCCGGACACAGGCACCAGAGCCCGGGTTGCTTTAGACGTCGCGTCTCAAGTTGTTGTGCTTGTGTCCGGCCGAGCTTGCGATCCTGCCCGGCCGGTACTCCTTCGACCCGTGCCTCGAGCTCGGTCAGCATCCGAAACGGGACGTTTTGTGCACAGGCACAGCAGCAAGCGAGACATGATCATTTGTCACAGGTGACCCAAGAAAATCACTGTACAAACAAACAAACAAACGCATGTGCAGATCAGGGTGTGGTCCGATCTAGGGGCGTCACCCAGCCTTGTGGAGCAAAAGGGAGAGGAAAGGCGTCAGTGATTTAAATATTTAGCTGCATAATAACAATAATACTGGGTGCAATTTTTAGCATGCCTGATGTGATAAACGGGTCCTTTCCAGAATGGCAGGCAGTGACTCGTGGGGTACCGCAAGGTTCAATGCTGGGCCCCCAACTATGTACAATATACATTAATGATTTGGATGAAGGAATTGAATGTAATATCTCCAAGTTTGCAGTTGACACTAGACAGGGTGGCCGTGTGAGCTGTAAGGAGGATGCCAAGAGGCTGCAGGGTGACTTGGACAGGTTAGGTAAGTGAGCAACTGCATGGCAGATGCAGTATAATGTGGATAAATGTGAGGTTATCCACTTTGGTGGCAAAAACAGGGAGGCAGAATATTATCTGATTGGTGACAGATTAGGAAAAGGGGAGGTGCAACAAAACCTTGGTGTCATGGTACATCAGCCATTGAAGTTTGGCATGCAGGTACAGCAGGCGGTGAAGAAGGCAAATGGCATGTTGGCCTTCATAGTGAGAGGATTTGAGTATAGGAGCATGGAGGTCTTACTGCAGTTGTACAGGGCCTTGGTGAGGACACATCTTGAATATTGTGTTCAGTTTTGTCTCCTAACTTGAGGAAGGACATTCTTGCTATTGAGGGAGTGCAGCGAAGGTTCACCAGACTGATTCCCAGGATGGCAGGACTGACATATGAAGAAAGACTGGATCGACTAGGCTTAGATTCACTGGAATTTAGAAGAATGAGAGGGGACCTCATAGAAACATGTAAAATTCTTACTGGATTAGACAGGTTAGATGCAGGAAGAATGTTCCCGATATTGGGGAAATCCGGAACCAGGGGTCACAGTCTAAGGATAAGGGGTAAGCCATTTAGGACCGAGATGACGAGAAACTTCTTCACTCAGAGAATTGTGAACCTGTGGAATTCTCTACGACAGAAAGTTGTTGAGGCCAGTTCATTAGATATATTCAAAAGGGAGTTAGATGTAGCCCTTACAGCTAAAGGGATCAAGGGGTATGGAGAGAAAGCAGGAATGGGGTACTGAAGTTGCATGATCAGCCATGTTCATATTGAATGGCGGTGCAGGCTCGAAGGGCCGAATGGCCTACTCCTGCAACTATTTTCTATGTTTCTGTGTTTCATACATGGCTTGCAGAGGCGATGAATAATTTGACGCTGATATCGAGGAGACAGATTGATGGAGAGGAGGCCTTACCCTCAAGCGAGTCTATAGGGAGAGGCACTCATACCTGCAACTGAATGAGGCAGACAGCCGAAAATCGCAGCGTTAAATAAATCAGAATAATGAGCAGGACAAGGTTGTGCAGATGCCCTGATTATTGTGGATTGGGATTATACCTTTTTCAATTCTTGAACCTGAGTTCAACTCCAACTCCGACAAAATCAGCCCTCACTTGCGTCTCTCTTGCGCATCTCCCTATTAGGATGGAAGTCCATCTGATGCAACTCAATGTAACCAATCAGCACCAAACTATTGATTTTACTCTGGGAACTGATGGACATCTCTGGCTTGAAGCTTGGAAATGTCTGATGAGGTACTGTGACAGTGGTCTCCTGAAGCCGAGGTTAACGGGCATTTTCAGGAAGGGTTGAAAGGTGTTTCACTCTGCATCCAAAACAGCCTGGGCGTGTTTGATTCTGACACTGAGTGCTGGGAGTAAAACAGAAAAATAAAGACCAGCATTTCTGCAACAGCTTTCACGACCACCGGATGTGCCGAAGCACTTTACAGGCAACGAAGAACTTCTGAAGTGCAGTCACTGTTGTAATGTAGGATGCGTGGAAATTTGCGCACAGCAAGCTCCCATAAACAGCAATATGATCATCTGTATTTAATAATGTTTGTTAAGGGATAAGTATTAGCCAGGATCTTTTACTTCCACCCGAGGGGGCAAACAGGGCCTCGGTTCAACATCTCATTCGAAACACAGCACCTCCGACAGTGCAGCACTCCCTCAGCACTGCACTGGAGTGTCAGCCTAGATATTTGTACTCCAGTTTCTGGAGTGGGACTTGAATCCACAATCTTCTGAGTCAGAGGCGAGAGAGCACTACCCACTGAGCCACAGCTGACACTTATTTCATTACGTGGCACCCCTTGAACAGTGATCCAAGACAAATAAGAATTAAAAAGAAATGTCTTTAAGCTTGGAGATATGGAAATTCAATATTCGCAGGTGGAGAGAGGATACTTTAATGGTATTAAATTAGCAGGAGCAATCACACCAAACACACACTTGCCGATCTATAGCCTCCTATTATAGCTGATCATTACACCCAGTTTAATTCTGTTTATTAGTGAAATTGTTCCTTATGGCTTTTTAAACCTATTAGGAACACACTGTGTTTCTCTTGTGCCCTGAACTCCTGGAGTGTCAAGGGCTAGGTTTCATTTGTCAAGCTGTGATAAAAATGATGAATGACAAAGCCTGCCCAATCTTGCATGCCTTTTGTGCCTCTCCCTGTTGCGAAGTCACTTTCGTGCTGGAGGTAGCAATAACTCCGCTCCATTGCTGCTGCTGCTGTTCACTGCGTTCCCAGCAATCAGCTCCTCTATTCAGGGAATATGCACAGATTCACCAGAATTATACCGGGGCTACAGTGGTTAACTGCATGAGGACAGGTTCCATAGGCTAGGCTTGTATTCTTTAAAGAAAGAAAGATTTGGATTTATATAGCCCCTTTAACGACCACCAGACATCTCAAAGCACTTTACAGCCAATGACGTACTTTTGGACTGTCGTCACTGTTGTAATGTGGGAAACGCGGCAACCAACTTGTGCACAGCAAGCTCCCACACACAGCACTGTGCTGATGACCAGATAATCTGTTTTAGTGATGTTGATTGAGGGATAAATATTGGCCCCAGGACACCGGGGATAATTCCCCTCTTCTTCTTTGAAATAGTGCCATGGGATCTTTTACATCCACCTGAGAGGGCAGACGGGGTCTCGGTTTAACATCTCATCCAAAAGATGGCACCTCCGACAGTGCAGCGCTCGCTCAGCACTGCACTGGAGTGTCAGCCTAGATTTATGTGCTCAAGTTCCTGGAGAGGGACTTGAACTCACAACCTTCTGACTCAGGTGAGTGTGCTATCCACTTTAAAAAAAAATGAATTTCTTGAACATTTACAACATCGTGATCATTCCATTGTATCATACAAATTCATTCCGTCCCTCTGCACTGCCGTTCCTCCAATACATATTAACATCAAAACCTAAAGTTTAATTTGTCTCCTGTAACATAATAATCTATTGTACTTTACAAATTGATCATAAAATACTATCTTTAAATTATTTTCTGAATAAAACATCCACAGAGCCCTATAATGATCCTTTAGCTTACATTTAAAATATTATTTTAGGTTTATTCTCCTCCTCTTAAAAAACAGAGCATTCCTTCTTTGCACAATCACAAATCTAGCCAAACTGAACATTAAATTAATTGCCGCTCCGCTAGACTCGGGCAGATTCTCCATCAATCCCCATCTCAAAATGGAGTCCCACGGGATTCCCATTCTCAATCTTCCATCCTCACCCAGTAAGAAAACCTCCCACAACTGTCAAACATAGTACTTAAAATCCTTTAACTGCGGACATAGCACCAGCAAATGGGACAGAATCTCATCACACGTCCCACACACTGGGCAAGTTGCCATCTCCACTCGCCCAATCTTACATAAGACCATCATCCGCTTATGGGTCAATTTGAAATCCAGTTCAATCCACTCTGGACATTTAAAATTCACCCACACTCCCTTCCAAATCCTGTTGCAGTCCAGCTGTGGGTATATATTCTGCCAAAACTCCTGACCAGCAAGTGTCTTAAATCTCCATTCTCTCAATACCCCATAAAAATCTCAAATATTACCGTTGTCAACTTGCACCAATTCCTCCCCTTTTTCCAGCAGAAAGCTTGGAAAAGCAGGACACATTTTACCTCCTTTGAAGATTTGAGTATTTATATCTTCCATTCAATCCTGTGGCATTGCCCTCACAATCTTCTCATACATGATCTTAATTGCTTTTTCCTCTAACTCCTGATTCCCCCCCCAAAACCATGTTCTTCACTACCGCTTCAGGCAACCAATCTGGAATTACCTCATATAATACATCTTTCACATATATAATAACAGCTTTTATAAAAGCTTGATTAAGTAATATCTCTCCTTCAATGTTGACCCACCTGTTCAAAAATAAGGGCTGTTCTAAAAATTCCTCAGCACCTTTGGGCATAAACTGCACACTTTAAAAAAATTGGGCCCAAGTGTCTACAACCCAATTATAAAACCTAAGGAGAGGTTTAATCGTTTTCAAAAATATATTATTATATTCCATATAAAATATTCCCTGTCCTCCTATCCCACTTAATTAAAAAAAAGTGCTGAAATCAACTCTTCCAAAAGCTTCTATTTGAGTTCTGAAGAAATCTCTTCACCCATTTCATTTTAAAGGATTTTTTCTTCAAATCAGTATCTGAGAAATTGAGTCCTCACTGATTTCACTGTCCAATGATGGTATTGTGAGCAACCAAGGCTGGTTTCCGTTCCCATAAAAACCTCACACAAGCCTCTCAGATAGATTTTTTCACCCACTTAGGAATATCCTCCACCGTCAAGCGGGATAAACGGGTCCTTTTCAGAATGGCAGGCAATGAGTGACTAGTGGGGTGCCGCAGGGTTCAGTGCTGGGACCCCGGCTCTTTATAATATGCATTAACGATTTAAATGAAGAAATTGAGTGTAATATATCCAAGTTTGCAGATGACACTAAACTGGGTGGCGGTTTGAGATGTGAGGAGGATGCTATGAGGCTGCAGGGTGACTTGGACAAGTTAGGTGAGTGGGCAAATGCATGGCAGATGCAGTATAATGTGGATAAATGTGAGGTTATCCATTTTGGGGGAAAAAACACGAAGGCAGAATATTATCTGAATGGCGGCAGATTAGGAAAAGGGGAGGTGCAACAAGACCTGGGTGTCATGGTTCATCAGCCATTGAAAGTTGGCATACAGGTACAGCAGGTGGTAAAGAAGGCAAATGGTATGTTGGCCTTCATAGCTACGGGATTTGAGTATAGGAGCAGCGAGGTCTTACTGCAGTTGTACAGGGTCTTGGTGAGGCCTCACCTGGAATATTGTGTTCAGTTTTGGTCTCCTAATTTGAGGAAGGACGATCTTGCTATTGAGGGAGTGCAGCGAAGGTTCACCAGACTGATTCCAGGGATGGCTGGACTGACATTTGAGGAGAGACTGGAGCAACTGGGCCTTTATTCACTGAAGTTTAGAAGGATGAGAGGGGATCTCATAGAAACATATAAGATTCTGATGGGACTGGACAGGTTAGATGCGGGAAGAATGTTCCTGATGTTGGGGAAGTCCAGAACCAGGGGTCACAGTCTAAGGATAAGGGGTAAGCCATTTAGGACTGAGATGAGGAGAATTTCTTCACTCAGAGAGTTGTTAACTGTGGAATTCCCTGCCACAGAGAGTTGTTGATGCCAGTTTATTGGATATATTCAAGAGGGAGTTCGATATGGCCCTTACGGCTAAGGGGATCAAGGGGTATGGAGAGAAAGCAGGGAAGGGGTACTGAGGGAATGATCAGCCATGATCTTATTGAATGGTGGTGCAGGCTCGAGGACCGATTGGCCTACTCCTGCACCTATTTTCTATGTTTCTATGTTTCAAACGGCACCCTTGGACCTAGCCTGGGCCGAATAAGGGAATTTGCTGGATAAAGGGAGGACAGCCCGAGAGGGGAGAGTGCGGGGGGGGGGGCTGGGGGGGCGCGTGGGGGGGGGGGCACGGGGAGAGAGGTGTTTGGTGCCCCGGGCAGGCCTAAAATGTTAGCGGGCCCCCAGTGGGCCGAGTGTCGGTGGGCCCCGGTGGGTTCAGTGTCAGTGTGCCCCGGGCGGGTTCAGTGTCGGTGGGCCCCCAGTGGGTTCAGTGTCGGTGGGCCCCCGGTGGGTTCAGTGTCGGTGGGCCCCGGTGGGTTCAGTGTCAGTGGGCCCCGGTGGGTTCAGTGTCGGTGGGCCCTCGGTGGGTTCAGTGTCGGTGGGCCCCGGTGGGTTCAGTGTCGGTGGGCCCCCGGTGGGTTCAGTGTTGGTGGGCCCCTGGTGGGTTCAGTGTCGGTGGGCCCCCGGTGGGTTCAGTGTCGGTGGGCCCTCGGTGGGTTCAGTGTCGGTGGGCCCCGGTGGGTTCAGTGATGGTGGGCCCCGGTGGGTTCAGTGTCAGTGGGCCCCGGCAAGCCGAGTGTCGGTGGGCCCCCGGTGGGTTCAGTGTCGGTGGGCCCCCGGCGGGTTCAGTGTCGGTGAGCCCCGGGCGGGTTCAGTGTCGATGGGCCCCCAGTGGGTTCAGTGTCGATGGGCCCCGGTGGGTTCAGTGTCGGTGGGCCCCGGTGGGTTCAGTGTCGGTGGGCCCCCGGTGGGTTCAGTGTCGGTGGGCCCCGGCGGGTTCAGTGTCAGTGGGCCCCGGTGGGTTCAGTGTCGGTGGGCCCCGGTGGGTTCAGTGTCGGTGGGCCCCCGGTGGGTTCAGTGTCGGTGGGCCCCGGTGGGTTCAGTGTCGGTGGGCCCCCGGTGGGTTCAGTGTCGGTGGGCCCCCGGTCGGTTCAGTGTCGGTGGGCCCCGGTGGGTTCAGTGTCAGTGGGCTCCCGGTGGGTTCAGTGTCGGTGGGCCCCGGCGGGTTCAGTGTCGGTGGGCCCCGGTGGGTTCAGTGTCAGTGGGCTCCCGGTGGGTTCAGTGTCGGTGGGCTCCCAGTGGGTTCAGTGTCGGTGGGCTCCCGGTGGGTTCAGTGTCGGTGGGCCCCGGTGAGCCGAGTGTCGGTGGGCTCCCGGTGGGTTCAGTGTCGGTGGGCTCCCGGTGGGTTCAGTGTCGGTGGGCTCCCGGTGGGTTCAGTGTCGGTGGGCCCCGGTGGGTTCAGTGTCGGTGAGCCCCGGTGGGTTCAGTGTCGGTGGGCCCCGGTGAGCCGAGTGTCGGTGGGCCCCGGTGGGTTCAGTGTCGGTGGGCCCCGGGTTCAGTGTCGGTGGGCCCCCGGTGGGTTCAGTGTCGGTAGGCCCCGGGTTCAGTGTCGGTGGGCCCCAGGTGGGTTTAGTGTCGGTGGGCTCCCGGTGGGTTCAGTGTCGGTGGGCCCCGGGTTCAGTGTCGGTGGGCCCCCGGTGGGTTCAGTGTCGGTGGGCCCCGGGTTCAGTGTCGGTGGGCCCCCGGTGGGTTCAGTGTCGGTGGGCCCTCGGTGGGTTCAGTGTCGGTGGGCCCCGGGTTCAGTGTCGGTGGGCCCCGGTGAGCCGAGTGTCGGTGGGCTCCCGGTGGGTTCAGTGTCGGTGGGCCCCGGTGGGTTCAGTGTCGGTGAGCCCTCGGTGGGTTCAGTGTCGGTGGGCCCCGGTGAGCCGAGTGTCGGTGGGCTCCCGGTGGGTTCAGTGTCGGTGGGCCCCCGGCAGGTTCAGTGTCGGTGGGCTCCCGGTGGGTTCAGTGTCGGTGGGCTCCCGGCAGGTTCAGTGTCGGTGGGCTCCCGGTGGGTTCAGTGTCGGTGGGCCCCGGTGGGTTCAGTGTCGGTGGGCCCCCGGCAGGTTCAGTGTCGGTGGGCTCCCGGTGGGTTCAGTGTCGGTGGGCCCCGGTGGGTTCAGTGTCGGTGGGCCCCCGGCAGGTTCAGTGTCGGTGGGCTCCCGGTGGGTTCAGTGTCGGTGGGCCCCGGTGGGTTCAGTGTCAGTGGGCCCCGGTGGGTTCAGTGTCGGTGGGCCCCCGGCGGGTTCAGTGTCGGTGGGCCCCCGGCGGGTTCAGTGTCGGTGGGCTCCCGGAGGGTTCAGTGTCGGTGGGCTCCTGGCAGGTTCAGTGTCGGTGGGCCCCCCGGCGGGTTCAGTGTCGGTGGGCCCCGGCGGGTTAGAAACATAGAAACATAGAAAATAGGTGCAGGAGTAGGCCATTCGGCCCTTCGAGCCTGCACCGCCATTCAATGAGTTCATGGCTGAACATGCAACTTCAGTACCCCATTCCTGCTTTCTCACCATACCCCTTGATCCCCCGAGTAGTAAGGACTTCATCTAACTCCTTTTTGAATATATTTAGCGAATTGGCCTCAACAACCTTCTGTGGTAGAGAATTCCACAGGTTCACCACTCTCTGGGTGAAGAAGTTCCTCCGCATCTCGGTCCTAAATGGCTTCCCCCTTATCCTTAGACTGTGTCCCCTGGTTCTGGACTTCCCCAACATTGGGAACATTCTTCCTGCATCTAACCTGTCTAACCCCGTCAGAATTTTAAACGTTTCTATGAGGTCCCCTCTCATTCTTCTGAACTCCAGTGAATACAAGCCCAGTTGATCCAGTCTTTCTTGATAGGTCAGTCCCGCCATCCCGGGAATCAGTCTGGTGAACCTTCGCTGCACTCCCTCAATAGCAAGAATGTCCTTCCTCAGGTTAGGAGACCAAAACTGTACACAATACTCCAGGTGTGGCCTCACCAAGGCCCTGTACAATTGTAGCAACACCCCCCTACCCTTGTACTCAAATCCCCTCGCTATGAAGGCCAACATGTCATTTGCTTTCTTAACCGCCTGCTGTACCTGCATGCCAACCTTCAATGACTGATGTACCATGACACCCAGGTCTCTTTGTACCTGCCCTTTTCCTAATCTGTCACCATTCAGATAATAGTCTGTCTCTCTGTTTTTACCACCAAAGTGGATAACCTCACATTTATCCACATTATACTTCATCTGCCATGCATTTGCCCACTCACCTAACCTATCCAAGTCGCTCTGCAGCCTCATAGAATCCTCCTTGCAGCTCACACTGCCACCCAACTTAGTGTCATCCGCAAATTTGGAGATACTACATTTAATCCCCTCGTCTAAATCATTAATGTACAGTGTAAACAGCTGGGGCCCCAGCACACAACCTTGCGGTACCCCACTAGTCACTGCCTGCCATTCTGAAAAGTCCCCATTTACTCCTACTCTTTGCTTCCTGTCTGACAACCAGTTCTCAATCCATGTCAGCACACTACCCCCAATCCCATGTGCTTTAACTTTGCACATTAATCTCTTGTGTGGGACCTTGTCGAAAGCCTTCTGAAAGTCCAAATATACCACATCAACTGGGTCTCCCTTGTCCACTCTACTGGAAACATCCTAAAAAAATTCCAGAAGATTTGTCAAGCATGATTTCCCTTTCACAAATCCATGCTGACTTGGACCTATCATATTACCTCTTTCCAAATGCACTGCTATGACATCCTTAATAATTGATTCCATCATTTTACCCACTACCGATGTCAGGCTGACCGGTCTGTAATTCCCTGTTTTCTCTCTCCCTCCTTTTTTAAAAAGTGGGGTTACATTGGCTACCCTCCACTCGATAGGAACTGATCCAGAGTCAATGGAATGTTGGAAAATGACTGTCAATGCATCCACTATTTCCAAGGCCACCTCCTTAAGTACTCTGGGTGCAGTCCATCAGGCCCTGGGGATTTATCGGCCTTCAATCCCATCAATTTCTCCAACACAATTTCCAGACTAATAAGGATTTCCCTCAGTTCCTCCTCCTTACTAGACCCTCCGACCCCTTTTATATCTGGAAGGTTGTTTGTGTCCTCCTCAGTGAATACCGAACCAAAGTACTTGTTTAATTGGTCCGCCATTTCTTTGTTCCCCGTTATGACTTCCCCTGATTCTGACTGCAGGGGACCTACGTTTGTCTTTACTAACCTTTTTCTCTTTACATATCTATAGAAACTTTTGCAATCCATCTTAATGTTCCCTGCAAGCTTCTTCTCTGCCCTAATCAAACCCTTTGTCCTCCTCTGCTGAGTTCTAAATTTCTCCCAGTCCCCGGGTTCTCTGCTATTTCTGGCCAATTTGTATGCCCCTTCCTTGGCTTTAATGCTATCCCCGATTTCCCTTGATAGCCACGGTTGAGCCACCTTCCCTTTTTTACGACAGACAGGAATGTACAATTGTTATAGTTCATCCATGCGGTCTCTAAATGTCTGCCATTGCCCATCCACAGTCAACCCCTTCAGTATCATTCGCCAATCTATCCTAGCCAATTCACGCCTCATACCTTCAAAGTTACCCTTCTTTAAGTTCTGGACCATGGTCTCTGAATTAACTGTTTCATTCTCCATCCTAATGCAGAATTCCACCATATTATGGTCACTCTTCCCCAAGGGGCCTCGCACAATGAGATTGCTAATTAATCCTCTCTCATTACACAACACCCAGTCTAAGATGGCCTCCCCCCTAGTTGGTTCCTCGACATACTGGTCTAGAAAACCATCCCTAATGCACTCCAGGAAATCCTCCTCTACCGTATTGCTTCCAGTTTGGTTAACCCAATCTATGTGCCGGTGGTCCCCTGGTGGGTTCAGTGTCGGTGGGCTCCCGGTGGGTTCAGTGTCGGTGGTCCCTCGGCGAGCCGAGTGTCGGTGGGCCCCGGTGGGTTCAGTGTCGGTGGTCCCCCGGTGGGTTCAGTGTCAGTGGGCCCTCGGCAGGTTCAGTATCGGTGGGCCCCCGGTGGGTTCAGTGTCGGTGGGCCCCCGGTGGGTTCAGTGTCGGTGGTCCCCCGGTGGGTTCAGTGTCAGTGGGCCCTCGGCAGGTTCAGTATCGGTGGGCCCCCGGTGGGTTCAGTGTCGGTGGGCCCCCGGTGGGTTCAGTGTCGGTGGGCTCCCGGTGGGTTCAGTGTCAGTGGGCCCTCGGCAGGTTCAGTATCGGTGGGCCCCCGCTGGGTTCAGTGTCGGTGGTCCCCCGGTGGGTTCAGTGTCAGTGGGCCCCCGGTGGGTTCAGTGTCAGTGGGCCCCCGGTGGGTTCAGTGTCGGTGGGCCCCCGGTGGGTTCAGTGTCTGTGGGCCCCCGGTGGGTTCAGTGTCTGTGGGCCCCCGGTGGGTTCAGTGTCAGTGGGCCCCCGGTGGGTTCAGTGTCAGTGGGCCCCCGGTGGGTTCAGTGTCAGTGGGCCCCCGGTGGGTTCAGTGTTGGTGGGCCCCGGTGGGTTCAGTGTCGGTGGGCCCCGGTGGGTTCAGTGTCGGTGGGCCCCGGTGGGTTCAGTGTCGGTGGGCCCCGGTGGGTTCAGTGTCGGTGGGCCCTCGGTGGGTTCAGTGTCGGTGGGCCCCGGTGGGTTCAGTGTCGGTGGGCCCCGGTGGGTTCAGTGTCGGTGGGCCCCCGGTGGGTTCAGTGTCGGTGGGCTCCCGGCGGGTTCAGTGTCAGTGGGCCCCCGGCGGGTTCAGTGTCAGTGGGCCCCGGTGGGTTCAGTGTCGGTGGGCCCCCGGCGGGTTCAGTGTCAGTGGGCCCCGGTGGGTTCAGTGTCGGTGGGCCCCCGGTGGGTTCAGTGTCGGTGGGCTCCCGGCGGGTTCAGTGTCAGTGGGCCCCCGGCGGGTTCAGTGTCGGTGGGCTCCCGGCGGGTTCAGTGTCGGTGGGCCCCGGTGGGTTCAGTGTCGGTGGGCCCCGGTGGGTTCAGTGTCGGTGGGCCCCGGCGGGTTCAGTGTCAGTGGGCCCCGGTGGGTTCAGTGTCAGTGGGCCCCCGGCGGGTTCAGTGTCGGTGGGCTCCCGGCGGGTTCAGTGTCGGTGGGCCCCGGTGGGTTCAGTGTCGGTGGGCCCCGGTGGGTTCAGTGTCGGTGGGCCCCGGTGGGTTCAGTGTCAGTGGGCCCCCGGCGGGTTCAGTGTCGGTGGGCCCCGGCGGGTTCAGTGTCGGTGGGCCCCGGTGGGTTCAGTGTCGGTGGGCCCCCGGTGGGTTCAGTGTCGGTGGGCCCCGGTGGGTTCAGTGTCGGTGGTCCCCCGGTGGGTTCAGTGTCAGTGGGCCCTCGGCAGGTTCAGTATCGGTGGGCCCCCGGTGGGTTCAGTGTCGGTGGGCCCCCGGTGGGTTCAGTGTCGGTGGGCTCCCGGTGGGTTCAGTGTCGATGGGCCCTGGTGGGTTCAGTGTCAGTGTGCCCCGGGCGGGTTCAGTGTCGGTGGGCCCCCGGTGGGTTCAGTGTTGGTGGGCCCCGGTGGGTTCAGTGTCGGTGGTCCCCCGGTGGGTTCAGTGTCAGTGGGCCCCCGGTGGGTTCAGTGTCAGTGGGCCCCCGGTGGGTTCAGTGTCGGTGGGCCCCCGGTGGGTTCAGTGTCAGTGGGCCCCCGGTGGGTTCAGTGTCAGTGGGCCCCCGGTGGGTTCAGTGTCTGTGGGCTCCCGGCGGGTTCAGTGTCGGTGGGCCCCGGTGGGTTCAGTGTCGGTGGGCCCCGGTGGGTTCAGTGTCGGTGGGCCCCGGTGGGTTCAGTGTCGGTGGGCTCCCGGCGGGTTCAGTGTCAGTGGGCCCCCGGTGGGTTCAGTGTCAGTGGGCCCCCGGCGGGTTCAGTGTCGGTGGGCTCCCGGCGGGTTCAGTGTCGGTGGGCCCCGGTGGGTTCAGTGTCGGTGGGCCCCGGTGGGTTCAGTGTCGGTGGGCCCCCGGTGGGTTCAGTGTCGGTGGGCCCCGGCGGGTTCAGTGTCGATGGGCCCCGGCAGGTTCAGTGTCGGTGGGCCCCGGTGGGTTCAGTGTCGGTGGGCCCCCGGTGGGTTCAGTGTCGGTGGGCCCCGGCGTGTTCAGTGTCGGTGGGCCCCGGTGGGTTCAGTGTCGGTGGGCCCCGGTGGGTTCAGTGTCGGTGGGCCCCCGGTGGGTTCAGTGTCGGTGGGCCCCGGTGGGTTCAGTGTCGGTGGGCCCCGGTGGGTTCAGTGTAGGTGGGCCCCGGTGGGTTCAGTGTCGGTGGAGGTGAGGGTTAATTGAAAATTCGAAGCTGAGATTGATGGATTTTTGCTGGGCAAGGGTATTAAGGGTTGCAGAACAAGGCGGGTAGGTGGAGTTAAGGTACAGGTCGGCCATGATCTAATTAAATGTTGGAACAGGCTCGAAGGGCTGAATGGCCTGCTCCTGTTCTTAACTTTCTAACATGCACAGGTCATAACTGGAGTCCAGGCTAAGCTGGTGCAAGGTTTATGACTCGGAGGCTATGAACTCAAACCATAATAAATTTCGGTGGGGGTCAGTGCGGGGGGGCGACTGTGGGGGGATAATTTCAACTTGTGTCCCAAATTGGTGTGAAGTGGTGTAAGAATAAAAGTGTATGTTCACGATAGAGTTATGATGTGTGATGGACTCGAGACGATTGCTATGGAATGTATGTAACAGAGATGAACTTGGTGAGCATGTATAAATGTTGAAAGTGCAGATTATAATGGGGACCGCCTGTGGCTGCAGGATTGGGAAGCCTGATGGCTTTCGGCAGTCATGTTGGCAAGCAGCAAGGGGTGATCGACACAGACGGGCTGAGCTTTGAACTCAAGAGAAACTCACAAACACAAAATGGATACAAAATTGCTCTGAACAGAGAAAAGACATCGGGCTCAATTTTCCTCGGTTCTTTGACCCGTTCCTTTGGCGTGCGCCGCTTTTTTTGGCCGAAATTAAAATATCCAAGTTTCCCCAAAGATTGTGCGCCAGTGTAAGTCAGTTAGTTACGGTTTTTTAGGGTTTGTTTTTTTTTTACCTCATTGGGGACGTAACCTGCCACCCGCACCAATTCTGGCCAGTTTGACCAGCTCCGATTTACTCCAATCTTTCTTAGGATGGCGTATGTGTGAGCTCTGTGGAAAAAAGCTTCTGGGCAGTTAAGAAATTCGGTGCAGGTAAGGAAATTAGCACAGCAGATACACTTCCAGGGCCTGGACAGCAGCAGCAGAGAGGGGAGAGAGAGTGGGGGAGGCCTTTCAGCCAGAGTTAGGAGCGGGTCTCCTCCAGCTACTAACCATTTGTTCTATTTTCTCACTCCAGCTCCACTTGAGAGGGCAGACAGGGTCTCGGTTTAGCGTCTCAATAAAAGACAGCCCCTCCGACAGTGCAGAACTCCCTTGGTGCTGCAATGGGAGTGTCAGCCTGGATTTTGTGCTCAAATGTCTGAAGTGGAAGCTGAACCCATAACCGTCTGACTCAGAGGCGAGAGAAAATCATCCCTTGGCTTTCAACACAGCTGACCGCGCGACAAATCCTCTCTTCCGACAATATGCCGGTGAGCAGAAATTTTAACTTCTGTGGAGCGAGATGGCACTGTACTTAAAGCAACAGGACATGTATGAAATAATTGATAAGATCCACCGAAGGTTCACACTGCAATTAGTTGTGTGTTTGGAGTGAGAGGGGGATGATTGGATGGAGTAGAGAGGTGAGTCAGTGAGAAAATATATAAAACCAATAAGTTTACTGCACCTCACGGGCGTTTTCTTTTCCTGGAGATAGATCCTAAATCAGAACACTGTCGGTAGATTTAGTAAAAACTAGGACAAATTTAAACTTGGCCCTTGAAACTCCGTGTGTCCGTGTGAGGCTCAGTGGGTAGCACACTCACCTTGGAGTCGCAAGGTTGTCAGTTCAAGTCTCACTCCAGAGACTGCAGCACAAAAATCGAGGCTGACATTCCAGTGCAGTGCTGAGAGAGTACTACACTGTCAGAGGTGCTGCGTTTTGGATGAAACATTAAACCGAGGCCCCGTCTGCTCTCTTGGGTCGATGTAAAAGATCCCACGGCACTATTTCGAAGAAGAGCAGAGGATTTACCCCCGGTGTCCTGGGCCAATATTTATCCCTCAATTAACATCACTAAAACAGATTATCTGGACATTATCACATTGCTGTTTGTGGGAGCTTGCTGTGCTCAAATTGGCTGCCGCATTTCCCTACATTGCAACAGTGATTATACTACAGATAGTACATTATTGTCTGTAAAGTGTTTTGGGACGTCCGCTGGTCGCGAAAGGCGCTATCTAAATGCAAGTCTTTCTTTCCATGTTACATAATCGAGGTGGCCCATTCAGACTAATGTTTGGATAACCCTGACTGGGCTCTATTGGGCTGAATGGATTGGGGAGCGGGGGCTGGTGGAATGAGCTGATTGATACTCTCGCTGTCACAGTACTCTAAGCTACAAAACTATTTTTTCAACAGAGAAATTGAAAGCCAGGATTGTGTCTCAAGGTTCTAACCTATCCATCCACGGGACTGCAAGAGGAGCTGAAGTATGATGCCTGGAAGGATTGTCTGCTGAGCACTGCCATGGAGCACCTTCTCTGATCGAGTACAGAGAGCACCCACAGAGTACAGAGAGCAGATTAACAGATAAATGTCCCAATGCAGTGAACTGACTACACACTGCTGACAAACATATTGCAGTACATTGCCTGCAAGCAAATTGTTCCCTGTGGTAAAGGCTTTAAATACCAAAGGAGGCAAAGATTAAAAACTAACAAGTTAGAAACAGTGGGGGGAAGTCATGGAAAACATGTTCACCCAGAGGGGTAATAGGAGTGTGGAGTTAGCTTGTAGTGCAAGGCATTGAAGCAGACATTATAAATGGGTTCATGGGACAACTGGATTTCTGGGAAGTAAAGTTCACGCTGTATTCACAGACCTACATTTGCTTCCCAGTCCGCCAAAACCTTTAAGAATTTAAAATTATCATCTTTGTGTTCAAATCCCTCCATGGTCTCACCCCTCCCTATCTCTGTTACCCTACAGCCCGACAGCCCTTGAGATATCTGCTCTCCTCCAATTCTGGCTTCTTGCGCATCCCACACTTTCTTCACCCCACCATTGGCGGCTGTAATGTATGCACCTGTGAGTATGCTCACAGACTTGAGGAGCTGTTGCACTGTGAATGGCTTAGCCAGTCACATGATGTTCACAAGGCTCAATAAAACCCCAGTCAGTTGGGTCTAGGTCATCCACGGTGGGGGATGCAGTTGTGAGCCTAGTGGATGAACTGGTAATTTGTAGTGTGGTTGTTAAACCTTTGTTAATAAACCAATTAGTTCTCAATAGCAATGTGTTGCTATGAATGAAGCAAAGAAACCATGCAGCAAATACATTACACCCTCCCTCGCAAATTTTCAGAACTCTTCAGCACACCACTCATTTACACACTCCCTTTTGCTCTGAAGAACAAATTAATCAAACAGGCCAGGGAGATAACCCTCACAGGAGGATGGATTCCATTTAACATGCTGCTGTCTGCTGAAGTAACTGCTTAAGTATCTTGGCCGGAGCAAGAGCCCGAGCTGTGGCAGAGGGCAGGCAGGAGAAAGTATGCTACAAGGGCACTTGACCCTATAGCCATGGATTTCCCTTATAAATTAACTATCTCCCTCAGTCAGTCGACATGACAGTCTGGTGTTTCATTGAGCAACCATTGCTTCATAATGTTATACCATTGTACTCTAGATACTAATCATTTTTTCTATTTCCTCTTTCCAGGTCCTACATAAAAACATAGAAACATAGAAACATAGAAAATAGGAGTAGTAGTAGGCCATTCGGCCCTTCGAGTCTGCACCGCCATTCAATATGATCATGGCTGATCCTCTATCTCAACACCATATTCCTGCTTTTTCCCCATACCTCTTGATGCCTTTTGTGTCTAGAAATCGATCTATCTCCCTCTTAAATATATTCAGTGACTTGGTCTCCACAGCCTTCGTGGTCGAGAATTCCACAGATTCACAACCCTCTGAATGAAAAAATTTCTCCTCATCTCGGTCCTAAATTTCCTACCCCGTATCCTGAGACTGTGACCCCTTGTTCTAGACTTCCCAGCCTCCCTACATCCAGTCTGATGAAGTCCTGGGTCCATGGGAAGTAGAGGACAATCGAAATTGATTTTCGATATTGAAGGGCAGGTAAAGACCAGATGGTCCATCAAGCCTTCCCCACACTCATGATGAGCTGAGGATCATGATTGGACAATTCCTCCTCCCCACCCCTGCAGACGTGTCATCTCCAGAGAACAAACTCAGGGCCAATAAGGGAAAACGTTATCCCCTCTGACCTCCTCAGGTGATCAAAGCCAGTTCAGGAGATGCATGGTGATGGATGAGGTGCACGAACTTGTAACCGAAGAACTACCAACACTCACGTTTACACTTTTCGGCACCAGCACAATGACTTAGAGGTATCAGCACTTGGTGATACATTGAGCACAAGTCTGCAGGAGCAAGAATAGCAGGAGAGGACAGCGCAGGACACAGCTCACCGTGCTAGCCCAGTTGATGAGGGTAGAGATGATGACTCTATCGCCCATCTTTCAGAAGATGAGCATTAGCTGAGTACCAGGATTTGGCAGGTGATCCGAACTGCCTGCCTGGGGACTATCTTGGTCACCAAGATAAATAACCATGATAACATTTTTTAAGTGATGTTGATTGAGGGATAACTGTTGGCCAGGACACCGTGGAGAACTCCTCTGCTCTTCTTCAAGATAGTGTTGAGGGATCTTTTGCTTCGACTTGTGGTCAGACAGTGTCTCGGTTCCCTGTCTCGATAAAAGACAGCCCCTTTGACAGTGCAGCACTCCCTCAGCCTGGATTTTGTGCTCAAATGCCTGAAGTGGAACTTAAACCCATAACCTACGACCCAGGCAAGAGAAAAATCGGCCATAGGATTTCAACACAACTGACTGCTTAAAGGCACCCTACCTTCTGACAAGAAACCAGTGATCAGAAATCTTACCTTCTGTGGAGAGAGATGGCAGTGAAATTAAAACAACAGAAAAAGAACACAATTATATATAAGATCCTCCGAAGGTTCACAGTGCCATTAGAAGTGTTCTTGGCGTGAGAGGGGGATAATGGATGGAGTACAGAGATTGATGCAGAACCAAAATAACTGCTCAACACAAGTCTGATAAAGAATCAAAAATAATGTTTATTTGCGAATACCTATAGCTTGGCCAAGAGAGCACGACATTTTGGGTAGAGTTCCCGCAACTCTACCCAATATACATAGATGACCTAGAAGAGGGGACAGAGTGTAGTGCAACAAAATTTGCAGATGACACTAAGATTAGTGGGAAAGCGGGTTGTGTAGAGGACTCAGAGAGGCTGCAAGGAGATTTGGATAGGTTAAGCGAATGGGCTAAGGTTTGGCAGATGGAATACAATGTCGGAAAGTGTGAGGTCATCCACCTTGGGAAAAAAAACAGTAAAAGGGAATATTATTTGAATGGAGAGAAATTACAACATGTTGAGGTGCAGAGGGACCTGGAGGTCCTTGTGCATAAATCCCAAAAGGTTAGTTTGCAGGTGCAGCAGGTAATCAGGAAGGCGAATGGAATGTTGGCCTTCATTGCGAGAGGGATGGAGTACAAAAGCAGGGAGGTCTTGCTGCAACTGTATAAGGTATTGGTAAGGCCGCACCTGGAGTACTGCGTCCAGTTTTGGTCACCTTACTCAAGGAAGGATATACTAGCTTTGGAAGGGGTACAGAGACGATTCACTAGGCTGATTCCAGAAATGAGGGGGTTACCTTATGATGATAGATTGAGTAGACTGGGTCTTTACTCGTTGGAGTTCAGAAGGATGAGGGGTGATCTTATAGAAACATTTAAAATCATGAAAGGGATCGACAAGATCGAGGCAGAGAGGTTGTTTCCACTGGTAGGGGAGACTAGAACTAGGGGGCACAGCCTCAAAATACGGAGGAGCCAATTTAAAACCGAGTTGAGAAGGAATTTCTTCTCCCAGAGGGTTGTGAATCTGTGGAATTCTCTGCCCAAGGAAGCAGTTGAGGCTAGCTCATTGAATGTTTTCAAGTCAAAGATAGATAGATTTTTAACCAATAAGGGAATTAAGGGTTACAGGGAGAGGGCGGGTAAGTGGAGCTGAGTCCACGACCAGATCAGCCATGATCTTATTGAATGGCGGAGCAGGCTCGAGGGGCTAGATGGCCTACTCCTGTTCCTAATTCTTATGTTCTTATGTTCTTAGTGCCGTCTCGGGGTTTTTGGCTGAGCCTTACAGTATTTAAAGCCGAAAACCATAGTCCATGTGCATCACCTGTTCCATTACATTGGGGACTTTACATTTTTCAGCTACAAAGCAACAAGCCAGGTTTCCTGTTATTCAACACCTGGCCTAACCGCAAGTCCTGTTATACTATGTCTATCGTTGCTAAGCTTGCCACCACATCCTCTTGCAGATGGCCTACCATCTGATTGGCCCAGCTTAGTTGTTGCTGGACAAATGCAACTTGACATGTTTTTTTTTTACCCAGCCTGCATCTACAATACGTGCTTGTCCATTTCTGAACACATTTTCCAGACTGCAACTCTGTATTACTACGGTGGGCTTCTAAAAGTCCCACTTCAATCCCCCCTTTGGTCCCTGGCTAACCCCAGCCCATGAGACCACTGGAGCTAAGCTATCTAATGCTTTGGACTTCCCGCCCCGCTTGCGGTGATATCTGCCGCCAAGTTTTGGAGGTCTATCACTTAAACAGAGTTTAAATTCCCCCATGCATCAACAGTATCTTTCACTTGCATACGAGTGATTGCTTTAGCTTGCTGCCTATGTCTACGCCTCCTACAAGCTGCACATGTCACTATCAGCCAGCACAGTGCCAAAATCAGTTGAATTGCCACCAATATGTGAGAAGTGATACGTATCCATGGATGGATATTAACGTTCAATCCCCAGTTCCATGCCTTCTCATACCAGGGGTACATTGAAGGTCTTTTGCAATGTCCTTGCCCAGTTTGCACAGCTCGTGTTTGAGCACATGATATCGTTTTATGCTTGCCAGCAGAGGATCCTTTATGTCTCTCAGGTCCTCGGGTAGGTGGGGTATTGGTGCAGCCAGTTCACTTTCATATTGGTACAAATCTTGTTTAATTTCATCAGTCAGGTTTAGGGTAATAGTTTCTCGAGCATGGATATATGTCATTCATGCTCATCCAATTTTTACCGTTAGCCTCGGGGTGAAGCAGAAACTGGGGTTAGTGATATTACATTGATAAATCATAAGTCGGTTGGTTGGTTACCACACAGTATTCCCCCTTTCCGCGGTAGGCTGAGTGGGTGTGTTCGGATTCTGATGGGCCTATTTCTAAGAAACATCCAATGGTTTGATTACATCCGTACCCATCCCCAGCTTACTGGATGTGGACATACAGTTAGGCTTCCTATCCTGCGGCACCCTGATAATGAGACCCCTCTCATGGTTCCGTTCCGGTTGATTGCATATTGATCCATTGGGTAGTACCGCATATAGTTCTCACCCGGGATTAGCCCCAAGTTTTCTACCTCAAACTGGGGGTATGGTCCGGACTCCCCCTTCGCCATTACCGGAATCATTCGGACCATCCCCACCAGGGCAGAATGTGAATCTGTGCATCTGCCTGTCACCGGCAAGACTCTTTTCATTCCTTTCATGGTGCACACGTCCAGTGACCCTGGTTGCTGTGCTCGGCGGAACAGGTGGGTGCTGTTAATCCAGTCCGGGACTTCACCCCTGTGTAATTGGTCCAGGTTCTCCCTCACCTGCGTAATCATCTATCCCCTGTAAGTGTGGCAGAGGTCTCGCTGAACCTCTGCCTTTTCCGCATTGAATTCTCAATCAGGCGGCATGGCCCTCCAGGACTGTAATCCCTTTGACTAAGCTCCCTGCTCTCCTTTGCCTTCCCATGCAGTCCCTTTGGCAGTGTCTGTCTGCCTCTGCAGCAACATCCTGACTGTGTCGTTAAGGCTTTCCGATTGTGAGACAACATTCAATACATAATGTCCTATTGTACCGTATTGCGATGCCTAATGATGTGGGTTGGGTTCCATTACACCCGTAAAATATTTTGTCTGGTCTGAGGGGAGTCTCTGCACCCTCTCACCGGAATGTACCAGTCAGGTAGACTCTATTTCCAACTTGGGTCTTTTGATAGTCCGGGTCTTCATAATTCGGGTGTAGCTCATCACCTTCAGCCCCATGATTTGAATTCTGGCTGATCATCTGGCCCCGCGCTGGTTGCCACAGGGGCGAGTGCCAAAGTATAATCAGTATCCTGTAAAATCAAACTTCCCCCTCGATGGGGTATTCTGTTAGTGTCATTTTAGCTGGGACCATTGTTTCCACTGTCCTACTCTATTTATATCCACACAAGCACACGTGTCACCACTGATCAATATCTCCTATGGTCCCGACCACCACGGCGTGAATCCGGTTTGTCCCGGTAGCCCCTTAACCATTACTTTCTCCCCCACTTGGGGAAGATCTGCCAGGGACTCTAACTCTTACTTTTTGTCCCAGCCTGCCTGTCGTTCTCTTACTTCCTGTCTCATATCCTTAAGTTGCATACTTAACTCCATTACATATCTCCTAATCCGATCCCGCAATGGGCCCACATCGGACCCACCTGTGATTATACCTTCGCATTGCCCGACCAGTCTTGAGCTCATATGGAGTTAATCCTGTTGTCCGGTTAGGGGTTGCCCTTTATCTCATCAGGATAGCAGGCAGCAGCTCAGCCCAAGCCTGTCCAGTTTCTTGGATGACTTTTGACAGGGCTATCTTTATTGTCCGATTCATCCGTTCTACCTGCCCTGCACTCTTCAGATGGTAGGGGATGTGCAATTTTTGTTTAATGCCCAATGTGATGCATAGTAAGTTTACCACCTGTCCTGTGAAGTGGGTTCCTTGATCGGAGTCTATTTGGATGGGGATGCCCCAGCGGGGAATAACCTCCTCGGCTAAGATACGAGCTACTGTGGTTACAGTACAGTTTCGAGCAGCAAACGCTTCCACCCACCATGTAAACAAGTCAATTATTACTAGACAGTATTTCTTTCCTCTAGAGCTTGGCAGTGGTCCGTGAAATCAATTTGTATATTCTCCCATGGGCCTCGTGGCTGTAGTTGATGGGCCATTCTAATTTTAATGGCCTTTCCTGGATTATGTTGGGCACATGTAATGAATTGCTGGCAATATTTACCAATGTCTCATCCCATGCTTGGCCACCATCAATCTCTAGGGACACTACTGATCATGGCATTTCGCCCGGCATGGTTAATGCAGTTCCATGAGCATCTTTCTTATACAACTGAGGACTGCCAACCTACTGTCCTTTCTCCACACGAAGTCTGGATCTGGTGCCCCTCCCTGTCTTTTCCATTCTGTCTTTTCTTCATCACTTATATCGGCATGTAATTTTTCAATGTCAATATTTTCCTTAGTAATCATATTGCTTACTGATTCCTTCCTCACGTCGGGCGAAACTGTTGCCTCTTGCGCCGTCTTATCCGCCGCCTCATTACCTCTCTGGACATTGTCCACCACTTTCTGGTGGGCTTTGATCTTTATTACCGCTGCCTCGGCGGGGTTACTAGTCGTGTCTAATAGCAGCCTAATTCGGCCTTCATGTTTGATGGCATCCCCGCCTGAGGTGACAAATCCCGGCATCCCCCACGCAGTCATGTAGTCATGGACTACTCCAAAAGCATAGCGGCTGTCTGTGTAGCTATTTGCCCGCTTGCCTTCAGCTAATTGGAGGGCTTCTGTCAGGGCAGTGAGTTCTCACTTGTGCAGAAAGTCCTCTGTCCACTGACGCTCCCTTGACCACTGCCCACCCTGTATGTGGGGTCCCTTGGATATACTTGCGGGACCCGTCCACATAAAGGGTTAAATCGAGGTCCGCGAGTAGGATCTCACTTATATTACCGGGTGAGTCTTCCCACTCTCAGGTATAGCACTCATGGAGTTCACCTGTGGCCAGGAGACCCTCTGCAGGGTTCTCCCCTGTGTCTCGTACTACTTTCACGGTCTCATCATGGGGGAGTAAAACTGCCTCCCATTTAGCACTGTGTACATTGGACTCGGATCTTAGTTTCCTGGTGTTGAGCATTTCTACCAGAGTGTGTTTAGTGTGCAGTACAATCTCCCCAGTCATCACTACCGGTTCACTGACTTTCACTGCCCACGTTGCACAGTCCAGAGCCGCCACACACCGGGACAGACCAGCCGCCATGGGTGGCTGTTGGGTTGAGTAATAGGCTACAGGACGCATCCTGTCCCCATGCATCTGAGTGACCACAGCCCCATAGAATCCTTCGTCATTTTTGCAGTAAATATGGAAAGTTATGTCCATGTTCGGGAGTCCCAGGCCAGGTGCAGACATTAAGGCTTCCTTCAGATTACCATATGCTGTTTCCTGCTCCGGGGCCCACTCCACACTTTCTAGGGAGGGTTTCCCCCCTTTCACCAGTTTCTGTATTGTTCTGCAATTGCTGCAAAGTTAGCTATAAAGTTTCTGCAGTAATTAAAGAGTCCCAGTACTTTCCGTACCCCTCGGACTGTCTTTGGGCAGGGCATAATTCTGATAACTTCTTTCCTATCTTGAGACATTGTTCTAGTCCCTTGTGATATCGCATGTCCCAAATATTGTAGCACTGTCTGTCCGATCTGGGCTTTCTTGGGATTGGCTTTACATCCCACCCTTTGTAGGGTTTCTAAGATTTCTATGAACGCGCCCGTGTGTCCCCGTTGATCCTCCGAGGCAATCAGCAGATCATCCACATACTGGAGGACTGTGCTTCTGTAAAGGGTTAGGTCCACCTTTTCCAGGGCTCGACTCATAGTCCGGTGAAATATTGCCGGGCTATTGTGGAATCCCTGTGGCACCTGTGTCCAGGTATACTGGCGGTCCCCTTCAGTAAAGACAAACTTGTCCTGTGATTCCCGAGCCAGGGGTATGGACCAAAATCCTTTGGCTATGTCAAGCACTGTGAATATCTTGTGTTCGGGTTTCAATCCGTTAAAGATTGTGGCAGGGCTGGCTACAATGGGGCGCTGGTGAGATGTCACTTTATTCAGAGCCGTGTAATCTGTAGTCAGCCGGTTTCTTTACCGGCCACATGGATGAATTAGTGGTGCCCTCAGCTTCCCGGAGTAGCCACTGTCCAGCAGATCTTGTACAATTTGTTTGACTGCCTCCCTGACTTCAGGTTTGATTGGATATTGTTTATGAGGGGTGCGCTCGGGTCCCGGGAAAATGATTGAGTCGGTTTCTACCAGTCCACAATCTTGTTTGGACCGTGCCCACAATCCATTAATTTGCAGACACATGGGGCCATACCCTTTTAATGTATCTCAATCCCTAGTGAGGAGTTGATCGCTCCCCATCTTTGCATGGTTGTCCAATTTATTTTGTTCCCCGAAGGTAGTAGTTTTCTGCCCATTTGGGCTTCTATAAACTATTTTCTTCCCCCAGGGACCAAT
Source organism: Pristiophorus japonicus (assembly GCF_044704955.1). Classification (NCBI taxonomy): domain Eukaryota; kingdom Metazoa; phylum Chordata; class Chondrichthyes; family Pristiophoridae; genus Pristiophorus; species Pristiophorus japonicus. The sequence goes on from NC_091987.1 coordinate 8,452,761, forward strand.
CAACATTCCTAATTGTTCTAGGATGTCGATTCCTAATATTGTACCCTCGTTATTGTGACAAACATAAAATTGTGCAGGGATTAGAATCCCTGCCACATCCAATAATATTACTTCACTTAGGAGTGCCCTTGTGACAGATCCCCCAACCGCTGTGATTAAAACTGTCCATTTGGTTGTGGGTAGGGGGATATCTGTCATTGAGACAGAGGCACCTGTATCCACTAACGTGTCACAGTGCCGACCCCCTAACAATGCTGTAATGTGGATCCGAGGATCGCCTTCACTCTGAGCGGGGGCCGCTGACTTTCAGTCCCTTGCTAGGTCTTTAAGGGCCTGGAGAAACTGATCCTCAAATTCCTTCTACACCAGGAGCAAATATTCTCTTCAAATTAAGACAATCTCCAATATTCAAAAGTATCACCCATTGAATTAAAACAGAGTTCACAGCTGCTTGTGAAAGAGCTAACTTTGTTTCGAAAGCCGACAAACACAGGCACCATCAATCAATGTCAACTTTCATTGTACAGTTTGCAGCCTTTTCAGTTTAACCGCTCTGCTTTTACACTTAAATAAAAATATAATCTTCACTTTTCTCATTTTCATTGAGATATAACTATCCATTATTCACAATAGGTGTGAGTCACTAAAATGAGGGCTTTCTCCTCTTTGTTTCTTTTCCGACTCCCACCACTTCCTTTGTGCTGCGGGTGAGTCGTCTGGTCTCCAATTTTGTTTAATCATTATTTTTTTTTATCTACTAGGTACCGTGTCAGAGACAACTCTGGTCGAGTTTCTTACTTCCCATGACTATATGTTGTCAGCGGTACGTCCCTTACTCATTCGCCCTGAGTGAGACCGATACTTGCAACATATACCAATTATCAATTTAAAAAACTGCCATACTATAATTATACTGGCTTTCTTGTCTCTCTCAGTTTTCTCTTTTTGCCACCGAGCCTTTTGTTCGGTTCGTTCTTGTGATGGATCCCACCCGTCCTTTAATATTTTGTCGATTAACCCCTTCTGGTCATCAGCGTAGGACCTAGTAAGGGACCTGTCCGGACCCCAATATAGTTCTTTAACTGTTACCATTATATGGTCTGACAGTCTACGTCATCTGTTGGATGACTTCACATCTCCCCAGTCGGTAATTAAATCCAACCTCTATGTTAAATCTTAGTCTTATTTCTCCAATATACTTCTTGTACAACACAGTTCTTATCAGTAACTTTAAACTAAATCAATGACTTTAAACTAACTTATTATACTCACGCGCCAACAAATTTGTTCTTTAGTAGACTTTTACAGTTCAGAATTCAGACAGTCTTGACATCGTAGAGATCATCTAATTTTGGAATGGTACTTTAAACTTACTCACTCCGAGATTGTCTGTCCATCTCCCGGCAGATCCCATCCTCATCACCAAATTGATGTGGCGCAACACAAGTCTGATAAAGAATCAAAAGTAATGTTTATTTGTGAATATCTATATAGTGTAGCCAAGGGAACACCACAGTTTGGGTAGAGTTCCCGCAACTCGGGAGTGCCTTACAGTATTTAAAGCTGAAAATCGCAGTCCATGTGCATCACCTGTGACATTACATTGGCGACTTTACGTTTTTCAGCTATAAAGCAACAAGCCAGGTTTCCTGTTATTCAACACCTGGCCTAACCGCAAGTTCTGTTATTCTATGCCTATCTTTGCTAAGCTTGCCACCACATCCTCTTGCAGGTGGCCTACCATCTGATTGGTCCAGCTTAGTTGTTGCTGGGCAAATGCAACTTGACATGTTATTTTTTTTACCCAGCCTGCAACTACAATGCGTGCTTGTCCATTTCGGAACACATTTCCCAGACTGCAACTCTATATTACTATGGGATGGGCTTCTAAAAGTCCCACTTCAGAAACGAGCCAGTGAGAAAATATATAAAATCAATAAGTTTGCTGTATCTCACGGGCGTTTTCTGTTCCTGCAGATAGATCCTAAATCAGAACACTATCAGGAGCTTTAGTAAAAACAAAGATACATTTAAACTTGGCCCCTGAGACTCCATGTGTCAGTGTGTGGCTCAGTGGGTAGTGCCCTTGCCTCTGAGTCACAAGGTTGTGGGTTCAAGTCTCACTCCAGAGACTTGAGCACAAAAATCTAGGCTGATACTCCCAGTTCAGCGCTGAGGGAGTGCTGCACTGTCAGAGATGCTGCCTTTCAGATGAAACGTTGAATCGTCTGCCCTCTCAGGTGGAGGTAAAAGATCCCATGGCACTATATTGAAGAAAAGCAGGGGAGTTATACCCGGTGTCCTGGGCCACTATTTATCCCTCAATTAGCAGAACAAAAACAGATTATCTGATCATTATCACAGTGCTGTTCGTGGGACCTAGCTGTGTGCAAATTGGCTGCTGCATTTCATTCATTGCAACAGTGGCTGCACTTCAGAAAGTAAATCATTGACTGTAAAGTGTTTTGGGATGTCCGGTGGTTGTGAAAGGCGCTATATAATTGCAAGTCTTTCTTTCCATGGCATACATTGAGGTGGCCCATTCAGATAAAAGCCTGGATAACCCTGGCTGGGCTATGTTGGGCCGAATGGATTGGGGAGCGGGGTCTGGTGGAATGAGCTGATCTGTACTCTCACTGTCACTGTACTCTAAGTAACAAGAATATTTTTCCAATAGAGAATTTGAAAGCCAGGATTGTGTCTCAAGAATCCAACCTATCCATCCACGGGACTGCAAGAGGAGCTGAAGTATGATGCCTGGAAGGATTGTCTGCTGAGCACTGTCATGGAACACCTTCTCTGATCGAGTACAGAGAGCACCCACTCTTGTGGTCGGTCTGAAAGACTCATGCAGAGCAGATTAACAGATAAATCCCCCAACGCAGTGCACTGACTCCACACTGCTGACAAACATATTGCAGTACGTTGTCTTCAGGCAAATTGTTCCCTGTGGTAAAGGCTTTAAATACCAAAGGAGGCAAAGATTAAAAACTAACAAGTTGTAAACAGTGGGGGGAAGTCATGTAAAACATGTTCACCCAGAGGGGTAATAGGAGTGTGGAGTTAGCTTGCAGGGCAAGGCATTGAAGCAGACATTATAAATGGTTCATGGGACAACTGTATTTCTGGGAAGTAAAGATCACGCTGTATTCACAGACCTACATTAGCTCCCTGTCTGTCAACACCTTGAAGAATTTAAAATTTATCATCTTTGTGTTCAAATCCCATCGTGGTCTCGCCCCGCCCTATCTCGGTAACCTCCTCCAGCCCGACAGCCCTTGAGATATCTGTGCTTCTCCAATTCTGGCTTCTTGAGCATCCCACACTTTCTTCACCCCACCATTGGCGGCTGTAATGTATGCACCTGTGAGTATGCTCACAGACTTGAGGACCTGTTGCACTGTGAATGGCTTAGCCACTCACATGATGTTCACAAGGCTCAATAAAACCCCAGTCAGTTGGGTTTAGGTTATCCACGATGGGGTATGCAGTTGTGAGATTAGTAGATGAACTGGTAATGGGTAGTGTGATCGTTAAACCTTTGTTAATAAACCAATTAGGTCTTAATAGCAATGTTTTGCTATGAAATCTTAAGCAAAGAAACCATGCAGCAAATACATTAGACCCTCGCACGCAAATTTTCAGAAATCTTCAGGACACCATTCATTTACACACTCCCTTTTGCTCTGAAGGCCAAAGTAATCAGACAGGGCCAGGGAGATAACCCTCCCAGGAGGATGGACTCCATTTCACATGCTGTCCTCTGCTGAAGTAGCTGCTTATGTCTTGGCCAGAGGGAGAGCCCGAGCTATGGCAGAGAGCAGGACAGGAGAAAGCTTGCCACAAGGGCACTTGACCCCATAGTTATGCATTTCTCTTATAAATTAATGATCCCCCTCAGTCAGTCTATGTTAAAGTCTGGTGTTTCATTGAGCAACCACTGTTTCATAATGATATGCCATCGCCCACTAGCTACTAACCATTTTCGCTTATTCCGCTTTCAGGTCTTGATGAAGTCCTGCGTCGATGGGCAGAAGAGGACAATCGAAATAGGCGTACGGAATAGAAGGGCAAGTAAAGACCAGCTTGTCCATCAAGCCTGTCCCACACTCATAATGAACTGAGGATCATGACTGGACAACTCCTCTTCCCCACCCTCGCAGACATGTCATCTCCAGAAAACAAACTCAGGGCCAATAAGGGAAAAAATATTCTGGAAAGTTCTTCTCCAACCTCCTCAGTCGATCAAAGCTAGTCCAGGAGATAACATAGTGATGGAAGAGGTGCACAGATCTGTAACTGCATGCGTATAGCCCAGTTGATGAGGGTAGTTGTTGTGTCCTTAGATACTCTAGTAGTGACTCCACGAGGGAATGTCTTGTACTTGAACTGTAGTGACCTTAGTCCTTTATTTATTAACTCCAGAGTGAGGATCACACCTGGTGGTCTGCCTTTTATACTAAGCCAGGCTCACCTGTACAGGTAACCTACAAGTCTCCCACTGCTGTGCCCTCTGGTGGCACACCTTGTGATAGTACCAACAGTAGCCATGTAAGATACATGACATCACTCCCCCCTGAGCCTTCAATGCAAATCGCCTCTGCATTGACTGTGCTCTGGGCTTTGCTCTATGTGGGCTCTATCTGGTTGACCCTTGGCAGGTTGTTTCAATCTAGGGTGAGTGGTTGGTGCAGTAGAGTGCTGGTGGTTGCTGTTTGTCTGTGTTCCTGACCACTCCATTCTCCTTCCTCCCGCCCCCCCCTTCCGGCCCCCACATATAGATTATGCTGGAGGCTCATTGCATTCATATACCTTCAAGTTCAGGAAAACAGGTTTGCATTGCATTTGTGGTTCCGTTGTGAGATAAGTATGTTGGACTGGTGAGATACCTTATCGATGCAGAGACCGGTGCGTAAGGACAGACTAGTTCCAGAGCTGCTGGGTGATGTCCCTGCAGTCTGGTGGCGGTGCAGTGCACAGTACTGGCAATGGAAACCCGGTTGGCTCAAGTTGCCTGCTCTTGGGGCTGTTGCCGTGGTCCCTAGTGTCGGGCCGGTTCACAGGTGCCTGTGACCTCCCTGTCCATTCTTTTCACCCTGGGTCGCTGCTGCTCACTGAGGAGCTGTCATCTGGCAGTGCACAGGGGACCGCTGACTCGTTGACCTGGGTGTTGTTTGGGATCCCGGCTGGTCCCGGTCCCCTTTGGGGGAAGGCGGATGACCCTTCGTTTACAGGTATGGCCTTGGTGGCGATAGGGTCCGGGCTCTGTGCTTTGGCACAGTCTGCTCCTTCAGGCTTGTGGCAGTTGGTGCCATCGGGTGCCTGAGAGATGGAACCGATCAGGGGCAGGCTATCGATACCGGTGCCATTGCCCTGCTGAGGTCACTTGCTCTGCAGCTCATGTGTATTGGCTGCTTGTGGCCACACTCCATGCTACATGACTCTGGTGCCCGGGATGCAGGCTACAGCATTGTTAGCTCGCTGGACCTGTGTGCTCCCGATGGATGTCTGCCCACTGCACAACTTTTCATTACTTATGCTGGACACTCTGTGAGTCCGATCACGATCGCGTGACTTTTCCTCGCTGGTTGCATGTGCAGAATTCAGATTATCACTTACACATTTTACATCATCAATTACACATTTTGTCTCTGACTTACAGTTGCTATTACATTACTTGAGTGTGTGGAACTATCCCTTTAATTGTAATGGGTTGCAGGTCTCCTTTAAGAGAGCCTTGCTTGCTTTACCCCAATCCTCTTCTCCGTTTGGTACCACATGTTGCTCCATCAGTGGTCTGGCCGCAGCCATCTTTTTCTTCAGTGCCTCACCGCGTGGTTTGGGCGCCATCTTTCCTCCATCCATGATGTCGACTGCGGTGAACCTCTTCTCCCTGGGTTCTGCCTCTGAAGCTGGGAAGTCACCTCTGGATCCGATTTTCTTCCTCCGGAGTCCTGCCACTGGAGCCTGGAAGGTGCATTCGTGTCGACTCAGCTGGATCATCTCCACGCAGTCGTGCTGAGCGGTCTGTGTCTCGGATGCCGTGCTGGCCTGCTCTCCGGTGCCGTGTCCACCCTCAGGTGAGGGTTTGCTTTGCGTCTGTGCGCTGAAGACGTCGATCGCTGGAGAGGTGAAATCTTCCCACTTCCAATGGATCTTCTCCATCCACCTTCTGCCGAGCAGTGTTGGTCCATCACCTGCAACAATCCACAGAGGTAACTTGTGCACCGTGCTATCATGGAGTACCTTTACATTCATGCTACCAATGACTGGGATGATTTCATCGGTGTAGGTGCGCAGCTTTGCCTGAACTGGGACCAACTTGGGTGTTTCAGCTTGATTGTCCCATAGCCTCTCAAAGGCTTCCTGATTCATCACTGACTGGCTCGCCCTCGTGTCCACTTCCATGAAGACTGGAACGGCATCTATCTCAACTTCCATCTTCAGCGGGGAACACTCGGTGGTGCAGGTAAGCATGCTATGTATCTCTCCATGGGGCTGGGCTACCTCTCTGCCTATTGATTCATAATCCACGCTGGATTCCTGGCCATCTGCAGACTCTTCATCGACACAGTGAGCCATATTTCTATTACACATTCGCTGGAGGTGGCCCTTTGTGCTGCAGCCTTTGCATACATAGTCTTTAAAGCGGCACTGGTGAGCCCTGTGATTCCCTCCGCAACACCAGCATGGTGCTACTCGATTAGCCCCCCTCGGCGGACTCTGAGTTAAGGGACTCAGGGGCCTGTTCTCTCTGCCCTGAGAGGGTTCACGCTGTACAGTCCAGCCTCTAAATGGCGGCACTCTGTGCACAGTACCTGCTGGGTTTGAGTCCTGAGGGTGAGACATCTGCCTAGAGCCGCAGGTCGAGGTTGTGAATGCCTGGCTCACGGAGATGGCCTTCTGCAGAGTGACTGTGGTATCCGCCGACAGTAGCTTGTGAAGAAGGCCCTCATGGCCAATTCCAATGACAAAAATGTCCCGCAGCGCTTTGTTGAGGTGGTTGCCGACCTCGCACAGTGCCGCCAGCCTCCTGAGGTCCGCGGCATATTTCGCGATTTCCTGGACTTCGGGCCGTCGGTGGGTGCAGAACCGGTGTCTGGCTGTGAGGATGCTCTCCTTGGGCTTGAGTTGCTCATGGATCAGGGTTACAAGCTCCTTGTAATTCTTGGTCATTGTCTTCGCTGGTGCCAGCAAGTCCCTGACGAGGCCATAGACGGTGGGCCCACAACTGGTTAGCAGGATAGCTCTGCACTTATCAGCCAGTACGGCCGGGTTGTCTCCTGTCAGGTTGTTTGCTGTGCAGAATTGTTCGCGCCTCTCCACAACGGCATCCCAATCATCACCATCGGCGACTGTTGCAACGTACCAAGGGTAGCCGTTTTCACGTGAAAGTTCGTAATCTTGTCGCCAATTGTTATGTCCTTGGATGCTGTAGTAATGACTCCACGAGACAATGTGTTATACTTGACCTTAGTCCTTTATTTGTTAACTCCAGAGTGAAGATCCCACCTGGTGGCCTCCCGTTTATACTAGGCCAGGCACACCTGTACAGGTAACCTACAAGTCTCCCACTGCTGTGCTCTCTGATGGCACACCTTGTGATAGTACCAACAGTAGCCATGTAGGATACATGACAGCAGTGATGATAACTCTATCACCCTATTTTAGATGATGAGCATTAGCTGAATACCAGGATTTGGCAGCTGACATGAACTGCCTGACCAGGGGCTATCTTGGACGCCAAGTTAAATAACCTTGATAACATTTTTTTAGTGATGTTGATTGAGCGATAACTGTTGGCCAGATCACCACGGAGAACTCCCCTGCTCTTCTTCAGGATAGTGCCGTGGGATCTTTTGTATCCACGAGAGGGCAGACAGGGTGTAGATTTAACGTCTCAAAAACAACAGCCCCTCCGACAGTGCAGCACTCCCTTGGTGCTACAATGGGAATGTCAGCCTGCATTTTGTGCTCAAATGTCTGAAGTGGAACCTGAACCCATAACGGTCTGACTCAGAGGCGAGAGAAAATCATCCCTTGGATTTTAACACAGCTGACCGCGCGACAAATCCTCCCTTCTGACAAGAAACTGGTGAACAGAAATGTGAACTTCTGTGGAGAGAGATGGCAATGAACTTAAAGCAACAGGACATGTATGAAATTATATACAAGATCCTCCGAAGGTTCACAGTGCCATTACATGTGCTCCTGGAGTGAGAGGGGAATGATGATGGAGTATAGAGGTGAGTCAGTGAGTTAATATATAAAATCAATAAGTTCGCTGCACCTCACGGGCGTTTTCTGTTCCTGAAGACAGATCCTCAATCAGAACATTATTGGTAGCTTTAGTAAAAACTAAGACACATTTAGCTAGGGCTAGAACCTCCACTTTTTTTGCATGCTTACCGCCCACTTAACGCCCAATTTACCAGTGAAATGACGTATAACGCCCACGTATCGCCCATTTTGGCACAAAATGGAAACTGATGGGTATTTTTTAGAAAACTTATCGGCGAGCGTTACTTTCACCATGTGGTTAACTTTTTTTGGGCGGAATCATCAGAATGGGTGAAATCAACGCCCATAATATCGGCCAGCGTTACTTTCCGCACGGAATTAATGCCGAAATTCAATAATACCGCCCGCCCACTTTTTTTGGTCGTAAAGAGCACATTTGGAAAAACGAACGCCCAGGAGATCGCCCACCATCACTTTCCCCACCTGGCACACATATCGCCCACAATATCGCTCGCCCAAAAAAACACCCACAAAAAGTGGAACTGTTCTGAATGAACGGCAGTGGTGTGGCTGGCAGTTTTAAAATCCCACTCTTACGTGAGGAGCTGAAATCTGACTGATTTGCCTGAAAGAGCGTTGATGTGAGTTACAACGTTGACATATTGCTGCGTGTGTGCAGCTCAGACATCAATGGTGCCCATCTTCTTGGTGCCAGTTAAAGTTTACGTTGATTGATGTTAAGTTGTATTTAACCCTTTCACGGTAAGGAGTCACCAGTGTGTAACGGTCTAACTATCTGAGACAATGCCCAACAAGGTTATGCACAATAACATAAATTTTACACCAACATTGGTCTGAAATCATAAGTATCACAGGCAATAACACCCAACCCCCGCCCACACCCCACTTTTCCCACCATTGACATAAATCACATGTTGAACATGTCCAGCAACACAGAATACAAAGTCAAAGCAGGAGTGTGGTCTGCAGCACCCATACTTTGCAACAAATTGCATACACCGAGATGGAGATATAACACTTCCATGCACCTTACTTCCCTTCCCTTCCTTGCTCCACGTCGCCTGGCCGAGGAGCTCCTCAGGCGTGCCTCATTGGGGGGATGAAGGCAGATACGGCCGTTGCACGGATACGGGAGCGGGGGATGCCAAGGGGCAACATTCTCTGATGCAGCAGCAGGATCTTGGTCCTTGTTCTCATCTGCCATTCGCGGTGGTGGTGCGGAACCTAGGGTTGGAGTGCCACGCTTTGGGACCATCGGAGGGCTGTGGCAGCAGTGTTCCTGGCTAACGCATCCAGGGCCTCCGCGAATGTATTCGGTCATGTTGGCCAGCTGTCGGGATATGCCCCTCAGTGCTTCGCTGAGCTGGTCACCAATGTCTACAGTCTTCCTGGACAACTGTACCATCTCTCCGCTGTCATGTGGCGCACGTGGAACAGACCTGCAATGTCCACGGGACCTCCGCGGGGTCGGCACCGTCCTGAGGACAAATGGAGTGCCCTGTGGTGAGGTGCCTGGGGCCGGTATCTCCAGAGTGGAGGTGGGAATGACCGGAGGACCACTAGATGGCCTTGGCGTGGAATGGCTTCTGGAGCGTGGCGATGCAAGTTCTTCGAAGTCCACGCTGTCATCCGTCGAGAACAGGCCCAGCGGATTGACGGGCAAGAATCGGAGCTCCTCAGCACCACATGTAGTAGGGTCACCCAGCGAGTCGGGCCCCATGCCCCCACCTTCTGGCCTCTGTGGTCTTGCCTTGGGACGCGTTGCTGGCTGAGCTGAAAAACAAAAATGAAGTTATCAGAGGAGAAGGGGGTGCTAGGGTGACAAGGTGAGTCCAGCGCTGCACACAGCATATGCACGACAAAAGCACCACCGCCCTCAAAATCATCGCAGACATCACATTTCATGACCATCAACACATTCTGCATTGCAATGATTTTCATTAGGCCAACATTATTTCTATAACAATTTTAGAAATCATCTATCATATACAAGAGAGTTTGAAATGCCTAATGTAACCATGTCTGGTGAGACCAAGACACCAAAAAGTGATGCAAATGCTGTAATTTATAATATAAAGGTAGTCAATAATATAGGCTCGACTATGTGTGATCAGAGCCAAGGTGTCGTGTACACAGGTAGGACACTGCTAAAAGATACTGGGTTCTACAGGGACCATGCAAATGCTAGAGGAATCCCCCTGTGAGAGACCCCCTGGTCCAGCTGGCTACCATACCATGTAGCTTGGACCTTTGGAACAAATGTGATGCCCCAGGAAGGGCCCACACACACACCCAGTGGGAACAGACCCACTACCGAGACAGCGGTCAATGGGCAGCACAGTCACCACCACTGGCAACCTGCCCCTGACCAGCCCTACACCCCCTGGCCACCAGGGCCAACACCAGGAGCGAGAGGGCAATACCCTCCAACTTCCCTGGCAAACCCTGGGGTGACCAGATTCTCATCCCAATTGGAGGACAAGGAGCTCACCCAGTCCTGTGGCCCTGCCCACCACCACATACTTACCCACACGACAGAGTATATTCCGTACCCACTGCTGACGGCTACCTGCCCGAGGGATCCCACAACAGTGACACGCACATGGTCTGTGTGTGAGGGGGCGGGGGGAATGTATGAGGTCAGCCTCAAGTACAGGGGTCACACCTGGCACCCACACAACCCTCACCACAACCTCCCATAGCCCACCACTGGTCACCTCCCCAGGTCATGACAAGAAGGATTTTAAAAATGCTTAAGGGGGAGTGTTGTTTTGTCTGCATGCTTGTATTGTTGTATGATGTCATGGAACACTGAATGCACCTTTACACTGTACACACCTTACCTGTACATCAGAGGGTGCTGCTGCTGGAGACCTAGGAGTTACCTGCACACTGCAGTTAACCCAGTATAAAAAGGAGCTCACAGCATGGTGTCCTCACTCGTGGAGCTGCAAATAAAGGACTACAATCGACAAAGTTTAAGTGCCATACCCTGCCTCGTGGAATCATTACCAAAGGTGCCAACGTACACAACAAGGTTATTAGAGGAGAAGGGGGTGCTCGGGTGACAAGGTGAGTCCAGCGCTACACACAGCATATGCACGACAAAAGCACCACCGCTCTCAAAATCATCGCAGACATCACATTTCATGACCATCAACACATTTGCATTCCAATGATTTTCATTAGAAACATAGAAACATAGAAAATAGGTGCAGGAGTAGGCTATTCGGCCCTTCAAGCCTGCACCGCCATTCAATTAGTTCATGGCTGAACATGCAACTTCAGTACCCCATTCCTGCTTTCTCGCCATATCCCTTGATCCCCCAAGTAGTAAGGACTTCATCTGGCTCAGAGACATGGACCATGTATAGTAGACACCTCAAGTCGCTGGAGAAATACCACGAACGATGTCTCCGCAAGATCCTGCAAATCCCCTGGGAGGACAGACGCACCGACATTAGCGTCCTCGACCAGGCCAACATCCCCAGCATTGAAGCACTGATCACACTCGACCAGCTCCGCTAGGCGGGCCACATTGTTCGCATACAAGACACGAGACGCCCAAAGCAAGCGCTCTACTCGGAACTCCTTCACGGCAAACGAGCCAAAGGTGGGCAGAGGAAACATCACAAGGACACCCTCAAAGCCTCCCTGATAAAGTGCAACGTCCCCACCGACACCTGGAAGTCCCCGGCCAAAGGCCGCCCCAAATGGAGGAAGTGCATCCGGGAGGGCGCCGAGCACCTCGAGTCTCATCGCCGAGAGCATGCAGAAATCAAGCGCAGGCAGCGGAAACAACGTGCGGCAAACCAGTCCCACCCACCCTTTCCCCCAATTAGGCCATCATTATTTCTATGACAATTTTAGAAATCATCTATCATATATGATTATTCGGATATGAGTGGCATCTATTGACTTTACATTATGCAACGTTGTAAGCTTTACTCATGTGGCATCACTTCAGGGTGTGCAGACGCGTCCGTGGATGTCCGGGGTTGCTTCCCCACGAGTGTGAGCACACGCTCCTCCAAGTCAGTGATGTCGCTGGGGGCTGATGGCCCCCCACCCGTTTGCCTCTGCATGGACCTCATCGTCAATAGCTTCTTCTGTAAAAGGTGAGAGGATGACATGGCATGAGATCATTGCGTGATATCATTGCTCGGTACTGTCACAGACACTGATACAATACATAACTGACAGATGTAATCATCATTATAATGAATATTATCATTCTTTAGCTCAAGAAGTGCACTGCGACTGCAGGCTTTGAATAAAACATTCCCAGTAAAAGTGAAAGACCTCACATCTGATGATAGTCACTCATGGCTGTTAGAAATCAAATTATATAAATACATAAGTGTTCTTTACGTGGACTTGTATTTACTCTGTACAGACACCAGAGGGTTCATCCCCTGGAGTCCCAAGGGATCCCATAATCCCTTAGGAACACAGGTATTTAAGGAGGCTTCACAGGTTGGAGAGGCACTCTGGAGACCTGGCAATAAAATACTAAGGTCACACTTTACTTTGAGCTCACAGTGTTCAGTCTGACTCTTTCTCCATACACAACAATAAGTACATGTCAATCAATGTAATACTTACTCTTGCGGATCCCACAAGGTCGTTCCATCATTTGCGGCATTGGTTACCATCATGCACCTCGTTGGTTGCCGATGAGACCACCTGTGCTATCTCGGGCCATATCTTATGGTATGCCTTTGGGGTGGGCTTCCCACATCCTCCCTGTGTCAAATCACCCCACCGTAACTCGACCTCCTGCAGGAGGGAGGCATTTGCCTCGTCCAAGAAACTTCTGGCTCTTTTGCACCCTCCAATGTGCTCCTCTCCCACCTCACTGCTCTTTCTAGCGTTAATCTCCACAGCGTGCTGTGATGCCTCCTTCTCTCTCTCCATTATAGGCCAAATGGCTGGTAACAGCTACTTTTTGTTTGCCTACTTGGTGTGAAGCTCTAAAGTCTCCTTCCTTCCTCCCAAAGCAGCCACAGCAGACCCAGTCAAGCCTTCAGTCCCTCTGAGCTCCCTCTCTCTCTGTCTCCTCTTCTGCGCATGTCATGATGACCCTTGACCTCCAGAATCACAGGAATCAAGCGTTGCCATGCTGTTGCTAAGGACGGCCACACTTTACGGCAGAAGGTCAAAAAAATGTAACGCTATTGTCCATTTTATATCGCTCGCGGTAACGCCCATGTTCAAAAGTGGAGACTAGATGGTTTGAGTTATATATGTGGACTTGTATTTACTCTGTATAGCCACCAGAGAGCTCATTCCCTGGAGTCCCAAGGGATCCCAGAATCCCTTGCGAGCACAGGCATTTAAGGAGGCTTCACAGGTTGGAGAAGTACTCTGGAGACGTGCAATAAAAGACTAAGGTCACACTTTACTTTGAGCTCACAGTGTTCAGTCTGACTCTTTCTCCATACACAACAACTGGCGACAAGATACAGATAGCAAACCCAAAAGATGCAGAGAACAGTGGGCATCCTGAAGAAATTCTCGGAAGGAGATGATTGGGAAACTTTTGTGGAGCAACTCGACCAATACTTCATGGCCAACGAGCTAGATGGGGAAGAGAGCGCTGCTAAATGAAGGGTGATCCTCCTCACCGTTTGTGGGACACCAACGTATGGCCTCATGAAGAATCTGCTCACTCCAGCGAAACCCAAGGAGAAATCGTACGACGATTTGTGCACAATGGTCCGAGAGCATTTGAACCCGAAGGAAAGCGTTCTGATGGCGAGGTACCGGTTCTACACCTACAAAAGGTCTGAAGGCCAGGAAGTGGTGAGTTATGTCGCCGAGCTAAGACGCCTTGCAGGACATTGCGAATTTGAAGGACATTTAGAGCACACGATCAGAGACTTTTCATACTTGGCATTGACCACGAAACCACACTTTGCAAACTTTTGACTGTAGAGATCCCAACCTTGAGTAAGGCCATAGCGATAACCCAGGCGTTCATTGCCACAGTGACAATACGAAGCAAATCTCTCAGCACACAAGTGCTGCTACAGGTACTGTGAACAAAGTGATGTTGTTTTCAAATCGTAACATACAGGGCAGGTCACACATACCTGCAGCTACATGTCCGCAGATGTTTCAGAGTCCACCATCAAGGGTGATGAATGCAAGGCCATTAACACTTTGTTGGTGCTGCAGGGGTGATCATCGTTTCCATTCATGCCGATTCAAAGGGTGCGTTTGCAAGGGTTGTGGAACAATGGGACACATCCAACGAGTTTGCAGGCAAGCTGCAAAGCCTGTTAAACCTGCAAACCACCATGTTGCAGAGGAGGACAGATCCATGGAGGATCACGATCAATGCGAGCCTCAGATCGAGGAAGCTGAGGTACATGGGGTGCACACATTCACCATGAATTGTCCCCTGATAATGCTGAATGTTGAACTGAATGGACTCCCGGTGTCAATGGAGCTGGACACGGGCAGGAGCCAGTCCATCATGGGCAAAAAGACTTTTGAAAGGTTGTGGTGCAACAAGGCCTCAAGCCCAGTCTTAACTCCAGTTCACACGAAACTAAGAACTTATACGAAAGAACTGATTCCTGTAATCGGCAGTGCTACCATAAAGGTCTCGTACAATGGAGCGCTGCACAAGCTACCACTCTGGGTGCTACTGGGTGTTGGTCCCATGCTACTCGGCAGGAGCTGGCTGGGAAAAATACGCTGGAACTGGAATGACGTCCGAGCGCTATCGCCTGCTGATGACATTTCGTGTGCCCAGGTCTTAAACAAATTTCCTTCGCTGTTCGAACTAGGCATCGAGAAATTCCAAGGAGCAAAAGTGCAGATCCACCTGATTCCGGGGGCACGACCCATCCATCACAAGGCGAGAGCAGTACCGTACATGATGTGAGAAAGGGTAGAGATCGAGCTAGACCGGTTACAAAGAGAGGCATCATTTCACCGATCGAGTTCAGTGAGTGGGCCAGTCCTATTGTCCCACTCCTCAAGGGAGACGGCACCGTCAGAATCTGTGGCGATTACAAAGTAACTATCAATCGTTTCTCCCTGCAGAACCAATACCCACTACCAAAAGCCAACGACCTCTTTGCAATGCTGGCGTGAGGAAAGACGTTCACGAAGCTGGATCTGACTACAGCCGACATGACACAGGAACTGGAGGAATCATCAAAGGCCCTCACCTGCATCAATATGCACAAAGGCCTTTTTGTTTATAACATATGCTCATTTGGAATCCAATCGGCGGTGGTGATATTCCAGAGAAACATGGAAAGTTTACTGAAGTCGGTCCCGCACACCGTGGTCTTCCAGGACGTCATCTTGGTCACAGGTCGGAACACAGTCGAGCATCTGCAGAACCTGGAGGAGGTTCTTAGTCGACTCAATCATGTGGGGCTCAGGTTAAAATTCTCGAAGTGCATTTTCCTGGCGCCTGAAGTGGAGTTCCTGGGAAGGAGGATTGTGGCGGACGGCATCAGGCCCACCAACGCGAAGACGGAGGCAATCGAGAATGAACCGAGGCCACAGAACGTGACGGAGCTGCGGTCATTTCTGGGACTCTTGAACTACTTTGGTAACTTCTTACCGGGTCTCGGCACACTGCTAGAACCACTACATGTGTTACTACGAAAAGCCAAGAAAATGCCTTTGTAAAAGCGAGAAAATTGTTATGCTCAAACAAATTGCTTGTGTTGTATGATCCATGTAAGTGTTTGGTACTAGCATGTGATGCGTCGTCATATGGCGTCGGGTGTGTATTGCAACAAGCTAATGATTTCGGGAAACTAACCGGTTGCTTATGCATCCAGAGGTCTGTCTAAGGCTGAGAGAGCCTCCAGCATGATTGAAAACAAAGAGTTAGTATGTGTCGATGGGGTAAAGAAAATGCATCAATACCTGCTTGGGCTAAAATTCGAATTGGAAACTGACCATTATATCCCTGTTCTCCGAGAGTAAAGGGATCAATACCAACGCATCAGCCCACATCCAGATATGGGCGCTCACGTTGTCCGCCTACAACTACGCCAAACGCCCAGGCCAGGCACAGAAAACTGCGCCGATGCTCTCAGTAGACCGCCATTGCCCACCACGGGGGTGGAAATGGCCCAGCCCGCAGATCTAGCCATGGTTATGGAAACGTTTGAGAGTGAGCAATCACCTATCACCGCCCGGCAGATCAAAACCAGAACCCCTTGTTATCTCTACTCAAAAGCTGTGTGTTTCACGGGGGCTGGTCCAGTGTCCCAGTGGAAATGCAGGAAGAGATAAAGCCGTTCCAGTGGCTCAAAGATGAAATGTCTGTACAGGCAGACTGCCTTCTGTGTGGCAATCGAATAATGGTCCCCAAGAAGGACAGAGACCTCCACAGTACCCACCCAGGCATCGGAACGATGAAAGTGATAGCCAGATCCCACTTGTGGTGGCCCGGTATCGATGCGGACTTAGAGTCCTGCGTTCACAGATGTAATACATGCTCGCAGTTAAGCAATCTACCTAAGTTTATGGTCTTGGCCCTCCAAACCGTGGTCTAGGGTACACGTCGACTATGCAGGCCCGTTCTTGGGTAAAATGTTCCTTGTGGTTGTAGACGCGTACTCCAAGTGGATTGAATGTGAGATAATGTCGGCTAGCACATCCGCTGCCACCACTGAAAGTCTGCGGGCCATGTTTGCCACACACGGCCTACCCGATGTCCTGGTGAGCGACAACAGGCCATGTTTTACCAGTGCTGAGTTCAAAGAATTCATGACCCATAATGGGATCAAACATGTCACATCTGCCCCATTTAAACAAGCGTCCAATGGTCAGGCAGAGAGAGCAGTGCAAACCATCAAGCTAGGCTTGAAGAAAGTAACTGAAGGCTCACTGCAGACTCGCCTAACTCGAGTCCTGCTTAGCTACTGCATGAGAACCCACTCACTCACTGGGATCCCAACTGCTGAACTGCTCATTAAAAGAGTACTGAAGACAAGGCTCTCGTTAGTTCACCCTGATCTACATGAACAGGTAGAGAGCAGGCGGCTTCAACAAAGTGCATACCATGACAACGCAAATGTGTCACGCGAGATTGAAATCAATGATCCTGTATTTGTATTAAATTATGGACAAGGTCCCAAGTGGCTTCCCGGCACCGTTGTGGCCAAAGAGGGGAGCAGGGTGTTTCAGGTCAAACTTTCAAATGGACTCATTCACTGGAAACACTTGGACCAAATCAAACTCAGATTCACCGCCTATCCTGAGCAACCCACCTTGGACCCTAACTTTTTTGATCCCTCAACATACACACCAGTGGCAACCGGCACCACGGTTGACCACGAAGCAGAATTCATCATCCACAGCAGCCCAGCATGGCCCAACACACCAGGCAGCCCAGCAAGGCCAGCTGCACAGCAGCCCAGCGAGGGCCCAACAAATGATTCAACAACATCAGCTTTCACACCGAGACTGTTAAGTCCTGACTCTAATGTACTGACTTACATGAGACACATGCTGAAGTCAAGTTCACTCAGGAGCTGCACCTTTAATTCCAGCTCTCCCAGTGCTGCACTTGCCTGAGATCTCCCTTTATAATACCACAGTGGGACAAGTGTGGAGTGTCTTCTGCAAGTGCACCCTGGTGGTAAGCTATGCTTATTGTTACAGGTCATATCCAGTTACAGTCATGTCTAGCATGGTAAGATACAGTTATATACAGTAATGTGAGATACATGACACCACCCTCCCCCAAGGTCTTATTGCCTTTATAGATTCAGTCTCTCAGGTGGTCTGCGCTCTCACGTGGAGCGTCTTAGTTGTGGTTCAGTGTTTGCCTTGGTGCCTGTTTTTGGTTCGGTATGATTGCTGGTATCTCGCCTGGGCTGACTGTTTCGTTCGGTGTGATTGCTGGTATCTTGCCTGGGCTGTCTGTTGAGACTGCCCTTTCCTCAGGTTGTTCCACCTGTCTGTCCATCATGTGTGGTGTGAGTTCCACATTGTAGTCTGCCTCTGGTTCTTCAGTGTTATCAATGAATCTACTTTTTACTTGGTCTACATGCCTCCGGCAGGTTTGTCCATTGTCCAGTAACCTGTTTCCCCTTTTGTCTGTTACTGTTCCTGCAAGCCATTTGGGACCCCGGCCATAGTTTAGCACAAACACTTTGTCCCCTATCTCATTCCACCTCCCCGTCGAATTTTGGTCATGGTACTCAGTTAGCTTTTGACGCTTAGCCTCAACAATTTCATGCAAGACTGGGAGGATTAACAAGAGCCTGGTCTTTAAGGTATGTTTCATCAATAGTTGTGCGGGGGGAACCCCAGTCAACGAATGCGGACGAGATCTGTATGCCAGCAGCAGTCGCGACAGGCAGCTCTGCAGTATCGGACCTTGGATTCTGAGCATGCCTTGTTTAATGATCTGCACTGCTCGCTCTGCCTGGCCATTGGAGGCCGGCTTGAAAGGTGCCGTCTTAACGTGATTTATACCATGGTCAACTATAAAATCGTGAAATTCTGCGCTGGTGAAGCACGGACCATTATCACTGATCAATACCGTGCGTTGCAAACATGGTTCTAAAGCTCTCCACAGTGGTGGAGGTGGTGCTTGAGTTTAAAATAGTGCACTCGATCCATTTTGAAAATGCATCAACGACTACGAGGAAGATTTTGCCCATGAATGGGCCCACATGCACCCGCGAACACGGTTTGGTGGGCCTTGGCCAGGGGCTCAGGGTGGCCTCCCTGGGGGCATTACTGAGTTGGGCACAAATGGTGCACCGACGGACGCAGAGCTCCAAGTCCGCGTCAATACCAGGCCACCAGACATGAGACCTGGCTATGGCCTTCATAAGGATGATCCCCGGGTGCTCGCGATGGAGCTCCCGGACAAACGCCTCCCTGCCTCGTAAGGGCACAACTAATCGGCTGCCCCACATCAGGCAGTCTGCCTGTAGTGAGAGTTCATGCATGTGCCTATGGAAGGGTTTGACCTCCTCGGGGCAGACATCGCGAGCCTCTGCCCAGTTACCGGTTGAAACACATCTTTTAACTAGAGATAAGGTGGGGTCGCTGGTCGTCCAGGCTCTGATTTGGCAAGCCGTCATGGGCGAACCTGTGGATTCAAAGGCATTGATTGCAATGACCATCTCACAGTCCTGTTCGTCGGACCCTTCTGTGGTCACCAGGGGTAGCCTGCTAAGCGCATCGGCACAGTTGTCTGTGCCTGGTCTGTGCCTTATCGTGTAGTCGTAAGCCGCCAGCATGAGTGCCCACCGCTGAATGCGCGCCGAGGCACTCGGATAGTCGGGACGTGAGGGGTTTGTGGTCAGTTTCTAATGCAAACTTGGCCCCGAAAAGATATTGGTGCATCTTTTTGACACCGTACACGCACGCGAGCGCCTCCTTCTCAACCATACCGTACCCGCGCTCCGCCTGCAAAAGTGACCTGGAGGCATAAGCAACGGGCTGTAATTTACCCGGATCATTGACGTGCTGTAAAACGCACCCGACCCCGTACACTGACGCATCACATATAAGGACTAACTTTTTAACTGGGTCAAAAAAGGCTAAAACACTCTTGGAACATAGAAGGTTGCATGCCTTATTGAAGGCGCGTTCTTGGGCATCCCCCCAAAACCAATCGCACCCCTTCCTGAGTAGCACGTGGAGAGGCTCCAGCAGCGTGCTCAAGTTCTGCATGAAGTTCCCAAAGTAATTGAGTAGCCTGAGAATGGTGCGCTGCTCCGAGACATTCTGGACCCTGGGTGCCAGGCGAATCGCTTTGGTTTTGGATTCGGTTGGGCGGATTCCATCAGCGGCAATCCTTCTGCCAAAAATTCAACCTCAGGTGCGAGAAACAGACACTTTGATTTCTTAACTCTTCGGCCTACCTGATCCAATCGACTTAGTAATTCCTCAAGATTGCGGAGATGAGAGTCGGTGTCCCTGCCCGTGATGAGTATGTCATCTTGAAACACAACCGTCTCCGGGATGGACTTGAGCAGACTTTCCATGTTGCGCTGGAATATAGCAGCTGCCGACCTGATGTCGAATGGGCATCGATTGTACACAAAAAGGCCTCGATGTGTGTTGATGGTGGTGAGTAGCTTAGACTCTTCGGTCAGTTCTTGCGTCATATACACAGATGTGAGGTCAAGTTTCGAGAAAAGTTTTCCTCCAGCCAACGTGGCAAATAGGTCCTCCGCTCTGGGCAGCGGGTATTGGTGCTGTAGGGAGACTCTGTTTATGGTAGACTTGTAATCCCCACAGATTCGCACGGATCCATCAGGCTTCATGACGGAGACGATGGGGCTTGCCCAGTCGCTGAATTCCACGGGAGAAATTATGTCTTTCCGCAGAAGTCGGTCCAGTTTGTTTTCAATCTTTTCCCTCATCACATAAGGCAAGCTCTAGCCTTGTGATGGACCGGTCTGGCATTCTGTGTGATGTAGATTCTAACTTTAGCCCCTTTGAAGGTGCCCACACCTGGCTGAAAGAGATGTTCAAAATGGCTTAGAACTGTTGAGCAGGAGGTCCGTTCCTCTGGCGACATGGCGTGAACATCATCCCATTTCCAATTAAGTTCTGCCAGCCAGCTTCTCCCCAACAGGGCTGGGAGATCCCCGGGGACAATCCACAGGGAAAGTCGGTTCACCAACCCTTTGTGTGTGACTGAGAGCATGGCCCTGCCAAGGACTGGGGCAATTTCTTTAGTATAGGTCCTTAGTTTGGTGTCGACCTTTGTGAGTTTTGTTCTGTTGCTTTTGTGCGGCCACAGCTGTTCAAATTGTTGAACGCTCATGAGGGATTGACTGGCCCCCGTGTCCAGTTCCATGTTGACGGGTATCCCGTTGAGTAGAACCCTCATCATAATTGGAGGCGTCTTGGTGTAAGAACAGTGGACATTGATCGTGTTAACCCACTGTACCTCGGCGTCCCGTGCACTGTTCCAACTGTCTTCTGGTCCGCTTTCCGACCCCTCCAATTCGTATACCAGCCGAGCTGCTGTTTTTCTGCACATGCGAGCCAGTTGCAGTTTTTGCAAATGGCATGCTGAAATTGACACACCCTGGTTGAGTGCCTTCCCCAACATCTCCAACACAGGCCCTTTCCATTGTTTCCGAAGGATGAGCTGTGTCTGGCTGGTCTCCCTTGAGCTTCTCTCAATCTGTTATTGATTGCTCGCATTGTGGGTTGATGAGGTGTGATCGGCAATTCATGTGGCCCTTGATTTTGATGGCTTCTGGCGCCACTGTCTGCTGTTGAAGGCCTGCTCTCCTGCCTTTGTCTGTGTGTGGGGGTAGCAGTTTGTTTCACAATGTGAACCCCTTTGTTCCGATGCCTCATTGGTTGTCGTACCCGAAGTATAGATCAGCCTCGTTTCTTCTTCGTCTGCCAAGAATGTCTGTGCGACCAGTGCTGCTGCCTCTAGAGTCAAGTTCTTGGTCTCTATAAGCTTTCGAAAGATGCCTGCGTGGCCTATTCCTTCAATAATAGAGTCTCTCAGTACTTTTCTCCTTAGTTCATCGGGGAACTCATATGAACTAGCCAGCCTCCGAAGTTCCGCCACGAAGTCGGGTATGCTTTGCCCCACACAGCGTCTGTAGTTGTAGAACCTGTGTCTGACCATGTGTAGGCTGCTCGCTGGCTTCAGGTGGTCTCTCACCAATGTGCTCAACTCCTCAAACGACTTGCTTGCTGGTTTCTAGGGTGCCAGCAGGTCTTTCATTAAAGCGTATGTTTTCGAGCCACAGCTGGTCAAGAGATGGGCTCTTCTCTTGTCTGCCTTATCGTCGCCCAGCCAGTCTTTGGTCACAAAGCTTTGCTGGAGCCTTTCTATAAAGTCATCCCAATTGTCTCCAGCATTGTATTTCTCATCTGAGCTGTTGGTAGCCATTCTGTGGATTCTGTGATCCCGTAACTCGTCGCCACTGTTTAGTCCTGACTCTAATGTACAGACTTACACGATACACATGCTGAAGTCAAGGTCACTCAGGACCTGCACCTTTAATTCCAGATCTCCAGTGCTGCACTTGCCTGAGACCTCTCTTTATATACCACAGTGGGACAGGTATGGAGTGTCTCCTGCAAGTGCACCCCTGGTGGTAAGGTATGCTTATTGTTACAGGTCATATACAGTTACAGTCATGTAGAGCATGGTAAGATACAGTTATATGCAGTAATGTGAGATACATGACAGAGACGATCAACCAGGGCAAGAAGGGCCCCAAAGCGACTCACATTGTAAATAGTTGCACTATTGACTTTGGGGGGGAAGTGTTGTTAAATATGTATACTGTATTTATTCTGTACAGCCACCAGAGAGCTCATCCCCTGAAGTCCCAAGGGATCCCACAATCCCTTGGGAGCACAGGTATTTAAGGAGGCTTCACAGGTTGGAGAGGCACTCTGGAGACCTGCAATAAAAGACTAATGTAACACTTTACTTTGAGTTCACAATGTTCAGACTGACTTTCTCCATACACAACAGTTTGAGAAGGGGCGAGAAGCCAGCGATCTAAAAATCCTTTTTTAATGCCGCTGGAAATACCGCCCGTTTTTGGGCGATAACGACCAAAGTGGAGGTTCTAGCCCCACGTGTCAGTTTGTGGCTCAGTGGGTCGTGCCCTCATCTTGCAGTCAGAAGGACGTGGATTTAAGTCCCATTCCAGAGACTTGAGCACAAAAATGTAGGCTGACATTCCAGTGCAGTGCTGAGGGAGTACCGCACTATCGGAGGTGCCGTCTTTCAGATGAGAAATTAAACCAAGGAAGAATCCAATGACATTATTTCGAAGAAGAGCAGCGGAGTTATCCCCGGAGTTCTGGCCAAAATTTATCCATTTATTAACATCACTAAAACAGATTATCTGTTCATTATCACATGGCTTTTTTGGGGGCTTGCTGTGCGTAAATTGGCTGTTGCATTTTATTCATTATAACAGTGATTACACGTCAGAAAGTAAATCAGTGACTGTTAAGTGTTTTGGGATATCCGGTGGTCGTGAAAGGCGCTATATAAATGCAAATCTTTCTTTCTATGGTACACATTGAGATTGCCCATTCAGACTAATGTTTGGATAACCCTGGCTGGGCTATTTTGGGCTGAATGGATTGGGGAGCGGGGGCTGGTGGAATGAGCTGATCGATACTCTCACTGTCACTGTGCTCTCAGCAACAAGACTATTTTTTCAATAGAGAATTTGAAAGCCAGGATTGTGTCTCAAGGTTCCAACCTGTCTATCCACGGGACTGCAAGAGGAGCTGAAGTATGATGCCTAGAAGGATGTCTGCTGAGCACTGCCATGGAGTATCTTCTCTGATCGAGTACAGAGAGCACCCACTCTTGTGGTCGGTCTGAAAGACTCATGCAGAGCAGATTAACAGATAAATCCCCCAGTGCACTGACTTCACACTGCTGACAAACATATTGCAGCACGCTGTCTGCAAGCAAGTTGTTCCCTGTGGTAAAGGCTTTAAATACCAAAGGAGGCAAAGATTAAAAACTAACAAGTTGTAAACAATGGGGGGACGTCATGTAAAACATGTTTACCCAGAGGGATATTCGAAGTGTGGAGTTAGCTTGCAGGGCAAGGCATTGAAGTAGACATTATAAATGGGTTCATGGGACAACTGTATTTCTGGGAAGTAAAGTTCACCCTGTATTCACAGATCTAAATTAGCTCCCAATCCGCCAACAGCTTGAAGAACTTAAAACTATCATCCTTGTGTTCAAATCCCTCCATGGTCTCACCCCTCCCTATCTCTGTTACCCGACAGCCCTTGAGATAACTGCGCTCCTCCAATTCTGGCTTCTTTCGCATCCCATACTTTCTTCACCCCACCATTGGTGGCTGTAATGCATGCACCTGTGAGTATGCTCACAGACTTGCACTCTACGTGGGAGTCTTCCCTCTATTTATCGGGGACTTGGCCTGGAGGGTGTTGCATGAAGCAGTCCCGTGCAATAAGTTTTTAAGTCGGTTCACGGGCTCCCAGGCCGCCTGCAATTTCTGCATCTGGATGAGTGCATGTTCCATGTTTTTATCGAGTGTGCGAGGTTGCAGCCCCTGTTCCATTATTTGAAGGGGCTGCTCCTCAAATTCTGGTTGCACTTCAGTCCCACACTCCTGATCTTTGGGCACCCTGTGTGGAGGGGAGTGGGCAGGTTGGAGGGCTTCCTCATAGGACTGCTCCTGGGCATGGCCAAGGTGGCCATCAGCCGGTCCAGGCAGCGGGCAGTCGAGGGGGTCATTCAGCCCGACTGCCTGCCTCTCTTCCGTGCGTACATCCGAGCCAGGATGTCCCTGGAGATGGAGCACGCAGTGTTCACCGGTACACTCGCGGCCTTCCGCGAGAGGTGGGCACCGGATGGATTGGAGTGCATCGTTACCCCCGGCAACCAAATTTTAATTTGATAATTTAAGTTTAAAGTTTAATTTGTTTAATTAGCTGGTTTTAGTGCCCCCCCCCCCCCCCCGCTTTTAGCCAGGGAGCACTTGTATAATTTGTGTGTTGGTGCCCTCGAGAAAAAACATAAAAAAGGGGGCACTGGAAAAGATTTATTTTGGAGTGTGACCTCCGTTGCAAGGAGCATTTGTTTAAAGTGCACAACTAAAATAGTTGTGGAGCTGTTGCACTGTGAGTGGCTAAGTCAGTCACATGATGTTCATCAGGCTCAATAAAACCCCAGTTCAGTTGGGTCGAGGTCATCCATGGTGGGGTATGCAGTTGTGAGCCCAGTGGATGAACTGGTAATGGGTAGTGTGATGGTTAAACTTTTGTTAATAAACCAATTCGTTCTCAATAGCAGTGTGTCTATGAATTCTTAAGCAAAGAACCCATACAGCAAATACATTACACCCTCCCTCGCAAATCTTCAGAACTCTTCAGGACACCACTCATTTACACACTCCCTTTTGCTCTGAAGAACAATTAAGCAAACAGTGCCAGGGATATAACCCTCACAGGAGGATGGACTCCATTTCACATGCTGTCCTCTGCTGAAGTAGATGCTTAGGTATCTTGGCTGGAGGGAGAGCCAGGTTTCAACAGACATGCCCATTACAGTAGGCATTTCACATTCTCTATCATTATTGTTAAGCATAATAAACTTGTTCTTAACCTTACTGACACCTGCATTCATCTCATTAGTCACCTTAGTTAATCCAGCATCACAATTCATGGTTACATTGCATACATTTTCATACTTGACCCTTTAATTGCATCTTTAGCTTTAAAGTCCATGTACTCAAATAGTTGAAACTTCCCCTTTAAGTTTTTTTGGTTACCAATCTCCTTTAAGGGAGTCTTCAAATCCGATTGGCCGCTCGGTGTCACGTGATGCTCCTCCAATGCTTCTCATGGATTTTAGGTTCTGCTGCTTGTGGTTCGGCAGCCATTTTCTGGCCCTGCTGCAGGTAGGCTGTGCTGGTCTTTTCTTCCACAGGTTCGATCCTGGATCTTGGGAATCCATTTCTTTCATCGATGTTCACCTTTTGAAGTCCTGCCTCGGCCCGGAAAGTGGAGTTTGGATCCTCGGTCCTGGAGATTTCACCGTGGTGCTGTGGAGTCATTGCCGCGCCTTCGAGCTGGACAGTGGAACCTCTGGATGCAGCGATGGATCCATGTTCGAGGTCAATTTCTGGAGCCCGGAGGCCTGGGAGCAGCTTCGCTTGGACAGGATGCAGTTGTGGTCGCTTGGCGGGATTCATCCACAGTTCTTCAAAGATCGCTTGGCTCATCGCAGACTGGCTCGCCCCTGTGTCGCTCTCCATAGAAACTGGGACCCCGTCGACATCTACTTTCATCGCCCACGGAGAACTGTTGGTGGAGCAGGTATGAGTTCCATACTCTTCTTCCAGGGGTTGAGCAACTTCACCTTCCTCTGTGTCGGAGCCCCGGTGATCAGCCAACTCATCAGAGACGTGGTGAGTAAAGCTTTTTCTGCACATCCTTTGAAGGTGCCTTTTCTCTTTGCATGCATAGTCTTTGTGGCGGCACTGGTGGGCCCTGTGGTTTCCTCCACAGCGCCAGCACAGGCCTATCCGGTTTGCCCCATGTGGCGGACTCAGGGTTGCGGGACGCGAGGCAGCGTTTCTGCCCTTGGAAGTATCAATGCGATGCATTGCTCTCAGCGGTTTAGAGTCCCTTAGTTCTTCAATTAGGTGGTCGCCAAAGTTGCACGGTGCAACTAGTCTCCTCAAGTGTTCCAATCTTTCTACAAAAGCATCCTGATCTTCCCTATCGGTAAATTGCTGAAAGTTGCTGAGATTCGACATGCTGAGCGTGTGCCTCGTATTCCCGTCACCAGTTGTAGTGTATGTAGGCATTTTTAGTAATGACTCCATGAGGCAGGGTATGATACTTAAACCGTGTAGACTGTAGTCCTTTATTTGCAGCTCCTGAGTGAGGACAACAAGCTGTGAGTTCCTTTTTATATTGGGTTAGCTGCAGATAATCCTTAGGTCTCCAGCAGCACCACCCTCTGGTGTACAGGTAAGGTGTTTACAGTGTAAGGGTACATTCTGTCATGTACATAACCTTCATGTAACTGTAACCTTCATGTAACAATACTGCATACTGTATACATCTAAGAAATGCACACCTTGACCTCATGGGGTGAACTTATGGGAGACACTCCTCACCTGGTCATCCAGGTATATAAAGGGAGGTCCCACGCAGGGTCATCACTTCTTGATCCTGTAAGAAAGGTTCGGGTCACAGAGTGACCTTGTCTGCAGAATGTGCCTTGTGTGAATTTATAGTAGTATGTAAGGAAATTACATTTGGTGACGAGAAACGGGAATCAGCGACTCATGAGAATGGCCACCGGTAGCACAGAGGAACGGTACTATGTTGGTGAGGACTGGGATGATTTCATTGAGAGGCTCCAGCAGAGCTTTGTCACGAAGGTCTGGCTGGGAGATGCAGCGGCTGACAAGCGAAGGGTTCATTTACTGACCAGCTGTGGACCTAAGACGTACGCGCTGATGAAAGACCTGCTCGCACCCGAGCTCAGCAAACTGATCGGTCAGCACCTCAAACCGGCGAGCAGTATACACATGGCCTGACACCGATTCTATACACACCAACGTCGGGAAGGGCAGAGCATACCGGACTTCCTTGCTAACCTTTGGCGCTTGGCCAGTCTCTGTAAGTTCACAGAAGCCTGCAGGGGGGAGATGTTAAGGGATTTCTTTATTGAGGGCATTAGTCACGCCGGGATTTTCAGAAAGCTAATTGAGACCAAGGACTTGAACTTGGAAGCGGCGGTGTTGATGGCTCAGATCTTCATGGCGGGGGAGGAGGAAACCAAGATAATGAACGCGCGCAACTCTGCTTCCAACGTGGCGATGGGTCAGGGAGTTAACATTGTAAACACGACTCAGAACCCCGCAGGCAGGCAAGGGCAATTCGACACCACCCAGGCAGCAACAGTCTCTAGAGCAGGTTTTCAACAGAGACAATGGCAGGTTGAACGGACATTTACACCATCACAGTGGACAATGCGTCCCGGGATGGGGCCATTGACACCCACTAACAGAGTCCCCTAGAGTAATCAAAGAGACCAATCAGAGAGGAATGCCTGGTAATAGCCCTTTTGTTCACAACAATCTCAGTTCATGCTGGAGGTGCGGGGGCAAACATGCTGCAAAAAACCTGTAGGTTCCAACAATTTATCTGTAGAAATTGTAACTTCAGTGGACATTTAGCCAGAATGTGTAGGAAACCCACAGCGAGGCTAATTTACGAGGCAGAATAACCAGAAGATGGGTCTGCAAGGCAGGTTGATGCATGGGACAAAGCAATGGACGCTGAAGTTCAGCGGGTTCATGTGGTAAACATACACAGCTCATATACCAAAATGCCACCTATGATGATGAAAGTCCTATTAAACGGCATCCCAGTATGCATGGAGCTGGACACAGGGGCCAACCAGTCACTTATGAGTGTCCAACAATTCGAGAAACTATGGCCACTCAGAGCTAGCAGACCCAAACTTGAATGCATTGACATGCAATTACAGACGTACACCAAAGAGATCATTCCAGTGCTAGGCAATGCAATGTTGGTGGTCACACATAATAGATCAGAGAACCGGCTGCTACTCTGGATTGTCCCGAGAAATGGTCCCACGCTTTTGGGGAAGAGCTGGTTCGCCGAGATGAACTGGAAATGGGGAGATGTGCACGCCATTTCATCTGTGGAGTGAAGTTCATGCTCACAGGTCCTACAGAAATTTGAATCTCAATTTCAACCTGGTGTCGGGACTTTTAAAGGTACCAAAGTAGTGATACGCATCACCTGGATGCCAGATCAGTGCACCACAAAGACAGAGCTGTGCCGTATGTGATGCGGGAGAAATTGAGAGTGAGTTGGACAGGTTGCTAAGAGAGGGCATAATTTCACCTGTTGAATTCAGCGATTGGGCAAGCCCCATCGTCACTGTCCTAAAAACGGATGGCTCGGTCAGGATCTGTGGTAACTACAAGGCCACCATCAATCGAGTGTCACTACAAGACCAATACCCGCTTCCGAGAGCGGAGGATCTTTTTGCCACGCTGGCAGGTGGCAAGCTGTTCACCAAGTTGGACCTCACTTCAGCCTACATGACTCAGGAACTTTCTGAAGATTCCAAGTGACTGACCACCATCACCACATACAAGGGGCTGTTTGTCTACAACAGGTGTCGTTTGGCATTCGATCAGCGGCCGCTATCTTTCAAAGGAACATGGAAAGCCTGCTTAAATCCATCCCTGGAACAATCGTATTTCAGGACGACATCCTTATCACAGGTCGAGACACCGAGGAACACCTCCACAACCTGGAGGAGGTGCTACGCCGACTGGACCGGGTAGGTCTGCGACTAAAGAAGTCCAAGTGTGTGTTTTTGGCTCCAGAGGTCGAGTTTTTGGGTAGGTGGGTTGTCGCAGACGGGATTCGGCCGACCACATCCAAAACGGAGATGATTAGTCATGCACCCAGGCCCGACAACACATCGGCATTGCATTCATTTCTGGGACTCTTGAACTATTTCAGGAACTTTCTGCCGAACTTAAGCACATTGTTGGAGCCACTACACATGCTCCTGCGTAAGGGTTGTGATTGGTTTTGGGGGGACTGTCAGGAACGGGCTTTCAATCGGGCGTGGAACCTGCTTTGTTGTAATAAGCTGTTGAACCTGTACAACCCCTGTAAGAAATTGGTTTTGACATGCGATGCATCATCCTATGGGGTTGAGTGCGTGTTGCAGCAGAGTAATGATGAGGGCCAACTCCAACATGTGGCTTATGTCCCAGGTCGCTCTCCCAAGCAGAACGGGGATATGGGATGGTTGAAAAGGAAGCATTTACATGAGTTTACACAGTGAAAAAGATGCACCAGTACCTTTTTGGCAGAAGGTTCAAGTTAGAAACGGACCACAAGCCGTTAACATCCCTGTTGTCAGACAGGAAAGCTGTCAATGGCAATGCATCAGCTCGCATAGAGCGATGGGCTCTCACGCTGGCTGCGTATGACTACACCATATGGCACCGGCCAGTCACCGAAAATTGCGCTGACGCGCTCAGCAGGCTTCCACTGGCCACCACTGAGGGGGTAGCGGAGCAAAGCGCTGAGATGGTCATGGCTGTTGAAGCCTTTGACAGCGCAGGCTCCCCCATCACAGCCCACCAGATCAAAATCTGGACAAACAGAGACCCCCTCCTATCTCTGATTAAGAAATGTGTCCTGACTGGGGATTGGGCGCCCGCACACGGAGCATGCCCCGAGGAGGTCAGACCGTTTCACAGACGGATGGATGAGCTCTCCATCCAAGACGACTGCCTACTATGGGGCAGCCGGGTAGTCATGTCCCAGAAGGGCAGGGAGGCATTCATCAGGGAACTCCACAGCGAGCACCCTGGCATCGTGCTAATGAAGGCCATTGCCCGATCACATGTATGGTGGCCGGGAATTGACTCAGACCTGGAACACTGTGTTCGCAGGTGCACGACATGTGCCCAGCTGGGCAATGCCCCCAGGGAGGCCCCACTCAGCCTGTGGCCCTGGCTTACCAAGCCATGGTCACATATTCACGTAGACTACGTGGGGCCATTCATCGGAAAAATGTTCCTCATTGTTGTTGATGCGTACTCGAAATGGATCGAGTGCATCATGTTGAACTCGTGCACGACATCCACCACTGTGGAGAGTCTGCTTGCGGTCTTTGCAACCCATGGCTTGCCGGACATCCTGGTTAGCGACAACGGCCCGTGTTTCACCAGCTATGAATTCCGGGAGTTCATGTCGGGTAATGGCATAAAACATGTGAGGATCGGCACCGTTCAAGCCGGCTTCCACTGGCCAGGCGGAACGTGTGGTCCAAATCATAAAACAGGGCATGCTCCGGATTCAAGGACCCTCCCTTCAATAGCGCCTATCGCACCTCATGCTGGCCTATAGGTCCCGACCGCATTCGCTCACGGGAGTCCCACCAGCGGAACTACTCATGAAACGTACACTTAAAACTCGGCTGTCCCTCATTCATCCAGTCCTGTCAGACATTGTTGAGGGCAAGCGCCAGTCCCAAAATGAGTGCCATGACCGTAACTCAAAGGGGAGATGTATAGAAATCGATGACCCTGTATTTGTTCTTAATCACGCTGTGGGGCCCAAGTGGCTTGAGGGTACTGTAATTGGCAAAGAAGGGAATAGGATCATAGTGGTCAGACTTAATAATGGACATATATGCCACAAGCATTTGGACCAAGTAAAAAAAAAAGTTCAGCATGTACACTGAGGAACCTGAGGAGAATCATGAGATGTTGCCCACACCATCGCCAGTGAACGAGCAACAAGAGCCTTCAGCAGCATGCACAGTCCCTGCGGCCAGCCTGGACAGGCCGGAATCACCACAGGTGACAGAGACGCATGCCAAGGCTCAACAACCAGAGCCCCAACTGCGGCGCTCCACGAGAGAACGTCGACCACCTGAAAGACTTAATCTTTGACCCCATAAGACGTTGGGGGTGAGGTGATGTTATGTATGTAACCTTCATGTAACAACACTGCATACTGTATACACCTAAGAAATGCACACCTTGACCACAGGGGGTGAACTTGTGGGAGACACTCCTCATCTGGTCATCCCGGTTTATAAAGGGAGGTCCCACGCAGGGTCATCATTTCTTGGTCCTGTGAATGAAGGTTCGGGTCACAGAGTGACCTTGTCTGCAGAATGTGCCCCGTGTGAATTTACAGTAGTGTGTCAGGACATTACACATTCAGTGTTGCATAACAGTGTTACAGATATCACACAGTGAACAGGCGTGCAGACACAACACTCGGCCTTTGGTTTGCTCCAGTTCTAGTCAGTTAGAATAGTTTCATTTTAGAACAGATTTTTTTTCAAAAGGGGGCGTGTCCAGCCACTTACACCTATTTTGCAAGTTTAGGCAGCGAAAACTTACTCCAAATTAACTGAGAATGGAGTAAGTGTAGATTTTTGAACGCTCAGAAAAACCTTGCCGACATTTATAAATCAGGTGTAGGAAACGAGAGATGGGGAGGAAGGGGGGTTTACAAACATTAAACACTTCACTTTTACAAATAAAGAACCATCATCAATGAAAAATGATAAATAAATAAATCAACCAATAAATCAATCAAAAAAAATTAAAAAATTAAAAATACAAAAAATAATCAAGATCAATTAATAAATAAAAAATTAAGTTTCTACTCACTGACTGCAGCACCAGGAGGCCTCCAACACCATGCTGGGCGGGGCCCCCCCAGTGTCTCTCTCTCTGTCAGTGTCTCTCTCTCTGTCAGTGTCTCTCTCTCTCTCTCTGTCAGTGTCTCTCTCTCTCTCTCCGTCAGTGTCTCTGTGTTTCTGACAGCGAGGGATGGAGGGAGAGAGAGGGAGGGCGGGCAGCGGAGGGGGAGGGAGGAGTCGAAAGGGAGGGAGAGGGAGGGAGAAGAGGAATGAGAGGGGGGGAAGAAGAAGGGGGAGGGAGCGAGGGGGAGGGAGAGGAGAGGGGGGAAGAGGAAGGCTGAACCGGCCCGCCGACGACAACGCAGATGCCTGGCCGCGCCGAAGACTTCGGGCGGGGCTTACCCCCAGCAAGATGCCAGGCAGGCGGGCCCCGCCGATGACGTGGAGGGGGGGAGGGAGGAGGAGGAACGGCTGAACGGGAGGGAGGGAGATGGGGGAGTGCGGCAGCTGAACGGGATGCTCGATTCAGATTGTCGCCCGGGGAGCCATTTCGGCCAGAGCTACGGGAGGCTTGCTTCGGGACCCTCCCACACAGCCTCGGGGACAGAAACATAGAAACATAGAAAATAGGTGCAGGAGTAGGCCATTCGGCCCTTCGATCCTGCACCGCCATTCAATGAGTTCATGGCTGAACATGTAACTTCAGTACCCCATTCCTGCTTTCTTGCCATACCACTTGATCCCCCTAGTAGTAAGGACTTCATCTAACTCCTTTTTGAATATATTGAGTGAATTGGCCTCAACAACTTTCTGTGGTAGAGAATTCTACAGGTTCACCACTCTCTGGGTGAAGAAGCTTCTCCTTATCTCGGTCCTAAATGGTTTACCCCTTATCCTTAGACTGTGTCCCCTGGTTCTGGACTTCCCCAACATTGGGAACATTCTTTCTGCATCTAACCTGTCTAAACCCATCAGAATTTTAAATGTTTCTATGAGATCCCCTCTCATTCTTCTGAACGCCAGTGAATGCAAGCCCAGTTGATCCAGTCTTTCTTGATATGTCAGTCCCTCCATCCCGGGAATCAGTCTGGTGAACCTTCGCTGCACTCCCTCAATAGCAAGAATGTCCTTCCTCAAGTTAGGAGACACAATACGCCAGGTGTTGCCTCACCAAGGCCCTGTACAACTGTAGCAACACCTCCCTGCCCCTGTACTCAAATCCCCTCGCTATGAAGGCCAACATGCCATTTTAACCACCTGCTGTACCTGCATGCTAACCTTCAATGACTGATGTACCATGACACCCAGGTCTCATTGCACCTCCCCTTTTCCTAATCTGTCACCATTCAAATAATAGTCTGTCTCTCTGTTTTTACCACCAAAGTGGATAACCTCACATTTATTCACATTATACTTCATCTGCCATGCATTTGCCCATTCACTTAACCTATCCAAGTCACTCTGCAGCCTCATAGCATCCTCCTCGCAGCTCACACTGCCACCCAACATAGTGTCATCCGCAAATTTGGAGATACTACATTTAATCCCCTCGTCTAAATCATTAATGTACAATGTAAACAGCTGGGGCCCCAGCATTGAACCTTGCGGTACCTCACTAGTCACTGCCTGCCATTCTGAAAAGACCCCATTTACTCCTACTCTTTGCTTCATGTCTGACAACCAATTCTCAATCCATGTCAGCACACTACCCCCAATCCCATGTGCTTTAACTTTGCACATTAATCTCTTGTGTGGAACCTTGTCGAAAGCCTTCTGAAAGTCCAAATACATCACAGCAACTGGTTCTCCCTTGTCCACTCTACTGGAAACATCCTCAAAAAATTCCAGAAGATTTGTCAAGCATGATTTCCCTTTCACAAATCTATGCTGACTTGGACCTATCATATCACCTCTTTCCAAATGCACTGCTATGACATCCTTAATAATTGATTCCATCATTTTACCCACTACCGATGTCAGGCTGACCAGCCTATAATTCCCTGTTTTCTCTCTCCCTCCTTTTTTAAAAAGTGGGGTTACATTGGCTGCCCTCCACTTCATAGAAACTGATCCAGATTCTATGGAATGTTGGAAAATGACTGTCAATGCATCCACTATTTCCAAGGCCACCTCCTTAAGTACTCTGGGATGCAGACCATCAGGCCCTGGGGATTTATCGGCCTTCGATCCCATCAATTTCCCCAACACAATTTCCCAACTAATAAGGATTTCCCTCAGTTCCTCCTCCTTACGAGACCCTCTGAACCCTTTTATATCCGGAAGATTGTTTGTGTCCTCCTTAGTGAATACCGAACCAAATACTTGTTCAATTGGTCTTCCATTTCTTTGTTCCCCGTTATGACTTCCCCTGATTCTGACTGCAGGGGACCTATGTTTGTCTTTACTAACCTTTTTCTCTTTAAATATCTATAGAAGCTTTTGCAGTCCGTCTTAATGTTCCCTGCAAGCTTCCTCTCGTACTCTATTTTCCCTGCCCTGATCAAATATTTTATCCTCCTCTGCTGAGTTCTAAATTTCTCCCAGTCTCTGGGTTTGCTTCTGTTTCTGGCCAATTTGTATGGCAGTTCCTTGGCTTTAATACTATCCCTGATTTCCCTTGATAGCCACGGTTGAGCCACCTTCCCTTTTTTATTTTTACGCCAGACAGGGATGTACAATTGTTGTAGTTCATCCATGTGGTCTCTAAATGTCTGCCATTGCCCATCCACTGTCAACCCCTTAAGTATCATTCGCCAATCTATCCTAGCCAATTTACGCCTCATACCTTCAAAGTTACGCTTCTTTAAGTTCTGGACCATGGTCTCTGAATTAACTGTTTCATTCTCCATTCTAATGTAGAATTCCACCATATTATGGTCACTCTTCCCCAAGGGGCCTCGCATAATGAGATTGCTAATTAATCCTCTCTCATTACACAACACCCAGTCTAAGATGGCCTCCCCCCCAGTTGGCTCCTCGACATATTGGTCTAGAAAACCATCCCTTATGCACACCAGGAAATCCTCCTCCACCGTATTGCTTCCAGTTTGGTTAGCCCGGTCTATATCCATATTAAAGTCACCCATGATAACTGCTGCACTTCTATTACAAGCACCCCTACTTTCCTGTTTGATGCCCTCCCCAACATCGCTACTACTTTTTGGAGGTCTGTACACAACTCCCACTAACGTGTTCTGCATCTCTACCCATTTAGATTCCACACCATCCAAGCTAATGTCCTTCCTAACTATTGCATTAATCTCCTCTTTAATCAGCAATGCTACCCCACCTCCTTTTCCTTTTATTCTATCCTTCCTGAATGTTGAATACCCCTGGATGTTGAGTTTCCAGCCCTGATCATCCTGGAGCCACGTCTCTGTAATCCCAATCACATCATATCTGTTAACATCTATTTGCACAGTTAATTCATCCACCTTATTACGAATACTCCTTGCATTAAGACACAAAGCCTTCAGCCTTGTTTTTTTAACACCCTTTGTCCTTTTGGAATTATGATGTAGTGTGGCCCTTTTTGTTTCTTGCCTTTGTTTACTCAGCCTTCCACTATTGCTTTTTACCTTTCTACCATCTGTTTCTGACTCCATATTACTTCGCCCTGTCTCGCTGCATAGGTTCCCATCCCCCTGCAATATTAGTTTAAACACTCCCGAACTGCATTAGCAAATGTTACCCCGAGGACATCAGTTCCAGTCCTGCCCAAGTGCAGACCGTCCCTTTTGTACAGGTCCCACTTCCCCCAGAACTGGTTCCAATGTCCCAGGAATTTGAATCCCTCCCTCTTGCACCACTGCTCAAGCCACGTATTTATTCTAACTATCCTGCTCCCTCTACTCTGATTAGCACGTGGCACTGGTAGCAATCCAGAGATAACTATCTTTAAGGTCCTACTTTTTAATTTAACTCCTAGCTCCCTAAATTCAGCTAGTAGGACCTCTTCCCACTTTTTACCTATATCGTTGCTACTTACATGTACCACGACAACTGGCTGTTCACCCTCCCTCTCCAGAATGCTCTGCAGCCGCTCCGAGACATCCTTGACACTTGCACCAGGGAAGCAACATACCATCGTGGAGTCTCGGTTGCGGCCCAAAAAAGTCCTATGTATGCCCCTTACAATAGAGTCCCCTATCACTATAGCTCTCCCACTCTTTTTCCCACCTTCTGTGCAGCAGAGCCACCCATGGTGCCATGAATCTGGCTACTGATGCCTTCCACGGTAAGTCATCTCCCCCAACAGTATCCAAAACGGTATATCTATGTTGGAGCGAGATGACTGCAGGGGACTCCTGCACTACCTTCCTGCTCTTGCCTTGCCTCTTGGTCACCCATTCACTATCTGTCCTAACCCTTACCTGCGGTGTGACCAACTCACTAAATGTGCTACCCACAACATTCTCAGCATCGCGCATGCTCCAGAGTGAATCCATCCACAGCTCCGCAGATGAGGAGCTACTGCACGTGCGCGCACACTCTAGCGCTCCAGGTCCCGGCACTGTTTTCAGCACAGGGACCTGGCTCCACCCCCGACCCCTTGTGCTGCGCCACGCCGAGCACGAAGACGTCCTGAGGAGCTCGCAGAATCGCAAGGTAAATTTTCAGTGCCCTTTTTATTCCAGAAAATTGGCGCACCAACTTGGGCCCAGTGACTCTATCGCCCATCTTTTAGATGATGAGCATTAGCTGCGTACCAGGACTTGGCAGCTGACACGAACTGCCTGTCCAGGGGCCAAGATAAATAACCTTGATCAAATTTTTTTAGTGATGTTGATTGAGGGAGAACTGTTGGCCAGGTCGCCGTGGAGAACTCCCCTGCTCTTCTTCGGGATAGTGCCGTGGGATCTTTTGTATCCATGAGAGGGCAGACAGGGTGTAGATTTAACGTCTCAAAAACGACAGCCCCTCCGACAGTGCAGCACTCCCTTGGTGCTACAATGGGAATGTCAGCCTGCATTTTGTGCTCAAATGTCTGAAGTGGAACCTGAACCCATAACGGTCTGACTCAGAGGCGAGAGAAAATCATCCCTTGGATTTTAACACAGCTGACCGCTCGACGAATCCTCCCTTCTGACAAGAAACTGGTGAATAGGAATGTGAACTTCTGTGGAGAGAGGTGGCAATGAGCTTAAAGCAACAGGACATGTATGTAATTATATATAAGATCCTCCGAAGGTTCACAGTGCCATTACATGTGCTCCTGGAGTGAGAGGGGAATGATGATGGAGTATAGAGGTGAGTCAGTGAGTTAATATATAAAATCAATAAGTTCGCTGCACCTCACGGGCGTTTTCTGTTCCTGAAGATAGATCTTCAATCAGAACACTATCGGTAACTTTACTATTAACTAAGATACATTTAAAGTTGGCCCCTGAGACTCCATGTTCATTGTGTGACTCAGTGGATAGCACCCGCGCCTCGGAGTCAGAAGGTTGTGTGTTTAAGTCCCACTCCAGAGACTTGAGCACAAAAATGTAGGCTGCCATTCCAGTGCAGTGGGAATGCTGCACTGTCAGAGGTGCTGTCTTTCAGATGAGGAATTAACCCAAGGAAGGATCCCATGACACTATTTCGACGAAGAGCAGGGGTGTTATCGCTCGAGTCTTGGCCAATATTTCATCATCGTCATTATCATCATAGGCAGTCCCTCGGAATCGAGGAGGACTTGATTCCATTCCCAAAGTGAGTTATTTGGTGGCTGAACAGTCCGATACGAGAGCCACAGACCCTGTTACAGGTGGGACAGACATTCATCGAGGGAAGGGCTTGGTTTGCCGCGCGCTCCTTCCGCTGCCTGAGCTTGGCCTCTTCATGCTCTTTGCGTTGAAACTCGAAGAGCTCAACGCCCTCCCGGATGTACTTTCTCCACCTCGGGCGGTCTGTGGCCAGGGTCTCCCAGGTGTCAGTGGTGATGTCGCCCTTTACCACTAAACTACAGAATCAGTGGGAAGCTGTTTAACCTACGCTGCCTCCAGGCCAGGTCCAAGATCACCCCAACCTCTGTCACTGAGCTGCTGTATGCGGACGATGCCTGCGTCTGTGCACATTCAGAGGTTGAACTCCAGGATATAGTCAAATTTATTCACTGAGGCATATGAAAGCATGGGCCTTAGGCTTAACATCCGTAAGACAGAGGTCCTCCACCAGCCTGTCACCGTCGCACAGCACTGCCCTCCAATCATCAAGATCCACGGCGCGGCCCTGGACAACGTGGACCATTTCCCATATCTCGGGAGCCTCTTATCAACAATGGCCAATATTTATCCCTTAATTAACATCACTAAAATAGATTATCTGGTCATTATCACATGGCTGTTTGTGGGAGCTTGCTGAGTGCAAATTGGCTGCCGCATTTCATTCATTACAACAGTGACTACATTTCAGAAAGACAATCATTGACTGTAAAGTATTTTGGGACATCCGGTGGTCGTGAAAGATGCTATATAAATGCAAATCTTTCGTTCCATGGTACACATCAAGGTGGCCCATTCAGATGAATGCTTGGATAACCCTGGCTGCGCTATGTTGGGCTGAATGGATTGAGGAGCGAGGGCTGGTGGAATGAGCTGATCTAATCTCTCACCGTCACTGTATTCTAAGCTACAAGACTATTTTTTCAATAGGGAATTTGAAAGCCAGGATTGTGTCTCAAAGTTCCAATCTATCTATCCACGGGACTGCAAGAGGAGCTGAAGTATGATGCCTGGAAGGGTTGTCTGCTGAGCACTGTCATGGAACACCTTCTCTGATCGAGTACAGAGAGCACCCACTCTTGTGGTCGGTCTGAAAGACTCATGCAGAGCAGATTAACAGATAAATATCCCAACGCAGTGCACTGACTACACACTGCTGACAAACATATTGCAGCACGCTGCCTGCAAGCAAATTGTTCCCTGTGGTAAAGGCTTTAAATACCAAAGCGGGCAAGGATTAAAAACTAACAAGTTGTAAACAGTGGGGGAAATCATGGAAAACATGTTCACCCAGAGGAGTGTGGAGTTAGCTTGCAGGGCAAGGCATTGAAGCAGACATTAGAAA
The DNA here is from genome assembly GCF_044704955.1 of Pristiophorus japonicus. Taxonomy (NCBI): domain Eukaryota; kingdom Metazoa; phylum Chordata; class Chondrichthyes; family Pristiophoridae; genus Pristiophorus; species Pristiophorus japonicus. Next base: position 8,491,750 of record NC_091987.1, read on the forward strand.
TGAGTTCATGGGACAACTGTATTTCTGGAAAATAAAGTTCATCCAGTACACCTGTACTCGCAGACCCTCAAAGCCTCCTTGATAAAATGCAACATCCCCACCGACACCTGGGAATCCCTGGCCAAATATCATCCTAAGTGGAGGAAGAGCATCCGGGAGGGCGCTGAGCACCTCGAGTCTCGTTGCCGAGAGCAAACAGAAAACAAGCGCAGGTAGCTGAACCAGACTCCCCAAATACCCTTTCCTCCAACCACTGTCTGTCCCACCTGTGACAGAGACTGTAATTCTCGTATTGGACTGTACAGTCACCTGAGAACTCACTTTTAGAGTGGAAGCAAGTCTCCCTCGATTTCGAGGGACCACCTATGATGATGACATTGGCTCCCGGTCCTTTAAGAATTTAAAATTCTCATCCTTGTGTTCAAATCCCTCCAAGATCTCGCCCTCCCTATCTCCATAACCTCCTCCAGCCCTACAATCCTCTGAGGTCTCTGCGCTCCTTCAATTCTGGCCGTTAGCGCATCCCTGACTTCCTTCACCCCACCATTGGTGGCCGTGCCTTCAGTTCTGGAATCTCCTTCCCCAAACCTCTCATCTGTGGAACTCTCTCGCTCATCCTTTAAGACACTTCTTATAACATTTTGTGTTAGACCCAATTTTTTGTCACCTGTCCTAATATCACGTTCTATGGCTCGGTGTCAGTTTTTCGGAGTATGCTTCTGTGAAGCGCCTTGGGCGTTTACCGACGTTAAAGGTGCTATATAAATTCAACTTGTTGTTGTAAAGCGATTGAGGGTATAGTGGATAGATGGGTAGGTGGGGTTCACCTGTGAGAAAACAGATATCCTTCTTCCACCTCATATATAGTTACACGAGGAAATGTCAACTTTTCTTCGCTGACTTTCTCACCAGAGTTCTGGACCAACATGTTCTATCGGCCGACTTATACTCACAAGTGTGGGTTCGTGTTGTAGCCTTACCTCTAACCCGTCCTCCCTGCAAATGTAGCTCCTGCAGGGTTAGGGAATTAGCCCTTACATACGATTAGAAAATAATTGGGGAATCAATTGCTAGTTAACTTACAGGACACCCAATGGGTACAGTTTGACTTTGTGAAGTCAAAAGAAATACAAATCAGGAGTGATGTCAAAAAGAAAGAAAGACTTACATACTTGTATTACACAGGATGTACGGCACAGAAACAGGCCATTCGGCCCAACCAGTCCATGCCGGCGTTTATGCTCCACTCGAGCCTCCTCCCGTCTTTCCTCATCTAAATCTATCAGCATAACCCTCTATTCCCTTCTCCCTCTTGCTTGTCTAGCTTCCCATTAAATGCATCGATACTATTCGCTTCAACCACTCCCTGTGGCAGCGAGTTCCACATTCTCACCACTCTCTGGGTAAAGAAGTTTCTCCTGAATTCCCTGTTGGATTTCTTGGTGACTATCTTATGTTGATGGCCTCTAGTTATGCTCTTTCCCACAAGTGGAAACATTCTCTCTGTATCCACTCCATCAAAACCGTTCATAATTTTAAAGATCTTTATTAGCTCACCACTCAGCCTTCATTCTTCAAGGGAAAAGAGACCCAGCCTGTTCACCCTTTCCTGATATGTGTACCCTCGCATTTATGATATCATCCTTGTAAATCTTCTCTGCACCCTCTCCAGTGCCTCTATATCCTTTTTATAACATGGTGACTGGAACTGTACGCAGTGTTCTAAGGGGCCGAAATTGGTGGACATACCGTCGCATACCGCCAAAATTGCAAAATTGATCAAAAAATACCTACATACCGCCCACATACCACCCAGCAGGAAATTCATCAGCGACATACCTCCGGGCGGTGCGCATACCGTCAGCCCACACAGAGCACCCTATAGACCGCCCAAAAGGCCAACATTGGTCGCATACCGCTGACATACCACCGGAGCTGCACACCATCTGAAAAAAAGGTGGTTTTATGCCAATGGTATGTTGGCGGTATGTAAACTACAATGTGCCTCCCCCCCGCACCCCCCAGAGATCTAGTCCTCCCCCCCAGAGATCTAGTCCTCCCCCCCTCGAGATCGAATCCCCCCAGAGAGATCTAATTCTCCCCAGAGATCTATTCCTCCACCCCAGAGATCTAGTCCTCCCCCCCTCGAGATCGAATCCCCCCCCAGAGAGATCTAATTCTTCCCAGAGATCTATTCCTCCACCCCAGAGATCTAGTCCTCCCCCCCTCGAGATCGAATCCCCCCCTCCACAGTGATCTATTCTGCCCACCCCCCCCACAGAAAAACACGAAAGGAAATAAATAATGACATTGTTCCTCTGATTAGTTACATTAAATAATATTAATAAGTTTAGATGAGGAAGGGTTGGGAGGAGGCTTGTGTGAAGCATGGACCAGTTGGGCTGAATGGCTGGTTCCTGGGCTATACATTCTATGTAATCTTTGATTTGTCCTTCTGTAAGCCCGTCCTGTGTGCAGAAGACAGGACTTGATTGAGTCCCTTTGTGATATTTCCTTTTCTGACTTCTTGTCTAATTGGTTGTTATGGCTATGTGTGTTTTTATTTCAGCAGCAGTTCCTCTTTACGACTAGTGCTGTTTCTTGACTATTTTCAGTTTAGGACTGTGTCCAACAGTAAATCTCCACGTTCTGGACAAGATGCCAAAGTATAACTATTTATGAGCTGAACATCACTCTTCTTGTCAATCAATGGCCATTCTTTATGCTTTGAGTAAATTCAATATCCCCCTCATTTTTTCTCTTTCTCTCTCCTGAAGGATCTACTTTGCACTTGGTCGACACCTTTGTGGGCACCGATGGCCATTATACCTCTCCACCTTTGGCCTGTCTTCAAGCCTGGGCTTAGACAGTGTTGACAGGCTGGAAAACTTATGGCAGGTATTACAGCCAAACTCACTCTGACCCTCACCTAAGATTCTCACACATGCCCATTATAGTAAGGACAACTAGATTGCAATCTTTTTCGCGATTCATTGACAGGATGTGAGCATCGCTGGCAATGCCGGCATTTATTGCCCATCCCTAATTGCCCTTTGAGAAAGTGGTGGTGAGCCGTCTTCTTGAACCACTGCAGACTGTGTGGCGAAGAGGCTCCCACAGTGCTGTTAGGGAGGGAGTTCCGGGATTGTGACCCAGCGCCGATGAAGGAACGGCCGATATATTTCCAAGTCAGGCTGGTGTTAGAATTGGAGGGGAACGTGGGGGTGGTGGTGTTCCCATGCGCCTGCTGCCTTTGTCCTTCTAGCTGGTAGAGGTAGTGGGTTTGGGAGGTGCTATTGAAGAAGCCTTGGCGAGTTGCTGCAATGCATCTTGTTGATAGTAGACACTGAAATACAATCTGAAATGTGAATTTTACTGTTTTAACTCACTTCCCAGAGCTGCTGAGGCCCACTTCTAACTGATATCAACAAACTAACAGATGCTAGCTGTGGCTCAGCTGGTAGCACTCTCACCTCTGAGTCAATGCAAAGACTATCTTTCCAAGTTACAAGGTTGTGGGTTCAAGTTCTACTCCAGAGCCTTGAGCACAAAATCTGGGTTGATACCCCGCCGTGCAGTGCTAGGGAACCTCTGCACTGTTAGAGGTGCCGGATGAGACGTTAAACCGAGGTCATAGAAACATAGAAACATAGAAAATAGGTGCAGGAGTAGGCCATTCGGCCCTTCTAGCCTGCACCGCCATTCAATGAGTTCATGGCTGAACATTCAACTTCAGTACCCCATTCCTGCTTTCTCGCCATACCCCTTGATCCCCCTAGCAGTAAGGACCTCATCTAACTCCTTTTTGAATATATTTAGTGAATTGGCCTCAACAACTTTCTGTGGTAGAGAATTCCACAGGTTCACCACTCTCTGGGTGAAGAAGTTCCTCCGCATCTCGGTCCTAAATGGCTTACCCCTTATCCTTAGACTGTGACCCCTGGTTCTGGACTTCCCCAACATTGGGAACATTCTTCCTGCATCTAACCTGTCTAACCCCGTCAGAATTTTATATGGTCCCATCTGCTCTCTCTGGTGGACGTCAAAGATCCCATGGCACTATTCATAAAAGAGCAGGGCAGTCCTCCCGGGTGTACCTCTAACCTTCCTCAGTATCCAGTTGTTTCCTAAATTATATCATTTTACTGATTATGTGCTTCAAAGTGAAGGGAAGTTGGTCTCCAAGGTTTCTATTCTATTGATTTTTATACATTGACTTTTCCTTCGCTTAGGTAACCAACCACCTCACAGAGCTGAAAGATTTACAATGACACTAAAAGGTATTTTGCATTGAGAGCAAATTTTCTGCCTGCTTCTCTCCGACTGACCGAGTGCAGTGAGGACGACTCGATAGTAATTTGTTTTGCAATTCATTCACGGGATGCGGGCATCGCTGGCAAGGCCGGAATTTATTGCCCATCAATAATTGGCCTTGAGAAGGTGGTGGTGAGCCGCATTTTTGAACCGCTGCAGTCCGTGAGTCTTTTCCTCGCCTGTTTATTACTCGCCTCTCGTGAACCCGAAATTCGACTGGATCGCTCATCATGATTTCCAGGGAATGTAATCTCACCCTTTCCCCGCACCCTCGAAATGGTGGAGACTCTGTTTCGCCTGGTTTCTAATATTTTCAGGAGTTTTGCCTTTGATTTGTAAAGGATAGACCTTCCATCCACTCCTGACAAAGCAAGTGACAGATGGGAAGGAGGGTGTGGGGTAAATCGTGAGACAGGGTCCCCTTAAGATGGCAGTTCCCCGGACCGGTGGCAGTCGGTATGCGAGTGACTTATCAGAGGCGGTCCCTCGTATTGAGAATTACTTGCTTCCACGCCAAAAAGAGATGTGTTCACAGGTGTTACAGTGAAGGATCTAATATTCCAGGTTCCGAACTACATCCTGAAGGATGGAAGATGCCTGTGCATGGATTTTTTTTAAAGTGGGGTGGCCGTTGCACATCAGTCACCACACGGGCTTGACAGAGCTAGGTCTTGGTCCAGTGGCAAGGATTAACCAATACGACTGGAGACCAGCTTTGCTGCTCGGACCGAGTGCGCCCACATATCGCAGTGTGGGCTGGCCCATGTTGCCTCTGGGCCCTCGCCTCTCCTGGGCCCCGATCACGTTGCTCCACGATCACTTGCCGCTCCTGCGCCCCAATCTCGCCGCTCCTGCTGTACCTGCCCACTCTCCAATCAGCGACCTGGACCTTGTTCATGTCCAATCCAGTCACCCTCCTATACCAGCTCGCATTGTACCTTGAAGTGATATGGTGCCACGCTGCTCCAGGGGCTGCTCGTCACTCCTTTTATGGCCCCACCTGCGAGTGACTAGAGGCAATATGATCAATATAAGGCCATATGTGAGCCTTCTTATATTAATTTTTGTTTATTAGAAAATGCATGTCCATCCCCATTGCAAGGACCATTGGTGAGGTCAGGTGGTATGTGAATCTAAGCAAACCACCCCCACACAGGAAGGCGGATACTGTTGTTACCATCAGTCAAAGGAACGTGGTGCGGAGATGCACCCCATGTCAGAGCAGCCGGAACTCCGGCCCTGCTGAGCACCCAGCCTCTCTGAGCACTGAGCCAGCACTGGCTGCTGATCGGCAGTGTTGAAATGGGGCTTAACCCTCAAACTGGCTCGGGCCCTCTCGATAGGGTCTTTAGACGAGTAACTCCAACACATGTTTCAAATTACTGTGTGCAATGGGCGTCTCAATTTACTGTGTGCTGGGAGTGTCTCAATTTACTGTGTGTGTAGGGAGCATCTCCATTTACTGTGTGTAGGGAGTGTCTCGATTTACTGTGTGCAGGGAGTGTCTCGATTTACTTCACCTATGGATGTATTTGAAAGTTCCTGGTATGGGAGCTCAGATTTGTGTATGGAAGGACTCTCTGTCTGTGCAATCACATGAATACCCAGTCATTGGCTATGACATTTGGCCCCAAGCCCCAGCTTCAAGTGGTAGACATCTTTGAGTGCCAGAGCATGGAACAGAGATAAAAATTGCCCTTACTTAATAATGTTATACTAATCTCTGACCTGAATACCTCAGAGCCTGATCGATATTCATGCCAAATTATAATACATAGACACATAAACTTAATCCATCTCTTGGATGAATTTCTAGAATTCAAGAACAGAAGTCGAGAGTTTGGCTTGGGTTCCTGCCACTGTAACAGCGATAAAGGCAGAGCCAACACTGAACGAAAGAAGAAAGAATAGATAGACAGCACCAGCCCATCCATCTCCCACCTTCCCCACCCTCTTCTGTCCCTTCCTGTACCTCATGTGCAGCTGTGTCTGTAGCAGTTGCAGACACCTTGAAATAAAGAATAAAGCCAGGAAATTCCTCAAGGACGAAGCAGGAGCAACTCCCCGGAATTTCCCAGACTTACACATGTCAAGAGCGCCATCACATCCATCAAATATTTCATGCAGAATTAACGCAGGGATGAGGTTCATCGGTTATGTGGAGAGACTAGACCACCAATGTAAAAGTTAATTTGATTCATTTGTCTCTTTTAGTGGGGGGCACTTGATTTATTATTCGACCATAATAGTTGTGGAGAGACTAGACACGCTGGTATTGTTCTCCTGAGGGCAGAGAAGGTTAAGGGGAGATTTAATAGATGTGTTCAAAATTACAAGCGTATTTTAATAGAGTATATTAGTAGAAATGGTTTCCAGTCAGTAACTGGAAACATGAGGGTCAGTAACCAGAGGACACAGATTTACGATAATTGGCAAAAGAACTGGGGAGGGTGGGACAGGGGGCGAAGGGGGGGGGAGATGAGGAGAAATTATTCTAGGCAGCGAGTTGTGTGACCTGGAATGCACTGCCTGAAAGGACGGTGGAAGCAGATTCAATAGTAACTTTCACTTGAAAAGAAAACATTTGCAGGATGATGGAGAAAGAGCGGCAGATTAGGACTAATTGGATGGTACTTTCAAAGAACCGACACTGGCACAATAGGTCGAATCCTATGATCTAATTCCCAGCAGTCACCTCTGACAGCATGTATGAAACACTTCCAGTCTCTTGAGGTCTTGCTTATGCATGTTTCAGATCTATACCAGATTTTTAGAAGGATGAGGATCTTCTAGATCTGTGCACTTTCAATAACAAAGGACCCACACAGTGTCCAGAGTCAAAAAAAGGTGAAGATCTCTATGAAAACCTGGATCTATCAGACCATCGCTGTTACAACACAGCCTGTTAAAGAGGCATAAAGTGCCTGTAAAAACCACCCAAGCATATATACTTAAACTGGAAACAGATTGGAAGTAACTGACGGCTTTATCTTTCCAACTCCACTCATCCCTTTACAAGACCTGAAATGAGCTTCAGTAACACCCCATTACCTCATTGCCATTAATTATGAGCACTCGTTTCTGCCTGAATTACATTTTCACATTTTCCTTTGCTTCTGAGACAAAGTGTCAATTTTATGTATGCAAATTGCAAATACTGTAAACATAATTTATCACTAATTCATGTGGTCATAATTAGCATTAATTGAGGAAGTTGACTGGCTGACATATATCAGTTTCTCAGGAGACATTTACCACCAGTTATTTTCCGAGATTGGACATTTTGCTTACAATGAGCAGTGGAGACAGCGTAAGTGGTGGGAGTGCGGGACAGGGGAGCATGCGTTAAGGTACCTTGTTAGAGGCATTTGGAGAATATTGGTCAAAGTTGGATTTCGACCTTTTTGGTGTTGGAAGAGTCCAGACGGTAATTTTCACATCAGGTGAATGTATAAAGTGGGAGATATTAGTTCTGCCGCCTGTTATACATCTCTCTTGAATTTCATTCAGACTTTATTTTAAAAAGGCATTTATAAAATGCATTTCATGACCTCAGGATGTCCCAAAACTACAGAGAAAAGTACCTCCTACAGCGATTTACACTGATGTGTCATTATAAGATGTGGACTGAGAGTGATTCAGTTTGTTAGTAAACTACTCTTTCATCTTTGAGACCAGCATTCAAATCCAACCCAAACATTGGAATAAGCTTCCTCTCCTGGTTAATTTTGGATCGTCTTATTCCATATCACAGCAGCCACAGGCCAACAATACTACAGAGCCCTTAATTCAGCAAAACTCCTCATTAAGTTATCAGCATTATTCAAAACGATCCCACCATTCTCCACCATCTAGAAGGACAAGGGCAGCAGGCGCATAGAAACATAGAAACATAGAAACATAGAAAATAGGTGCAGGAGTAGGCCATTCGGCCCTTCTAGCCTGCACCGCCATTCAATGAGTTCATGGCTGAACATTCAACTTCAGTACCCCATTCCTGCTTTCTCGCCATACCCCTTGATCCCCCTAGCAGTAAGGACCTCATCTAACTCCTTTTTGAATATATTTAGTGAATTGGCCTCAACAACTTTCTGTGGTAGAGAATTCCACAGGTTCACCACTCTCTGGGTGAAGAAGTTCCTCCGCATCTCGGTCCTAAATGGCTTACCCCTTATCCTTAGACTGTGACCCCTGGTTCTGGACTTCCCCAACATTGGGAACATTCTTCCTGCATCTAACCTGTCTAACCCCGTCAGAATTTTATATGTTTCTATGAGGTCCCCTCTCATTCTTCTGAACTCCAGTGAATACAAGCCCAGTTGATCCAGTCTTTCTTGATAGGTCAGTCCCGCCATCCCGGGAATCAGTCTGGTGAACCTTCGCTGCACTCCCTCAATAGCAAGAATGTCCTTCCTCAGGTTAGGAGACCAAAACTGTACACAATACTCCAGGTGTGGCCTCACCAATGCCCTGTACAACTGTAGCAACACCTCCCTGCCCCTGTACTCAAATCCCCTTGCTATGAAGGCCAACATGCCATTTGCTTGGGAACACCATCATCTCCAGTTCCCCTCCAAGTCACACACCACCCTGATTTGGACATACATCGTCGCTGGGTCAAAATCCTGGAACTCCCTCCCTAACAGCACTGTGGGAGCACCTTCACCACACGAACTGCAGCGGTTCAAGAAGGCGGCTCACCACCACCTTCTCAAGGGGAAATTAGGGATGGCAATAAATGCCAGCCTTGCTCACATTCCGAGAATGAATTAAAATAAAGGGACTGACCAGTTGTACTGTACTTTTTCTATCGAGTCCCTGCCCCCAATGCCTCCCGCCCAAACCGGAAGTAGGACCCTGCAATGAGCCTGCGAGCGAGCTGAGGAGAGAGAGGGAGATTCTAGGGGGGGAAGAGAGGCGGCTGGGCGGCGAGAGAGGCGGGTGAGGGGGGAGAGACGGGCGGGTGGGGAGAGAGGCAGGTGGGGGGGAGAGAGGTGGGGGGGGAGACAGGCGGGTGGGGAGAGGCGGGTGGGGAGAGAGGCGGGCGAGGAGAGAGGTGGGTGGGGAGAGAGGCGGGCGAGGAGAGAGATGGTTGGGGAGAGAGGCGGGTGGGTGGGTGGGAGGAGAGGCGGGTGGGGAGAGAGGCGAGTGGGGAGAGAGGCGAGTGGGGAGAGAGGCGGGTGGGGAGAGAGGCGGACGAGGAGAGAGGCGGGTGGGGAGAGAGGCGGGTGGGGAGAGAGGCGGGTGGGGAGAGAGGCGAGTGGGGAGAGAGGCGAGTGGGTCGGTGGGGGGAGAGAGAGCCTGAGGGGAGGGAGAGGGAGAGAGAGAGCCTAGGGGATGGGGGCGGTGAGAGAGAGAGAGTTTGAGGGGCGCAGAGGGTGGAAGAAACACACGGGGGTTAGAGAGAGAGATGGGGTGGGGGATCGGAGGGGAGAGAGGTTCTTCTAATCCAGAATTCACGACACTGTCACCATTCACTTCATACTCAATAAACCTGTTAACAAGCTGCACACAATGCAAAGGTCTTCAGCTGGGGTAGGCAAGTATATACCCAAGGGGGCAAGGAGCTTTGACTGTGGGAGGGTATGGGAGGGTATGGGACTTCGGCTGGCACTTGGTGGCTTCTGGGGAGATCTGTCCTCTGTGGCTTTTGGAAGTCAAAGTTGATCGAGTTACTATTTGCGACGTCAGTGAGACCTTGGGATGGGCGGTTCCAGTTACACTTTCCAGAGAAACTTCAAGGTGTTGCTTATCCTTCAAGGGGACCAATCAGAGACAAAGGACGGCCATTTTTACAATACAAATAAATGCAATCTAAAATAAAACAGTGTACTAAGATAGAAAGTAAGGGTAGGCGGTGCTCTGTGAGGGTTGGGCTGAGGCATATTGTTGGATTTAATTCAACATCTCCATTGACTGGCATCCACTGCATCTACCATCCTGAACCGTTAAGATTTTGGCAACAACCTCCATTCGTCATTAACTTCATGAATGTCTTTGCTCTCTTTTAGTTACCAGTATGCCTTGTCTCCTATTTTACAACACGGAATATTACCTGACGTTCACCTCATTAATTGCCGGGAGGTGAGTTTGTTTCTCTAGCTCCCTTTCTCGTTTTCCTGACCTCCGCCAGCCAGGCCCCAACGACAAGTTCGTGAGGAAAGGTTGGGCCTCGTGGGTTGGCGATCTGAAAAGGGGGCAGTCGGTAGCCTCTTCAGACCCACAGCGAGACAGCTTTGACCTTGGTTTGGGCTAGCATGACCAGCAGTTCAGGCTGCAGGCCACCCAGCTGCTGTATTCGGTAATGGTCTGATGGCCCTCGGAGCGGGCAGGAACTGGCATTGCCGTAAGCCTTGAAACATAAGAAATTCTTACAGGGCTTGACGGGTCAAAGCTGGGAGGATGTTTCCTCTGGCCGGGGAATCGAAAACCAGGGGTCACAGTCTCAGAATAAGGGGTCGGCCATTTAGGACTGAGATGAGGAGAAACTTGTTCTCAACCCCAGAGGGCTGTGGAGGCTCAGTCTTTGAGTATATTCAAGACAGAGTTCAATACATTTTTGGATATTAAGGGAATCAAGGGATATGGGAATAGTGCAGGAAAGTGGAGTTGAGGTGGAAGATCAGCCATGATCTTACTGAATGGCGGAGCAGGCTCGAGGGGCCGAACGGCCTACTCCTGACTTTTATGTTTTTATGCTCGTAAGCCTTCAGCCGAGCACAAATTCTACTCTCTTCCCGATCAGGAGTGTTCCCTACCCCACATTCTCAGAAACACTTCTACCTGAAGGCTTTTCCATTAAAAAAGGACTTGCCTCTATGTAGTACCTTCACAATCACTAGACATCTCAAAGTGCTTTACAGCCAATGAAGTACTTTCAAAGTGCAGTCGCTGTTGTAATGTAGAATACCCGGCAGCCATTTTGCACACAGCAAGGTCTCACAAACAGCAACGTGATAATGACCAGAGACCCTGTTTTTAGCGATATTGGTTGAGTGATAAATATTGGCCAGGACACCGGGGAGAACTCCCCTGGTCTTCCTCGAAATAGTGCCATGGGATCTTTTACATCCACCTGAGAGGACAGGCTTGGGAGCTTGCTGTGTGTATATTGGCTGCCGGGTATTTGACATTACAACAGTGACTGCACTTCAAAAGTACTTCATTAGCTGTAAAGCTGTTTGAGATGTCCGGTGGTCGTTAAGGCGCTACGTAAATGCAAGTCCTTTATTTTAATGGAACAGCCTTTGATGGGTGGATGTGTTCCTGAGAATGCGGGGTGGGGAACAGTTGTATTGCTGCTGCAGTTTTATTGTGGGGAATCACAGCGGCCAATTTGCACACAGCAAGGTCCCACAAACAGCAATGAGATAAATCACCCATCATGTTTTACCAGTATTGGTTGAGGGATAAATTTAGGCCAGTGGGTAAACTCCACGGCTCTTCTTCAAATAGTGACTCAGAATCTTTACGTCCACCTGAGAGAGCAGACACATCTGATCCAAAAGACAGCACCTCTGACAGTGCAGCACTCCATTAGAGTTTCAACTGAGCTTATGTGCTCAAGTGTCAGAGTGGGCTTGAACCCACAACATTTTGACTCAGAAACTAGAATGCTACCACTGAGCCAAGTCTGATACCTTATTAGCTGTCACGATTTATTGTCCAATAATCATCTTCTTCCTATACCTGAGTTTTCGCTCTTGGTCACCATTCTTTAATGAGAAACCTCAACAAAAATGTGCGAAAATTAATTCATACAACAGCCATATTACTATATCTATTTTATTAATGCTAAGCATGATTATTCCTTATAAGTTCCAAATACGCCATTCTACACTTGTGACCTCTCCAGTGTGTTTAGAAGAATGAGAGGTGATCTCATTGAAACATGTACGATTCTGAGTGTTTCCCCCTGGCTGGAGAGTCGAGAACCAGGGGGCATAGTCTCAGGATTAGGGGTCGGCTATTTAAGACTGAGATGAAGAGGAATTGCTTCACTCAGAGGGCTGTGAATCTTTGGATTTCTCTATCCCAGAGGGTTGTGGAAGGTGAGCTATTGAATAAAGTCAAGACTGAGAAAGGTAGATTTTTGGAGTCTCGGGGATTTAAGGATTATGGGGATCGGGCGGGAAAGTGGAGTTGAGATCGAAGATCAGCCATAATCGTATTGAATGGCAGAGCAGGCTCGAGGGGCCATATGGCCTTCTCCTAATTCTTATATTCTTATGTTCCCCTTCCTCCTACAATCTGCATGCTTTTAAAACCCGAGCTTGGAATAAGCTAATCACCTTCCCTACTTTATTCATCCTTGATGATAACCTGTACACTGAATGGCTTGACACTTGCTCAGGCTTTTCAATAATAACTAAATAAAAATCTGCTAGCAACTCCCGTACTTTCTCGGAGAATACTAATATACGAGTTAGGTGTGACCCGTCTTTATCAAACCCATGTTAGCTTGTAATTACTAGCTTTCCTCATCATTAAACATGCTTGAATTAATTCCTTCAAAACAGATTACAATATTTTTCTCACCATAGATGTCACGTTAGCAGGGTTATAATTTCCAAGATGATAATTCAGAAAAACGTACGTGCACACTTTTCAAACTTAATTCTCCGCAGACTGCCGATGGCCCATAGGACCCTTCTGAAGTGATATTATCCATTACTATCTGGGGTCTTCTTAACACGTCAACTTGCACTGAGGTTAAAATTATTTACATCTCTTGAGATTGACCTGTGCCACCTATACCTCAAGGACACCCTCAAAGGCTCCCTGATAAAGTGCAACATCCCCACTGACACCTGGCCAAAGATCGCCCGAAGTGGAGGAAGTGCATCCGGGAGGGCACTGAGCACCTCGAGTCTCATCGCCGAGAGCATGCAGAAAACAAGCGCAGGCAGTGGAAAGAGCGTGCGGCAAACCAGTCTCACCCACCCCTTCCCTCAACAACGATTTGTCCCACCTGTGACAGGGACTGTGGTTCTCGTATTGGACTGTTCAGCCACCTAAGGACTCATTTTTAGAGTGGAAGCAAGTCTTCCTCGATTCCGAGGGACTGCCTATGAAGATGATGATGACTATACCTCAGTGTGCCAGGCTGCCACTTTCCTCCTGGTTTCTTGTTTACATTATGAAGTCCAATGTCCATTCTCAGTACTTGACCACAGAATTGCCATTGACGAATCTCAACTTCACTATCATGGAGGATCAACTACTTAACCGAACTGTAGAATGTTACAGCACAGAATGCAGGAAGAATGTTCCCAATGTTGGGGAAGTCCAGAACCAGGGGTCACAGTCTAAGGATAAGGGGTAAGCCATTTAGGACCGAGATGAGGAGAAACTTCTTCACCCAGAGAGTGGTGAACCTGTGGAATTCTCTACCACAGAAAGTTGTTGAGGCCAATTCACTAAATATATTCAAAAAGGAGTTGGATGTAGTCCTTACTACTAGGGGGATCAAGGGGTATGGTGAGAAAGCAGGAATGGGGTACTGAGGTTGCATGTTCAGCCATGAACTCATTGAATGGCGGTGCAGGCTCGAAAGGCCGAATGGCCTACTCCTGCACCTATTTTCTATGTTTCTATGTTTCTATGTAGAAGGAGGCCATTGGGTCCATCGAGCCTGTATTGACTCTGTGAATGAGCTATCGACTTAGTCCCATTCTCCCGCTCTTTCTTATGGACTTTTATCTTTTCCCTTTTGCAAATAGTTATCCACTTCTCCTTTAAAATCTATTTTGGATTCTGCCGCAAATTCTGGTAGGATGTTCCCTGTCCTAAACTTCCTCTGGATAAAAACTGTTCCCCTAACCCCTCCTTTAATTTGTTTGGTGATGATCTTAAATTTATACCCTCTAGTTACTGACTAAGTAACCAGTGGAAATAGTTTACCCATTTACTTTATTAAAACCATTCCTGACTTTTGATCATCCCGATCGGATCTTCTCTTAATTTTTTCTGCTCGAATTGAAGCAGCCCCAGTTTCTCAGGTCCCACCTCATAACTAAAAACTTCATGTTCCTGCGTCATGCCAGTGAATCTCTTCTGCACCCTCTCCGTGGCCTTGACATCTTTCTTTAAGTAGGTCATACAAAACTGGACACTGGGATTTCTTCCTGATAACTTCCAAACCAATTAATATTGGTCTGGATCTTGCTGGAAAAATAACGGTGTGATAAAACCGCTCGCCTTTACAAATGAGCAAATCAACCAATTGGTTCAGGGGGTTAAGAGATACGTTGATCCGGAAACCAGATTTTGATTTGGTTTCTTAGGTTTCCTTAACCGTTTTTGGCTAGTTAGCAGGTTCTAGTGATGGTGCCCCTTTAACAAGTGGGCACGTGGTTGAATTGTTTAATTCAGAATAGTTGTGAGCTAGCTGCTGATTGACCACGCTCGACCAGCTCTGATGGACGGGCCACATTGTCCACATGCCCGATACTAGACTCCCAAAACAAGCGCTCTACTCAGAGCTCTGACATGGCAAGTGAGACCCAAGTGGGCAGAGGCAATGCTTCAAAGACACCCTCAAAGCCTCCTTAAAAAAGTGCAACATCCCCACCAACACCTGGGAATCCCTGGCCCAAGACCGCTTAAAGTGGAGGAGAAACATCCGGGAAGACGCCGAACACCTCGAGTCACTTCGCCGGGAGCACGCGGAAACCAAGCGCAAAGAGCATCCAAGCACCCCACCCACCCATCCCTTCAACCACCGTCTGCCCCATCTGTGACAGAGACTATAGGTCCCGCATTGGTCTCTTCAGTCACCTGACAACTCATATTAGTGTGGAAGCAAGTCATCCTTGACTCCGAGGGACTGCCTGAGAAGAAGAAAAGCAGCTGTAACTTGATTGACTTTCAAAAGGTAACTATTAGGCACTTGTTCGCAAAAGCACAAAGCTTGGAGACAGAGTTGGGAGAATCAAACGGAATCATTCTCAGCATTGCTAGAGAAGGAGAAGGATAAAGTTGGCGGACTGAAGTGCACAGGGCAGTCCCCTGTGAGCAGGTTTCATTGTTCCAACAGGTACTTGCTTCTGCTACAGAGAGAGACTCTCTGTGAGAGGAGGACAAGGAGGAGCTGCCTACTCCTGCTGCTACAGAGGTGCCTGGGGAGAGAAGAGAAAGAGGTGGAGAGAAAAGAGAAGATACGCCGTGAGTTGCGAATCTCCAGAACTTTCGAGTTGAGTTATGCCGCTCTGCTCTTTGCTTCACACAAACGGCACCTCGCAACTCAGCCTCCCCATTACGTTTAGGAACTTGCTGGATTTGCACATCGTTTTCCCATTAAACTCGCAGCAGAAACTCAAGTCTGGTGATTAGGCTTCTCTTTATTTTTCTTTCTGTTCCCGATTTCGCTCTAATTCACCTTCCTCCTCTGTCCTTCCCCATCATTCCTCCTGTTTCTTTCTCAATCCTCAGATCCCATTGGTTAAGGAGATAGACTATTGGTCCGATAGTTGACTGAGGTTCCAGGTGCATCGTTGCCCTCGCCGCGCCATTATCAGCTCGCACTTCCAGCAAGTTACAGCGCCCAAAGATTCTTCGAGCTGAAGGGTGATGAAAAAGCCTCACTAACGGCGTACAACGCAAGATGCCCTGCTCCAGCAAGGTTCGCCCCATTACCTTTCCTTCTGACCAACCGAGTTGAATGACGAAAGACCACTATGCCGGACACTACCTGGGTTGCAAGGAAAATCCTGAATGCAGATGCTGAAATTGTTATATAGGTGGACTTGTATTTACTCTGTACAGCCACCAGAGGGCTCATTCCCTGGAGTCCCAAGGGGTCCCATAATCCCTTGGGAGCACAGGTATTTAAGAAGGCTTCACAGGTTGGAGAGGCACTCTGGAGACCTGCAATAAAAGACTATGGTCATACTTTATTTGAGCTTACAGTGTTCAGTCTGACTCTTTCTCCATACACAACAACTGGTGATGAGATACAGATAGTGAACCCAAAGATGCAGAGAACAGTGAGCATCCTGGAGAAATTTTCGGAGAGAGATGATTGGGAAACTTTTGTGGAGCGACTCGACCAATACTTCGTGGCCAACGAGCTAGATGGGGAAGAGAGCGCTACCAAACGTAGAGTGATCCTTCTCACCGTCTGTGGGGCACCAACGTATGGCCTCATGAAGAATCTGCTCTCTCCAGCGAAACCCACGGAGAAATCGTACGATGATTTGTGCACACTGGTCCGAGAGCATTTGAACCCGAAGGAAAGCGTTCTGATGGTGAGGTACTGGTTCGAAACCTAACAAAGGTCTGAAGGCCAGGAAGTGGCGAGTTATGTCACTGAGCGAAGAAGCCTTGTAGGACATTACGAATTTGAAGGTCATTTGGAGTACATGCTCAGAGACTTTTTCGTACTTGGCATTGGCCATGAAACCATACCTCGCAAAATTTTGACTGCAGAGACTCCAATCTCGAGTAAGGCCATAGCGATAGCCCAGGCGTTCATTGCCACCAGTGACAATACGAAGCAAATCTCTCAGCACACAAGTGCTGCTACAAGTACTGTGAACAAAGTGATGTTGTTTTAGAATTGTACAGGGCAGGTCACACATACCTGCAGCTGCACATCTGCAGATGTCTCAGAGTCCATCATCAAGGGTGATGAATGCAAGGCCATTAACACCTTGTTGGCGCTGTGGGGGTGATGATCATTTCCATTCATGCCGATTCAAAAGATACGTTTGTAAGGGCTGTGGAACAAAGAGACACCTCCAACGAGTGTGCAGGCAAGCTGCTAAGCCTGTTAAACCTGCAAACCACCACGTTGCAGATGAGGACAGATCCACGGAGGATCACTATGAACCAGAGGCTCAGATAGAGGACGCAGAGATACATTGGGTGCACACATTCACCACGAATTGTCCCCCGATAATGCTGAATGTTGAATTAAATGGACTCCCGGTGTCAATGGAGCTGGACACGGTCATGAGCCAGACCATCATGGGCAAAAAGACTTTCGAAAGGTTGTGGTGCAACAAGGCCTCAAGGCCAGTCTTAACTCCAGTTTGCACGAGACTAAGAACTTACATGAAAGAATTGATTCTTGCAATTGGCAGTGCTACCGTAAAGGTCTCGTACGATGGAGCGGTGCACAAGCTACCACTCTGGGTGGTACCGGGCAATGGTCCCACGCTGCTCGGCAGGAGCTGGCTGGGAAAGATACGCTGGAAGTGGGACTACGTCCGAGCGCTATCGCCCGCTGATGGCACTTTGCGTGCCCAGGTCTTAAACAAATTTCCTTTGCTGTTCGAACCAGGCATCGGGAAATTCCAAGGAGCAAAAGTGCAGATCCACCTAATTCCGAGGGCGCAACCCATCCATCACAAGGCGAGAGCAGTACCGTACATGTTGAGAGAAAGGGTAGAGATCGAACTAGACCGGTTGCAACGAGAGGGCATCATTTCACCGATTGAGTTCAGCGAGTGGGCCAGTCCTATTCTCCCAGTCCTCAAGGGCGACGGCACCGTCAGAATCTGTGGTGATTACAAATTAACTATCAATTGTTTCTCCCTGCAGGACAAATATCCACTACCAAAAGCCAACAACCTTTTTGCAATGCTGACGTGAGGAAAGACGTTCATGAAGCTGGATCTGACCTCAGCTTACATGACGCAGGAACTGGTGGAATCATCGAAGGCCCTCACCTGCATCAACACGCACAAAGGTCTTTTTGTTTATAACAGATGCCCGTTTAGAGTCCGATCAGCGGCAGCGATATTCCAGAGAAACATGGAAAGTTGACTGAAGTCGGTCCCGCACACCGTGGTCTTCCAGGACGACATCTTGGTCACAGGTCGGAACACAGTTGAGCATCTGCAGAACCTGGAGGAGGTTCTTAGTCGGCTCAACCGCATGGGGCTCAGGTTAAAACGCTCGAAGTGCGTTTTCCTGGCGCCTGAAGTGGAGTTCTTGGGAAGGAGGATTGCGGCGGACGGCATCAGGCCCACCAACGCGAAGATGGAGGCAATCGAGAACGCACCGAGGCCACAGAACGTGACGGAGCTGCGGATGTTTCTGGGACCCTTGAGCTACTTTGATAACTTCTTACCAGGTCTCAGCACCATGCTGGATCCACTACATATCTTACAACGAAAAGGGGGCGAATGGGTTTGGGGCAAAAACCAAGAAAATGCCTTTGTAAAAGGAAGAAAATTGTTATGCTCGAACAAATTGCTTGTGTTGTCTGATCCATGTAAGCGTTTGGTACTAGCATGTGATGCGTCGTCATATGGCGTCAGGTATGTATTTCAACAAGCTAGTGATCTCGGGAAATGGCAACTGGTTGCTTATGCATCCAGGAGTCTGTTCAAGGCTGAGAGAGCCGACAGCATGTTTGAAAAGAAAGCGTTAGCGTGTGTCTATGAGGTAAAGAAAATGCATCAATACCTGTTTGGGCTAAAATTCGAATTGGATACTGATCATAAGCCACTTATATCCCTGTTTTCCAAGAGTAAAGGGATAAATACTAACGCATCGGCCCGTATCCAGAGATGGGCGCTCACGTTGTCCTTCGCTATCCAACCACATTTCTACCCCTTTTCCAAGCACTTTCAGCAAATTAGAAAACTGCCTACGATCTCAGTTTCGAAAGAAAGCCGCACTTAACACACTCTAGAAATCTCCAGCAACATTTCCCAAAACGATTGATCGCTTTGTATTATTGAGCCAACTACTGACTGTGAATGAGTGGCATCGCATCCTTTAGCATCACATCAATGCAGCATGTGGCTTGACAAGCTGTCAGACTACCTGTGGTAACAAGAAGGAATGTCAGAATGCTCGGAAATCAGAACATACTGGAAATGCAGAGCAGGTCAGTCAGCGTATGAAAGAGAAAGACAGGTTAATATTAAGCCCTCCAGCTGAAACGCTTTCTCACAACATGCCGTGCATGATTAGAAGTTTCTGCGTTTTTTTTGTTGTTATTTATCTTCATTTTTCGATGTGAATGAACAGAGCAAGCCTTGGTTGTATCCAATTAAAGCAACATTGTCAAATGCAACGTGGCTTACAGTCCTATTTTATTATAGGTTTTAGAAGATGTCACTGACAATTTATTTGGAGGCAGCTAATTGTACCTCCTGAAACTGATTTCGGCAGGTGTAATGTATTTGCTTCATGGGTTCTTTGCTTAAGAATTCATAGCGACACATCGCTAGTAAGAACTAGTTGGTTTATTTACAAAGGTTTAACAATCACACTATACATTACCAGTTCTTCCACTAGGCTCACAACTGTATACCTCAATGTGGATGACCGAGACCCAACTGACTGGGGCTTTATTGAGTCTTGTGAACAACACGTGACTGCTAAGCCACTCGCAATGCAACAACTCTACAACTATTTTAAGTAGAGCTTTAAATCGAGTGCCCCCTTTTGGCAAGGGCACTAGAACTCAAACATTTCCAAATAAAACTGAAATGGAAACTTCGATCAAACTAAAATTTGGTTGCCGGGGGTAATGATGCAATTCAGTCCTTCCGGTGCCCACCTCTCGCGGAAGGCCGCGAGCGTACCGATGAACACGGCGTGCTCCATCTCCGGGGATACCCTGGCTCGAACATAGCCGCGGAAGAGAGGTAGGCAGTCGGGCTGAACGATTCCCTTGACCACCTGCTGCCTGGACCAGCTGATGGCCCCCTTGGCCATGCCCAGGAGCAGTCCCCCTCCCTTCTGCACCGGGTGCCCAAAGATCAGGAGCGTGGGACTAAAGTGCAGCCAAAAATAGAGGAGCAGCCTCTTCAAAGAATGGAATAGGCGCTGAAACCTCGCACATTCAACACACACATGGAACACGGACTCTTCCAGACCACAGAAATTACAGGCAGCCTGCTAGTCCATGAACCGACTTAAAAACTTATTGCACAGGACTGCTGCGTGCAACATCCTCCAGGCCAAGTCCCCGATAAATAGAGGGAGGACTCCCGTGTAGAGAGCCCTCCACTGAGGACCCCTGCCTCCTCCGGACGGTAAGATATACACCCTGGCGTGTCCGGACAGCAGACGAGGACGGCAAGGTAGAGAGAGTGCAAGAGCAGCCCTGTACAGCAATCCCCTCTGTGCAGAGCTGAAAGGCACAGAGGGGATTTCCCCGGGAAGGCTCAAGTTGTGAGGCGCCGGCTCCCGAGGGAGGTTTTGGGGTTTGGCGCCGATGAGGAATTCCATCCGGACGGGGTTCAGTTCGGACGGGATCGCCCCACGTGCTTGAACCTCCTCGATGCACCGAGTGGAGTCGGGGCCCAGTGCCATTGTTAGTGAGGAAGTGACACAGGTTACAGCATTCATTACAGCAGATTCAATCCCTGACCTGTGCGAGTTAACCGGCCTTCATGTCCGCGGTGTAAGGGAAGGGTAACAATCAGTCAAGGTCCATGATCCTCACTGCTGTCCAGCAATTGCTGCTCTAGCAGGCGAGACCAGTCGAAGTGACCATTCCCCACCCAAAGTCGAAAAGCCTGTGAACACGCGCCCGCCAGCCTCACACCTGAAGAACGGCCCCCTGGGTGATCTCCCATGGGGCCGTTGGTGCTTGTGGATGAGATGTTAAACCGAGGCCCCATCTGCCCTCTCAGGTGGACGTAAAAGATCCCACGGCACTATTTCGGAAGAAGAGCTAGGGCGTTCATCCCGGTGTCTTGGCCAATATTTATCCCTCAATCAACATCAGTAACACAGATCATCTGATCATTATCACGGTGCCGCTTGTGGAAGCTCGCTGTGTGAAATCGGCATAACCCGGGCCACACCTGCCCGCTGCCGTTTTTGTGAGGCATCTGCGTGCATCACCGTGGATTGGCGGAATGGTTGTTGACATATTTAAATTGCTGCAGTTGGGAGCTGACATTGAATTTCACCACAGGTTTCTGTCATGTATCCCACATGGCTACAATTGGTACCATCACAAGGTGTGCCACCAGAGGGCGCAGCAGTGGGATACTCATAGCTTACAGGTGTGCCTGGCCTAGAATAAAAGGCAGGCCACCCGGTGTGATCCTCACTCTGGAGGTAACTAATAAAGGACTAAGGTCATTACAGTTCAAGTACAACACATTGCCTCGTGGAGTCATTAATAGAGCATCAAAGGACACAACAACTGGCGACAAGATTACGAACTTTCACGTGCTAAAGGCTACCCTTGGTATGTTGCAGCAGTTCGCCGATGGCGATGATTGGGATGCCCTTGTGGAGAGGCTAGAAATAATTCTTCACAGCAAACAACCTGGCAGGAGACGACCCGGCCACACTGGCTGATAAGCGCCGAGCTATCTTGCTAACCAATTGTGGGCCCACCATCTATGGCCTCATCAGTAACTTGCTGGCACCAGCGAAGACAATGACCAAGTCATACATTGAGTTCTTAACCCTGATCCATGAGCAACTCAAGCCCAAGGAGAGCATCCTCACAGCCAGACATCGGTTTTACACCCACCGACGGCCCAAAGGCCTGGAAGGCAAATGGCATGTTGGCCTTCAGAGCTAGAGGATTTGAGTATAGGAGCAGGGAGGTCTTACTGCAGTTGTACAGGGCCTTGGTGATGCCACACCTGGAATATTGTGTTCAGTTTTGGTCTCCTAATCTGAGGAAGGATGTTCTTGCTTATTGAGGGAGTACAGCGAAGGTTCACCGGACTGATTCCCGGGATGGCAGGACTGACATATGAGGAGAGACTGGATCAACGGGGCTTGTATCCACTGGAATTTAGAAGAATGAGAGGGGATCTCATAAAAATATCTAAAATTCTGATAGGATTGTACAGGTTAGAGGCAGGAAGAATGTTCCCCGAGCTGGGGAGTTCCAGAACCAGGGTCACAGTCGAAGAATAAGGGGTAAGCCATTCAGGACTGAGATGAGGAGAAACTTCTTCACTCAGAGAGTGGTTAACCTGTGGCATTCTCTAACGCAGAGAGTTGTTGAGGCCAGTTCGTTAGATATATTCAAAAGGGAATTAGATATGGCCCTTACGGCCAAAGGAATCAAGGGGTATGGAGAGAAAGCAGGAAAGGGGTACTAAGGTTGACTGATCAGCCATGATCTTATTGAATGGCGGTGAAGGCTCGAAGGGCCGAATGGCCTGCTCCTGCACCTAATTTCTATGTTTCTATGTTTGTATGTAAGTCGCGAAGTATGCCGCAGACCTCAGGAGGCTGGCGGCGCCGTGTGAATTCGGCGACCGCCTCAACGAAGCGCTGCGGGACATTTTCGTCATTGGAATCGGCCATGAGGGCCTTCTTCACAAGCTACAGTCGGCGGATACCACAGTCACACTGCAGAAGGCCATCTCTGTGAGCCAGCCAATCATGACCTTGACCTGCGGTTCTAGGCAGATCACTCAACCTCAGGACTCAAACCCGGCAGGCACTGTGCACAGAGTGGTGCGTTTAGAGGCTGGACTGTAGAGGGCGAACCCTCTCAGGGAAGAAAGAACAGGCCCCCAAGTCCCTTAACTCAGAGTCCGCCAAGGGGGGCTAATCGAGTAGCACCATGCTGGCGTAGCGGAGGGAATCACAGGGCTCATCAGTGCCACTTTAAGGACTATATATGTAAAGGCTGTAGCACAAAGGCCCACCTCCAGCGAATGTGCAAGAGAAATATGACTCACTGCGTCGATGAAGAATCTGCAGATGGCCATGCATTCAGCGTGGATTATGAGTTGATAGGCAGTGAGGCAGCCCAGTCCCATGGAGAGGTACACAGCATGTTTACCTGCACCACCGAGTGTTCCCTGCTGAGATAGAAGTCGAGATCGAGGGCGAGCCAGTCCGTCATGAATCAAGGAGCCTTTGAGAGGCTGTGGGACAACCGAGTTGGTCCCGGTTCAGGCAAAGCTGCGCATCTACATCGATGAACTCATCCCAGTCATTGGTAACGTGAATATAAAGATACTCCATGATGGCGCGGTGCACAAGTTACCTCTGTGGATTGTTGCAGGTGATGGACCAACACTGCTCGGCAGAAGGTGGATGAAGAAGATCCAATGGAAATGGGAAGACTTCACCCCTCCAGCGATCGAAGCCCCCTGTGCTCAGAGGCAAAGCAAGCCCTCACCTGAGGGTGGACCCGGCACTGGAGAGCAGACCAGCATGGCACCCGAGACACAGACCGCTCAGCACTACTGCTGAGACGTGGAAATGATCCAGTTCAGACGACCGAACCGGTGGCAGGACCCCGGAGGAAGAAAATCGGATCCAAAGGCGACTTCCCAGTTTCGGAGGGAGAACCTGGGGAGAAGAGGATCACCGCAATCGACATAGTGGATGGAGGAAAGATGGCGCCCAAACCAGGAGGTGAGGCGCTGAAGATAAAGATGGCCGCGGCCAGACCACGAGGTGCAGCGCTGATGGAGCAACACGTGGCTCCAAACGGAGAAGCGGATTGGGGTAAAGATAGCTAGGATCTTTTAAAGGAGGCCGGCAACCCGCCACAATTAAAGGGACAGTCCCACACACTTAAGCAATGTAACAGTAATTTTAAGTCAGACGAAAAAAGTGTAATTGATCATGTAAAATGTGCAACTGATAATCTGAATTGTATATACGCAACCAGCGAGGAAAAGTCGCGCGATTATGTAAAATGTGTAATTGATGAACTGAACTATGCACATTCAACTGGCGAGAATCGGACCCACTGTGTGTCCAGTATAAGTAATGAAACGTTGTGCAATGCAGGGTTTCAACTGCACGCAGCCAATGCAGCGGACAGACAACCATCGGGAGCACACAAGTGCAGCGAGCTACCCAATGCTGTAGCCTGTGTCCCGGGGACCAGAGTCATGCAGCATGGAGTGTGGCCACAAGCAGCCAACACACACGAGCTGCAGAGCAAGCGGCCTCAGCAGGGCAATGGCACCGGTATCGATACCCTGCCCCTGATCGGCTCCACTTCTCAGGTACCCGATGGCACCAACCGCCACGAGCCTGAAGGAGCAGACTGCACGAAGGCGCAGTCCCCAGACCCCGCCGCCACCAAGGCCATACCCGTAGATGTCAGGTCACCCGCCACAGTTCCCCCAAAAGGAAACAGGCACCAGCCAGGATCCCAAACCAAACGACGCTCAGGCCAGCGAGTCAGGAGTTCCCTGTGCACTGCAAGAAGACAGCTCCTCAGGGAGCAGCTGTGACCCAGGGCACAAAGAAAGGACAGGGAGGTCACAGGCATCTGTGAACCGGCCTGACGCTAGGGACCATGGCAACAGCCCCGAGAGCAGGCTGTGCGAGCCAACCGTGTTCCCACTGCCAGCACCGGGCACTGAGTCAACACCAGGCTGCAGGGACACAACCCAGCAGCTCCGGAACTAGCTTGTCCTCACACACTGTCACAGCTTCGATAAGGCATCTAACGCACCTGTCTCACCACAAAAATAATGCCAAACCCACTTTCCTGAACTTGAACGTACATGAATGCAAGAAGCCCCCGCCATAATCAATGTGGCGGTGAGGGAGGGGTGGGGGGTGGGCAGAGGGGGAGAATAGAGTGATTAGGAACACACACACACAAACAGCAACCACCAGCACACTACTGCACCAAGTACTCACCCAAGATTGAAGTCACCCGCCAAGGGTCAACCAGACAGAGCCCACATTGAGCTAAGCCCAGAGCACAGTCAATGCAGAAGCGGTTTGCACTGAAGGCTCAGGGGGGAGTGATGTCATGTATCATACATGGCTACTGTTGGTGCTATCACAAGGTGTGCCACCAGAGGGCACAGCAGTGGGAGACTTGTAGGTTACCTGTACGGGTGTGCCTGGCCTAGTATAAAAGGCAGGCCACCAGGTGTGATCCTCACTCTGGAGTTATCAATAAAGGACTGAGGTCACTACAGTTCAAGTACAAGACATTGCCTCGTGGAGTCATTACCAGAGCATCTAAGGACACAACAGTTTCCCAGGGGGCCTGTGAAAGGGAGACAGAGGCTGCCAGCTCCAAAAGGCAAGTGCCTTCCTCAACACTCCTTGTGGGCCCAAGGGGAGCAGGAGTGCATCCTCCCGGCACCTCAAGGATGCTTTCAGCCTCCCCTAGCCTCAAACTCCAGCCTTCTCCTCCACAGCACTCCAGCTACCCCTGATTATAGGCCTCCCCCCCTCCCTCCAGTCCTCCCGATTGTGGGCCTACTGCCACCAACCCCCTCCCCACTCCCCCAGCGTTCCTGCCCCCCAGTCAGGCTGATAGACGGGAGGCAGCCCTGCAAGATACAAACAAGGCCATGCAGTTAAGATTGGCATGGGCCTCCGAATCACCGTCCAAACCCCACGCTCCATCTGTGCTCACAGGTGGATGCAGAAGATCCCATGGAAACTACTTTAAGAGCAAGCCCTTTCTCCAGCTGTATTGGCTGTCAGTTATTCCCTTGAACATCATTAAAAAACAGATGATCTGATCATATATCTAATTGCTGTTTGTGGGGTATTTCGAGAATGGAGATTCAGGACACTTGCTGCTCAGGAGTTTAGGCAGGGTATATACCCACAGCTGGACGTCAACGGGATTTGGAAGGGATTGTGAGTGAATTTTAGATATCCAGAGTGCATTTAACTGGATTTCAAATTGGCTCATAGCTCATAACCGGATATTTACCATAATGGTCCAATGTAAGATCGGGCGAGTAAAAGGTGGCAACTTGCCCAGTGTGTGGGACGCAGGATGAGATTCTGTCCCATTTACTGGTATTATGTCCTCAGTTAAAGAATTTTAAGTACTAAATTTTAAGTCCCTGATTATGATCACTCAACCATTGGTGGCCGTGCCTTCTGTTGCTTGGGCCCCAAGCTCTGGAACTCCCTCCCTAAACCTCTCCACCTCTCTTTCCTCCTTCAAGACGCTCCATAAAACCAAGCTTTTGGTCACCTGCGCTAATTTCTACTTATGCGGCTCGCTGATGAATGTTTTATCCCATAGTACTCCTGTGAAGCACCTTGGGACGTTTCACCTATATAAATACAAGCTATGTTCTGGTAAAGGTGCAATCATTTGTTTGCCTTTACTGGGGGCTGGCAGAGGGGGAATGCCAATTCTTTCCAGGTGTGTGATCCCTGCTTCATTGAATTGAGTTTTCTGAAGCTGAATGCAAATTTTTTAACATCTAAAACCCACACTCCTAGCCGCGTTCTCGAAGTCACGAGTTCGGGACATGAGTAAACATTGGCGTGTACATAATAACTTCTGGTAATCTTGAATAAATGACATTTATTGCGCAGGTAATGACTTGATTAATTCTTGTACAAACACACTGACACCCAATTCCATCCCATTCTTTTATTTTGTTTTAAATAATTTTAAACAGCACGAGGTACAGAGAGAAGAAGGATTAACTTTGTAGAAACTGGACCCTGTGCGATGAGGTGCAGAAAGATGCAAGTCAAGTGTTGAAGGTAGCTGATGTTCTGCAACGAAAGCACAGCTCTCTTCCTTGTGTTAATCTGCTGCGCTGCCTTTGAAGCACCATCTGTTTATGTGAAGCTTTAAGAATCGAGATGAATTCAGTTTTATAAATGTCTTTTTGATTTTATTCGAGTGGATGATCAATGTAAAATCCGTTTTTTTTTAAAGTGAATTCCGAACCATTTTCCTCAGCTCAGGCAGAACCCTTGTCTTGACTGAACTGCTACCGAAATGCGCGATGAGCCGAGAATGTGTGTGTTCATTCAATAATTTTTAACCAATATTTTAAAGTCGATAGGCTGGGGTTGTATTTCTTTGGAAAAGAGGAGGCTGAGGGGAGATTTAATTGAGGTGTACAGAATTATGATGGGCCTAGATAGAGTAGATAAGAAGGACCTATTTTCCTCAGCAGAGAGGTCAATAACCAGGGGGCATAGATTTAAAGTGAAGGATTAGAGGGGAGATGAGAAGTTTTCTACCACGAGGAATTCTTTACCACAGAAAGTTGGTGAGGCCAATTCACTAAATATATTCAAAAAGGAGTTAGATGAAGTCCTTACGACTAGGGGGATCAAGGGGTATGGTGAGAAAGCAGGAATGGGGTACTGAAGTTGCATGTTCAGCCATGAACTCATTGAATGGCGGTGCAGGCTCGAAGGGCCGAATGGCCTACTCCTGCACCTATTTTCTATGTTTCTCTGTTTCTAAGTTCGACAGTTTTTATTAATAATCATTCATGGAATGTGGGCGTCGCTGGCAAGGCCAACATTTATTGCCCATCCCTAATTGCCCTTGAGAAGGTGGTGGTGAGCCGCCTTCTTGAACCGCTGCAGTCCGTGTGGTGAAGGTGCTCCCACAGTGCTGTTAGGGAGGGAGTTCCAGGATTTTGACCCAGCGACGATGAAGGAACGGCCGATATATTTCCTAGTCAGGATGGTGTGTGACTTGGAGGGGAACTTGCAGGTGATGGTGTTCTATGCGCCTGCTGCCCTTGTCCTTCTAGGTGGTAGAGATCATGGGTTTGGGAGATGCTGCCGAAGAAGCCTTGGCGAGTTGCTGCAGTGCATCTTGTAGATGGTGCACACTGCAGCCACGGTGCGCCGGTGGTGGAGGGAGTGAATGTTGAAGGTGGTGGATGGGGGGCCGATCAAGCGGCTGCTTTGTCCTGGATGGTGTTGAGCTTCTTGAGTGTTGTTGGAGCTGCACTCATCCAGGCAAGTGGAGAGTATTCCATCACACTCCTGACTTGTGCCTTGTAGATGGTGGGAAGGCTTTGGGGAGTCAGGAGGTGAGACACTTGCCGCAGAATACCCAGCCTCTGACCTGCTCTTGTTGCCACAGTATTTATGTAGCTGGTCCAGTTAAGTTTCTGGTCAATGGTGACCCCCAGGCTGTGCGGGATTCGGTGATAGTAATGTCGTTGAATGTTAAGGGGTAGTGGGTAGACTCTCGCTTGTTGGAGATAGTCATTGCCTGGCACTTGTGCGGCGCGAATGTTACTTGTCGCTTATCTGCCCAAGCCTGAATGTTGTCCAGGTCTTGCTGCATACGGGCATGGACTGCTTCATAATCTGAGGAGTTGCAAATGGAACTGAACACTGTGCAATCATCAGCGAACATCCCCACTTCTGAACTTATGATGGAGGGAAGGTCATTGATGAAGCAAATGAAGATGGTTGGGCCGAGGACACTGCCCTGAGGAACTCCTGCAGCGACATTCTGGGGCTGTGATGATTGACCTCCAACAACCACAACCATCTTCCCTTGTGCTAGGTGTGACTCCAGCCAGTTGAGAGTTTTCCCCCTGATTCCCATTAATTTCAGTTTTACTAGAGCTTGATGCCACACTCGGTCAAATACTGCCTTGATGTCAAGGGCAATCTCTCTCACCTCACTCTGGAATTCAACTCTTTTGTCCATGTTTGGACCAAGGCTGTAATGAGGTCTGGAGTCAAGTGGTTCAGGCAGAACCCAAACTGAGCATCGATGAGAGGGTTATGGGTGAGTAAGTGCTGCTTGATAGCACTGTCGACGACACCTTCCATCACTTTGCTGATGATTGAGAGTAGGCTGATGGGGCGGTAATTGGCCAGGTTGGATTTGTCCTGCTTTTTGTGGACAGACATACCTGGGCAGTTTTCCCAGGTGGCAGGTGGTGAAATGGCAGTACTGTACTGTACTGGAACAGATTGGCGAGAGGCGTGGCTAGTTCTGGTGCACAAGGCACAACAGCTGGGATGTTGTTGGGGCCCAGTATGTTGAAGTTTTCTTGCTGGGTGGGGACAGAAGAGCGAGAATGGGAATCCCGTGGTACTCAATTTTGAGATATGGATTGCAGGAGAGTCTGCCCGTGTTTAGCGGAGTGACAATTAATTTAATGTTCAGTTTGGCTAGATTCGTGATTGTGCAAAAAAGGAATGCTTTTTTTTTAACGGGAGCAGAATAAACCGAAAAGAGTACAGGTTGAGCATCCGAAATCCGGAATGTTCCAAAATCCAGACATTTTTTTTAAAACCGATTACCGCTGCGAGTTGGGCCTAGGGAGGGGGAAAAACACCCCCCAAAAATTCCGAAAAACACAAAATAAAAATTCACAAAACATTCACAAAACAATTGCCCACCAAATCGCTGAAAAATAATTAAAAAATTAAAACTTCAACTTACTTTTTTTGCAGGTCTTCAACGCAGATTTTTCCTGGCCGCCGACCCCAGACCCGGATCCCCCAACCCCTGACCCACAGTCGGCCCCGCCGGACTCCTCAGGCTCCACGAGACTCCCCAGGCCCCGCTGCACTCCCCAGGCTCCACTTCACTCCCCAGGCCCCGCTGCACTCCCCAGTCCCCACTGCCCTCCCCAGGCTCCACTTCACTCCCCAGGCCCCGCTGCACTCCCCAGGCCCCGCTGCACTCCCCAGGCTCCACTTCACTCCCCAGGCCCCGCTGCA
The DNA here is from genome assembly GCF_044704955.1 of Pristiophorus japonicus. Lineage (NCBI taxonomy): Eukaryota > Metazoa > Chordata > Chondrichthyes > Pristiophoridae > Pristiophorus > Pristiophorus japonicus. Next base: position 8,521,414 of record NC_091987.1, read on the forward strand.
CTCCCCAGGCCCCGCTGCACTCCCCAGGCCCCGCTGCACTCCCCAGGCCCCGCTGCACTCCCCAGGCCCCGCTGCACTCCCCAGTCCCCGCTGCACTCCCCAGGCCCCGCTGCACTCCCCAGGCCCCGCTGCACTCCCCAGGCCCCGCTGCACTCCCCAGGCCCCGCTGCAATCCCCAGGCCCCGCTGCACTCACCAGGCCCCGCTGCACTCCCCAGGCCCCGCTACACTCACTAGGCCCCACTACACTCCCCAGGCCCCGCTGCACTCCCCAGGCCCCACTACACTCCCCAGGCCCCACTGAACTCCCTAGGCCCCGCTGCACTCACTAGGCCCCTCTTCACTCCCCAGGCCCCTCTTCACTCCCCAGGCCCCGCTGCACTCCCCAGGCCCCGCTGCACTCCCCATGCCCCATTGCACTCCCCAGGCCCCGCTGCACTTCCCAGGCCCCACTGCACTCCCCAGGCCCCACTGAACTCCCTAGGCCCCGCTGCACTCACTAGGCCCCTCTTCACTCCCCAGGCCCCTCTTCACTCCCCAGGTCCCACTGCACACCCAGGCCCCGCTGCACTCACTAGGCCCCGCTGCACTCACTAGGCCCCTCTTCACTCCCCAGGTCCCACTTCATTCCCCAGGCCCCGCTGCACTCCCCAGGCCCCGCTGCACTCCCCATGCCCCACTGCACTCCCCAGGCCCCGCTGCACTTCCCAGGCCCCACTGCACTCCCCAGGCCCCACTGCACTCCCCAGGTCCCACTTCACTCCCCAAGCTCCACTACACTCTCCAGGCCCCACTGCACTCACTAGGCCCCACTGCACTCACTAGGCCCCACTGCACTCACTAGGCCCCACTTCACTCCCCAGGTCCCACTTCACTCCCCAGGTCCCACTTCACTCCCCAGGCCCCGCTGCACTCCCCAGGCCCCACTTCACTCCCCAAGCTCCACTACACTCCCCAGGCTCCGCTGCACTCCACAGGCCCCCGCTGCACTCACTAGGCCCCGCTGCACTCCCCAGGCCCCGCTGCACTCCCCAGGCCCCGCTGCACTCCCCAGGCCCCCGCTGCACTCACTAGGCCCCGCTGCAATCCCCAGGCCCCCGCTGCACTCACTAGGCCCCACTTCACTCCCCAGGTCCCACTTCATTCCCCAGGCCCCGCTGCACTCCCCAGGCCCCACTGCACTCCCCACGCCCCACTGCACTCCCCAAGCTCCACTACACTCCCCAGGCCCCGCTGCACTCCCCAGGCCCCCGCTGCACTCACTAGGCCCCGCTGCACTCCCCAGGCCCCGCTGCACTCCCCAGGCCCCACTGCACTCCCCAAGCTCCACTACACTCCCCAGGCCCCGCTGCACTCCCCAGGCCCCCGCTGCACTCACTAGGCCCCGCTGCACTCCCCAGGCCCCCGCTGCACTCACTAGGCCCCGCTGCACTCCCCAGGCCCCCGCTGCACTCACTAGGCCCCACTTCACTCCCCAGGTCCCACTTCATTCCCCAGGCCCCGCTGCACTCCCCAGGCCCCACTGCACTCCCCATGCCCCACTGCACTCCCCAAGCTCCACTACACTCCCCAGGCCCCACTGCACTCCCCAGGCCCCGCTGCACTCCCCATGCCCCACTGCACTCCCCAAGCTCCACTAGACTCCCCAGGCCCCGCTGCACTCCCCAGGCCACGCTGCACTCCCTAGGCCCCGCTGCACTCCCCAGGCCCCGCTGCTCTCCCCAGGCCCCGCTGCACTTCCCAGGCCCCACTGCACTCCCCAGGCCCCGCTGCACTTCCCAGGCCCCACTTCACTCCCCAGGCCCCACTTCACTCCCCAAGCTCCACTAGACTCCCCAGGCCCCGCTGCACTCCCCAGGCCCTGCTGCACTCATTAGGCCCCGCTGCACTCCCCAGGCCCCGCTGCACTCCCCAGGCCCCACTTCACTCCCCAGGTCCCACTTCACTCCCCAAGCTCCACTACACTCCCCAGGCCCCGCTGCACTCACTAGGCCCCGCTGCACTCCCCAGGCCCCACTGCACTCCCCAAGCTCCACTACACTCCCCAGGCCCCGCTGCACTCCCCAGGCCCCACTTCACTCCCCAGGCCCCGCTGCACTCCCCAGGCCCCACTTCACACCCCAGGCCCTGCTGCACTCCCCAGGCCCCGCTACACTCACTAGGCCCTGCTGCACTCACTAGTCCCCGCTGCACTCCCCAGGCCCCGCTGCACTCCCCAGGCCCCGCTGCACTCCCCAGGCCCCACTGCACTCCCCAGGCCCCGCTGCACTCCTCTGGCCCCCGCTGCACTCCCCAGGCCCCGCTGCACTCCCCAGGCCCCGCTGCACTCCCCAGGCCCCACTGCACTCCCCAGGCCCTGCTGCACTCACTAGTCCCCGCTGCACTCCCCAGGCCCCACTGCACTCCCCAGGCCCTGCTGCACTCACTAGTCCCCGCTGCACTCCCCAGGCCCCACTGCACTCCCCAGGCCCTGCTGCACTCACTAGTCCCCGCTGCACTCCCCAGGCCCCGCTGCACTCCCCAGGCCCCACTGCACTCCCCAGGCCCCGCTGCACTCCCCAGGCCCCGCTGCACTCCCCAGGCCCCACTACACTCACTAGGCCCTGCTGCACTCACTAGTCCCCGCTGCACTCCCCAGGCCCCGCTGCACTCCCCAGGCCCCACTTCACTCCCCAAGCTCCACTACATTCCCCAGGCCCCACTTCACTCCCCAAGCTCCACTACATTCCCCAGGCCCCGCTGCACTCCCCAGGCCCCGCTGCACTCCCCAGGCCCCGCTACACTCACTAGGCCCTGCTGCACTCCCCAGGCCCCTCTGCACTCCCCAGGCCCCGCTGCACTCCTCTGGCCCCCGCTGCACTCACTAGGCCCCGCTGCACTCCCCAGGTCCCACTTCACTCCCCAGGTCCCACTGCACACCCAGGCCCCGCTGCACACCCAGGCCCCGCTGCACTCACTAGGCCCCGCTGCACTCCCCAGGTCCCACTTCACTCCCCAGGTCCCACTTCACTCCCCAGGCCCCGCTGCACTCCCCAGGCCCCACTTCACTCCCCAAGCTCCACTACACTCCCCAGGCCCCACTGCACTCACTAGGCTCCACTACACTCCCCAGGCCCCACTGCACTCACTAGGCCCCGCTGCACTCACTAGGCTCCACTACACTCCCCAGGCCCCACTTCACTCCCCAGGCCGCGCTGCACTCCCCAGGCCCCACTGCACTCCCCAGGCCCCGCTACACTCACTAGGCCCTGCTGCACTCACTAGTCCCCGCTGCACTCCCCAGGCCCCGCTGCACTCACTAGTCCCCGCTGCACTCCCCAGGCCCCGCTGCATTCACTAGTCCCCGCTGCACTCCCCAGGCCCCACTGCACTCCCCAGGCCCCACTGCACTCCCCAGGCCCCGCTGCACTCCCCAGGCCCCACTTCACTCCCCAGGCCCCACTGCACTCCCCAGGCCCCGCTGCACTTCCCAGGCCCCACTTCACTCCCCAGGCCCCACTTCACTCCCCAAGCTCCACTAGACTCCCCAGGCCCCGCTGCACTCCCCAGGCCCTGCTGCACTCATTAGGCCCCGCTGCACTCCCCAGGCCCCGCTGCACTCCCCAGGCCCCACTTCACTCCCCAGGTCCCACTTCACTCCCCAAGCTCCACTACACTCCCCAGGCCCCGCTGCACTCACTAGGCCCCGCTGCACTCCCCAGGCCCCACTGCACTCCCCAAGCTCCACTACACTCCCCAGGCCCCGCTGCACTCCCCAGGCCCCACTTCACTCCCCAGGCCCCGCTGCACTCCCCAGGCCCCACTTCACACCCCAGGCCCTGCTGCACTCCCCAGGCCCCGCTACACTCACTAGGCCCTGCTGCACTCACTAGTCCCCGCTGCACTCCCCAGGCCCCGCTGCACTCCCCAGGCCCCGCTGCACTCCCCAGGCCCCACTGCACTCCCCAGGCCCCGCTGCACTCCTCTGGCCCCCGCTGCACTCCCCAGGCCCCGCTGCACTCCCCAGGCCCCGCTGCACTCCCCAGGCCCCACTGCACTCCCCAGGCCCTGCTGCACTCACTAGTCCCCGCTGCACTCCCCAGGCCCCACTGCACTCCCCAGGCCCTGCTGCACTCACTAGTCCCCGCTGCACTCCCCAGGCCCCACTGCACTCCCCAGGCCCTGCTGCACTCACTAGTCCCCGCTGCACTCCCCAGGCCCCGCTGCACTCCCCAGGCCCCACTGCACTCCCCAGGCCCCGCTGCACTCCCCAGGCCCCGCTGCACTCCCCAGGCCCCACTACACTCACTAGGCCCTGCTGCACTCACTAGTCCCCGCTGCACTCCCCAGGCCCCGCTGCACTCCCCAGGCCCCACTTCACTCCCCAAGCTCCACTACATTCCCCAGGCCCCACTTCACTCCCCAAGCTCCACTACATTCCCCAGGCCCCGCTGCACTCCCCAGGCCCCGCTGCACTCCCCAGGCCCCGCTACACTCACTAGGCCCTGCTGCACTCCCCAGGCCCCTCTGCACTCCCCAGGCCCCGCTGCACTCCTCTGGCCCCCGCTGCACTCACTAGGCCCCGCTGCACTCCCCAGGTCCCACTTCACTCCCCAGGTCCCACTGCACACCCAGGCCCCGCTGCACACCCAGGCCCCGCTGCACTCACTAGGCCCCGCTGCACTCCCCAGGTCCCACTTCACTCCCCAGGTCCCACTTCACTCCCCAGGCCCCGCTGCACTCCCCAGGCCCCACTTCACTCCCCAAGCTCCACTACACTCCCCAGGCCCCACTGCACTCACTAGGCTCCACTACACTCCCCAGGCCCCACTGCACTCACTAGGCCCCGCTGCACTCACTAGGCTCCACTACACTCCCCAGGCCCCACTTCACTCCCCAGGCCGCGCTGCACTCCCCAGGCCCCACTGCACTCCCCAGGCCCCGCTACACTCACTAGGCCCTGCTGCACTCACTAGTCCCCGCTGCACTCCCCAGGCCCCGCTGCACTCACTAGTCCCCGCTGCACTCCCCAGGCCCCGCTGCATTCACTAGTCCCCGCTGCACTCCCCAGGCCCCACTGCACTCCCCAGGCCCCACTGCACTCCCCAGGCCCCGCTGCACTCCCCAGGCCCCGCTGCACTCCCCAGGCCCCACTTCACTCCCCAGGCCCCACTGCACTCCCCAGGCCCCGCTGCACTTCCCAGGCCCCACTGCACTCCCCAGGCCGCACTTCACTCCCCAGGTCCCACTACACTCCCCAGGCCCCACTGCACTGACTAGGCTCCACTACACTCCCCAGGCCCCACTGCACTCACTAGGCCCCGCTGCACTCACTAGGCCCCTCTGCACTCCCCAGGTCCCACTGCACTCCCCAGGCCCCACTGCACTGACTAGGCTCCACTACACTCCCCAGGCCCCACTGCACTCACTAGGCCCCGCTGTACTCCCCAGGTCCCACTGCACACCCAGGTCCCGCTGCACTCACTAGGCCCCGCTGCACTCCCCAGGTCCCACTTCACTCCCCAGGTCCCACTTCACTCCCCAGGCCTCACTGCACTCCCCAGGCCCCGCTGCACTTACTAGGCCCCGCTGCACTCCCCAGGCCCCACTTCACTCCCCAGGCCCCACTTCACTCCCCAGGTCCCACTTCATTCCGCAGGCCCCGCTGCACTCCCCAGGCCCCGCTGCACTCACTAGGCTCCACTACACTCCCCAGGCCCCACTGCACTCCCCAGGCCCCACTGAACTCCCCAGGTCCCGCTGCACTCCCCAGGCCCCACTGCACTCCCCAGGCCCCACTGCACTCCCCAGGCCCCGCTACACTCACTAGGCCCTGCTGCACTCACTAGTCCCCGCTGCACTCCCCAGGCCCCGCTGCACTCACTAGGCCCCGCTGCACTCCCCAGGCCCCACTGCACTCCCCAGGCCCCGCTGCACTCCCCAGGCCCCGCTGCACTCACTAGGCCCCGCTGCACTCCCCAGGCCCCGCTCCACTCACTAGTCCCCGCTGCACTCCCCAGGCCCCACTGCACTACCCAGGCCCCACTGCACTTACCAGGCCCCACTGCACTACCCAGGCCCCACTGCACTCCCCAGGCCCCGCTGCACTTCCCAGACCCCACTGCACTCCCCAGGCCCCACTGCACTCCCCAGGTCCCGCTGCACTCCCCAGGTCCCACTTCACTCCCCAGGCCCCGCTTCACTCCCCAGGCCCTGCTGCACTCCCCAGGCCCCGCTGCACTCCCTAGGTCCCACTTCACTCCCCAGGCCCCACTTCACTCCCCAGGCCCCACTGCACTCACTAGGCTCCACTACACTCCCCAGGCCCCACTGCACTCACTAGGCCCCGCTGCACTCCCCAGGTCCCACTGCACACCCAGGTCCCGCTGCACTCACTAGGCCCCGCTGCACTCCCCAGGTCCCACTGCACACCCAGGTCCCGCTGCACTCACTAGGCCCCGCTGCACTCCCCAGGTCCCACTTCACTCCCCAGGCCCCACTGAACTCCCCAGGCCCCGCTGCACTTCCCAGGCCCCACTGCACTCCCAAGGCCCCGCTGCACTTACTAGGCCCCGCTGCACTTACTAGGCTGCGCTGCACTCCCCAGGCCCCACTGCACTCCCAAGGCCCCGCTGCACTTACTAGGCGGCGCTGCACTCCCCAGGCCCCACTGCAATCCCCAGGCCCCGCTGCACTTACTAGGCCCCACTGCACTCCCCAGGCCCCACTTCACTCCCCAGGCCCCACTTCACTCCCCAGGCCCCACTGAACTCCCAAGGCCCCGCTGCATTCCCCAGGCCCCACTGCATTCCCCAGGCCCCGCTGCACTTACCAGGCCCCACTGCACTCCCCAGGCCCCACTTCACTCCCCAGGCCCCACTTCACTCCCCAGGCCCCACTGCATTCCCCAGGCCCCGCTGCACTCCCCAGGCCCCACTTCACTCCCCAAGCTCCACTACACTCCCCAGGCCCCACTGCACTCACTAGGCCCCACTGCACTCACTAGGCTCCACTACACTCCCCAGGCCCCACTGCACTCACTAGGCTCCACTACACTCCCCAGGCCCCACTGCACTCACTAGGCCCCGCTGCACTCACTAGGCCCCACTGCACTCACTAGGCCCCACTGCACTCACTAGGCCCCACTGCACTCACTAGGCTCCACTACACTCCCCAGGCCCCACTGCACTCACTAGGCCCCACTGCACTCACTAGGCTCCACTACACTCCCCAGGCCCCACTACACTCCCCAGGCCCCACTGCACTCACTAGGCCCCACTGCACTCACTAGGCTCCACTACACTCCTCAGGCCCCACTACACTCCCCAGGCCCCGCTGCACTCGCCAGGCCCCACTTCACTCCCCAAGCTCCACTAGACTCCCCAGGCCCCACTACACTCCCCAGGCCCCACTGCACTCCCCAGGCCCCGCTACACTCACTAGGCCCTGCTGCACTCACTAGTCCGAGCTGCATTCCCCAGGCCCCGCTACACTCACTAGGCCCTGCTGCACTCACTAGTCCCCGCTGCACTCCCCAGGCCCCGCTGCACTCACTAGGCCCCGCTGCACTCCCCAGGCCCCACTGCACTCCCCAGGCCCCGCTGCACTCCCCAGGCCCCGCTGTACTCACTAGGCCCCGCTGCACTCCCCAGGCCCCGCTGAACTCCCCAGGCCCCGCTGTACTCACTAGGCCCCGCTGCACTCCCCAGGCCCCGCTGCACTCACTAGTCCCCGCTGCACTCCCCAGGCCCCACTGCACTCCCCAGGCCCCACTGTACTCCCCAGGCCCCACTTCACTCCCCAGGCCCCACTTCACTCCCCAGGCCCCACTGCACTCCCCAGGCGCCACTGCACTCCCCAGGCCCCACTGCACTCCCCAGGCCCTACTGCACTCCCCAGGCCCCACTTCACTCCCCAGGCCCCACTTCACTCCCCAGGCCCCGCTGCACTCCCCAGGTCCCACTTCACTCCCCAGGCCCCGCTGCACTCCCCAGGTCCCACTGCACTCCCCAGGCCCCGCTGCACTCCCCAGGCCCCACTGCACTCCCCAGGCCCCACTGCACTCCCCAGGCGCCACTGCACTCCCCAGGCCCCACTGCACTCCCCAGGCCCTACTGCACTCCCCAGGCCCCACTTCACTCCCCAGGCCCCACTTCACTCCCCAGGCCCCGCTGCACTCCCCAGGTCCCACTTCACTCCCCAGGCCCCGCTGCACTCCCCAGGTCCCACTGCACTCCCCAGGCCCCGCTGCACTCCCCAGGTCCCACTGCACTCCCCAGGCCCCGCTGCACTCCCCAGGTCCCACTTCACTCCCCAGGCCTCGCTGCACTCCCCAGGTCCCACTTCACTCCCCAGGCCTCGCTGCACTCCCCAGGTCCCACTTCACTCCCCAGGCCCCGCTGCACTCCCCAGGTCCCACTTCACTCCCCAGGCCTCACTTCACTCCCCAGGCCTCGCTGCACTCCCCAGGCCCCACTGTACTCCCCAGGCCCCACTTCACTCCCCAGGCCTCACTTCACTCCCCAGGCCTCGCTGCACTCCCCAGGCCCCACTGTACTCCCCAGGCCCCACTTCACTCCCCAGGCCCCGCTGCACTCCCCAGGCCCCGCTGCACTCCCCAGGTCCCACTTCACTTCCCAGGTCCCACTTCACTCCCCAGGCCCCGCTGCACTCCCCAGGCCCCACTTCACTCCCCAGGCCCCGCTGCACTCCCCAGGCCCCACTTCACTCCCCAGGCCCCGCTGCACTCCCCAGGCCCCGCTGCACTCCCCAGGCCCCGCTGCACTCCCCAGGTCCCACTTCACTTCCCAGGTCCCACTTCACTCCCCAGGCCTCGCTGCACTCCCCAGGTCCCACTTCACTCCCCAGGCCCCGCTGCACTCCCCAGGCCCTGCCGCCCACTGGATCCCCACTTCACCACTGGGCGCCCCCCACCCCGCCCTTACCTCGGCCCAGGCGTTTCCGGATTCTGGATGTCGGAAAGACGTTCCGAAATCCGGAAATATCCAAAATGCGGAACGGCCTCGGTCCCGAGGTTTTCGGACGCTCCACCTCTATTTTAAGCTAAAATATTATTATAAGGCTCTGTGGATGTTTTATTCAGAAAGGAATTTAAAGATAGTATTTTATGATCAACTTTTAAAGTACAATAGATTACGGGAGACAAATTGAATTTCAGGTTTTGATAATATGTGTTGGAGGAACGGCTGTGCAGAGGGGCGGAATGGATTTGTATGATACAATTGAATGATCACGATGTTGTAAATGTTTTTAATGTTCAATAAATATATTTTTTAAAGTGGGTAGCACACTCATGTCGGAGTCTGAAAGTTGTGGGTTCAAGTCCTTCTCCACAGAATTGAGCAGATATTTCTAGACATGCCACTCACATCATCGCTATCCTTCTTATACCCCATATGCACCCCCAGAACCTCCAAACCCTCCTCCACCTTAAAAGGGCTTTCTGCCAACCACTAGCCTCTACTTCTTCCTGCACCCAGGTATTGGGACTTACTATAAATCTCTCTGACTCCTGAAGCCCTCCAATACTCCTCCATTACTCCCATAGCATTAATCACTGACTTCCCACCTCTCAACATTAAGGTCGTGTCATCTGCATATTGGTGTATCACCGACACCCGCCCAGAACTGGGAACCCCAATCCTGACCTCGCCTTGTTCCTTTCACATAATGTAACTTAATGGTTCTGCTACCAATGTGTACAACAATGGCAACAGGGGACAACCCTGTCTCGCTGATCTCTGTATTGGAAAATACTTGGATAAAAATACCGTTACATTCAAGACAGCTAAATACGTTTGAATAAAAAAATCCTTATCCACTCATTTTTCCAGAAACCAAATGCTTCCAAAACCATCAATAAAAACTAATGAGCGACTCTATCAAAGGATTTCTCTTGATCTATTTTTAGCAAATAAGCTTCCTTCCACACTCTTCCATGAGTTCTATCGCATCTCGGATTGAGACTACAGAGTCAGCGATGTCCCGGCCTACAACTCCATAGGATTGAGAGGGCGGAACTATCTGCATCATCACCTCCTTCATGTGATTTGGCATAACCCTTGCCAAGATCTTATAATCCACATTTAATAATGTGAAGGGCCTCCAATTCTTCAGATCCCTTCTATCCCCTTTATTATTACAAGCTAAGCTTATGATACCTGTAAGTGGTTTCCCTTAGGTGTTTTCGACACACCCCCATGTGACAATAGTTCCAGTGTGATTACTGTACTGATCAGATGAATGAGTCAAGGGCAAATACCCCAGTCTCAACCGGCAATGCTTTATTCAAGTTAAAACACACCTGCACCCAATAAGAACACACCCAGGTAGTGTCATACAAACAAACACAGTACAACACACGGTCTGGCATGTCTAAACAGGCCCCTATCGCGAAGTACCCAAAGTCTAAAACCCTTACTAAGATTTGGTTGGGAGAACACATGATACCGCCTCACACCGTGGCTGTGATCTTAAAATTGCGTGGGCAGAGATGATGCTCACCGATTCGTTGGTTTACTTGCTGCTTCTCCTGGTGAAAACGTGTCTCTTCTGGTTTCTTCTCCCCGTCCCATGCAGAATGCTCGGTTCTTGTAGAAGCGAAGCAGCAAGAGCAAGAGAGAGAGAGAGAGATGTGGCCACACTGCTCCTTTTATATCCCCAGTTCGTTTGACTTTTCTGGCCCAATAAAGTTTGTTCTTGTTTCGAAGCTTTCTGTTTGTGTGGTTTCTGGGTATTCCACTCATGGCTGGTGTGGGGTTTTGCTTCTGACAGATCTGGGGCTTAATGGCTTTCTATTGTTCTGGTATTCCCGCCTCTCGGGATTATCTCATCCAGGTAATGGTTCGATCACTGATTAGTTCATATCAGATCTAACTCTGACGAGTTCACATTATTTAACAATGGACCCTCCACGCCCATCACCTCTGAACTGGCGGATCATTTCTTTAATGAGCGCCTCATACAGCTGCTCAGTTTCTTTTGGACACCACTCGGGCAGATGAACCCCGGTTAGGTTTAAAATGACTGACGCGACCGTGTAAATCACCCACTGGAATAAAACCTTTACAGTCGTGACTAAAACTCAACCATTCCCTGGGCCTGGTTTGGTGGCTGGACATCTAACTTCTGTCATCTGCACCAGTGGGGCTGTGGGCAGGGGCTTCCTCCTGTATGCTACAAGTTCAGTGGCATTTATTGTGTTGGGAGGGTCTGGGATCACGCTGGAGTCCATACTGCGATCCCATCTGACCCCTGCCTGGGGCCTGCCATTACCTCGAAAAGACAATCGACACACCTGCTGGATAGATCCGCTCTGACCCCGACATACGCACACACATTCCCTGTTCCTCCTTCCACCACTTGTCCCAGAACACTTCCACTCCCCCCTTTGACCCCGTGATCTGTCGGTATGTATCGCTCGCCAGTCGTTCCCAGTCCGCTGTCTGGTTCCCCGTGTCCTGACTCAATTTCCTGAGCCACCACCACTGTCCCAGGGGAATGTGTCCCTTGCACTTCAAGCATACGCGCTTGCCCTCGGTCACCCCAACCCGTGTGGCTGTGACCTTCAGTCTGGGACACGGTATGGAAGCCTCCCCGTCAGTGAACCCAGCGTGGCTGGAGTATTTTGTCGAATTTGACCCCAGACACCCTGGCCACCTTCCCTCGTGGAAGTAGGCTGCTATCCTGTCCGTGTCCCCTGTCCTACCCCACTGTGTTATGGTGGGTCTGTCCCCCCCCCCCCCTAGTACATCCGTAGAGAAAGGACATCTCGGTGGCCCCCCTCCTGCTGTACCCTGTTCTGGCCAAGCTCCAAAGCACGATTACCAGGGTTGGCTCCATCTTTCCCTTGGCTTCCTGTGAAGATACAAAGAAACAACAACCTTTCTGTGAGAGGGTATACCTCCACAGGTCTGGTTTCATCAAAACACACTCTGTAAAACACGAAACTAAGACGGAAACTGTCTACACCGCCAGCCGTCTCTGGGTGGCCCCGCTAGGTCTCGACAACCGTGGGCTTTTTACGGCTCCTCGGCGGTGTGTAAGGAGGCAACCACGGCGCTCTCAGCCGTGGGATCCTGCTACTCCCCCTAACCACCACCACCTCACTGTCCCAAACTATGGGAGGAAGACCGCGTCCACCATGCTGTTTACAGCGCCTTGCTGCTTCTTTCTGTTTCTCGCTCTTTCCCCTGCGTTAAACAACTTGCCCTGGTTCACATGGAACCACTTCGTGCGCTTCGGAAGCTTAACCGTGTATACTATGGGACTGGCCTTATTACGATGCTGTAGGGTCCGATGCACAAAGGCACAAAATTGCCCACCCGAATGTAGTTGCAGACCATGACCTGATCCCCTCGTGGGTTCTCCGGGGCTCGAGCAGCAACAGATTGCTCCGGTGCTGCTGCCCCATGTTGCTGGCAGTTTGCCAATGAATCTGTTTCAAGTGCTCGAACAGATCCTTGACAAACTTGTGCCGGTTTCCCTCTCTCACCTGCCCCGCTGTGAGAACCGGCGCCAGAACATGGGTGGGCGTGCGCATGACCCGACCGGTCATGAGCTCATGCGGGGAATACCCTGTGCTTCTGGAGAGGCTGGCTCCGACCCCCATCAGGACAAACGGCAGGACCTCAACCCACTTTATCGGGGACTGTCCTGTTTCCTTCCGCAGCCTTTCTTTGATGGTCCGATTAAGCCACTCCACAACCCCCAATGACTGTGGGTTGTGAGCCACTTGCCATTTTTCTTCTATCTCGAGCACTTTCAAGGTAGTCTGCATGACTTGCCCCCATGAAGTGGCTCCCTTGGTCAGACTCCACGATCTGCAGCAGTCCCCACCTCGAAAACTCTTCCCTCACCAAGATCCATGCCGTCGCTAACGCTGTGGCGAGTCAGCAGGGGAAGGCTTCAACCCACTTCGAGAAAACGTCCACTAGGGCCAAACTGTACTGGTAACCCCCCTTTGCGGTGGGCAATGGCCCAATATAATCAACCTGTACCGACTGTCATGGTCCCTCTATCCTTCTCTGTTGTCCCATGGGAACCTTTCCCTTCTGGGGATCGGGGTTGTTCGTTGCACACACCAGACAGTCTGCGCAAAAATTGCGGACATTCTCCCTCAGTTGCGGCCACCACCCTGCCTGTTCTACCCTCTGCCAGGTAGTCTCCGGTCCTGGGTGTCCCACTCCTGGGCCCCCGTGGGCTATCTGGAGGAATTCCCTCTGGTGCTGTTCTGGGACCACCCACCGATCTCCCCTGAAAAGCACTCCCTGCTTTAAAGTAATGCCTGCTACCCCAAACGGGTCTTCTATATTTTCCCCCCTAGCCAGCTGTTCCAGGGCAACCTTGAGGACGGGATCCTGTGCCTGGACTTTCCTCAAGTCTGGGGTAAATGGTACCCCTACACACCCTTGTGTTCCCCCTTTGTCCTGGATTGCTGCTACTAGGCTGGACCCGTGCGGGTCCCAAAACTCTCCTGTTTTGGCTCCCTGCTTGGCTAACCCATCAGCCTTTTGGTTGCCTTCCCCTCTGGGCTCTGTCTTGGAATGGACCTTTACTTTATGAATGTAATGGCTTCCCTGGGTTCCCGTGGCCTCTAAGATCATTTGCAACAGTGGTTTGGTTGCAAAGGGCTTTCCGTCTGCGGATGTGAAACCGCCACGAGACCAGATGGCCAAGTATTCAGTGCGTGAGTTGCATGTGAACATGGAATCTGAGCAGATGGTGTACGGGGTCGGGAATTCGTTGGCGTGGATAACGATGTACACCACCACCGACCGTTCGCATGCTGAGCGTTCAAGGTGCTTGGGAGTTTAATGGCCCTTGCAATGTCTGCCGTCGGGTCATAAGTCCCCCAGGAAAACACTCCCCTGCTATCACCGAACTGGATCCGTTGACATATATTTTGCAGCCCGCGGGGTGTAACCCGGCCCGAAATCCTATCTCTACATCCCATACTCCCTCTACCGAACACTTATGGGCCACCCCCCTGCATGGATCATGTTAGCGGCCAGCTGGGGCTCACACAGGCCTTGCACTCTCGGATTCATCTGTGAGAGCAACAAGGTCCAGCGAGCAATGCGAGCATTGCTCACCATGCCGATCTGTATCCTCCCGTCTAATAACATCTGAGTGGGGGTATGGCGGGTTAGTAGAATGATCAGGGATGATCCCGTAAAGAGCTGTGAGCGCTTCACGCCCCAAAGCGCGGCTCCGAGATGCCTTTCGCAATTGGAATATCCCCCGTTCTACATCCGTGAGGCCTCTTGACGAGTACACCACGGGCCTCAGTTTGCCGTGCAGCTCAAACTGTCCCCGCTGGCTGCTACTTCCAAAAAGAAGTCCTCCCCACCATTAATCGCCCCTAGTGCGGGTGCCGTCTGCAAGTCTCCCTTGAGACGATTGAACGCGGCCACGCAGTCCTTATCCCACTCCCATTCGACTCCCTCGCGGAGGAGCCGAAGTAGAGGGGCTGCCGTGGTGGCTTAATCCTCAATAAAGTCCCTGCAGTACCCCGTGAGCCCCAGGAATGATTTCACCCCCCCTGTCACCGTCATGGGAGCTGATAGCTCCTGCACTGCCTTCCGTTTGGCCTCATCTATAGCCCTTTCCCTAGCCCTTACGGTCAGCCCGAGGAATTTGACTCCCCTCTGACCGACCTGAGCTTTCTTGGGATTGACCTTGAACCCGGTGGTTGAACCTTCAACAGCTCCAGCAGCTCGGTCATCAGCGGACCATGCTTCTCCCCCTCGTCGGAGAACAGAAGCAAATCGTCCACATACTGCACCAACTGCTGGGGCCTGCTGAAACCCTTTAAACTGTTGGCCATACACTGGTGAAAAATGGAGGGGCTATTGTGCAAACCCTGGGGAAGGCATGTCCAGGTATACTGTTGCCCTTTAAATGTGAAGGTGAAATTGTACTGGTCCTCTCTTTTGAGGGGAATTGACCAGAACTCGTTCGATATATCCAGCACCGTGAATGGGGTCGCGGATGCTGGAATGCTCCCTATCAGGTCGACTATGGCTGCGACAGTGGGCGCACAAGCTGGGATGTTCTTGTTGAGCATCCGATAGTCCACGGTGGCCCTCCACGACTGGTCCGGTTTCCGAACAGGCCAAAGTGGAGAGTTCATGTGTGTGGCTATGGGCCTCAACACCTCCTGGGCTACTCGGGATCCCAGTGCCGTCTCTAAGTCGATCTCTGCCACCCTGGGGAAATTATATTGTTTCTGTGGCCGGGACATAGGGTCTCCTTATACCCTGACTTCTACCCCCTTCACCCTACCGCAATCATGTTTGTGTGTGGCGAACAATGCGGGATTGTCCCGCACGTAAACCTGCTACTCGGCCGGGGTAATATTGACCAATTGCTCGAGGTCATAACTACCCTTCGGCTTCATCGTACACACTGTCTTTTCTCTGAGATAGCCACTACTTCCCTCTCCTTCCCTGTACATACCACCCCCCAAAGACAGTGGTTCTTTAAATCCACTGTGATTCTGTGGGCTAGCAAAAAATCTGCCCCTAGGACTCCTGACCCCGGCTGCTTCCATTTCAGCTGGGCGCACTTCCATTTTGCTTGGAGTGATCCTAAATCATGGCTAGCGGCATGGAGATCGACCCCGCCTGCTCATTCCCTGTGAACCCCACCAGACTGTATGGAACCTTGCTAGACAAAGGTGAGGTAGTCGGTTTATTTGCGTGAATCACCGTGCTGGAAGCTCCGGTGTCCAACAAGTAGTTCCCCACTACCTTCTCCACCCCCATCTTCACACATGGTCTCTTCCACTCGTCATAAATGAGCGGTCACAGGTACTCAGGATGGGTGCGCACTAGTCAGGGTGCTGGGCTTACCAGTGCGGTCGGGACTGCTCTGCTCACTGCAGCATCTACCCTTCCCTGCTCTGGTATAAAAACTGCTCGAAGGGGGGGCCACCAGAACATCCAATTGTTCGGTGTTCGACCCCTTCACCATCCCGATGCCAACCCCACAAGGTGGTACCGTCCTGGCCAACAGTCTGTTTGTACTCTATTACCTTTTTCCCAATGTATTCTGCTAGACTGCAGATTTCTTCTGACTTATTCGGGATATATGTACAGCATTCTCCACCTATTAACGCGAATGTCCCTCCTTCTTTGGCTAGGAGATAATCTAAGGCCATACGATTTTGGAGAGCCACTGTTCGAATGGCTACCATTTCATCATTGACCCCTTCGAAGGCTTGGGCAGTTGCGATGTAAACGAATTCCCCGGGTACCAGGTTATAACACTTCCCTTCCGCTGGCTTGACTTGAGCTTCTTTTACCTGTGAATGAAAGCTGGAACTACACTCGGTTAGTGCAATACAATAATTCCACATATTTCCTTCCATTTTGTGGATGTCCATTTGTTTTGCAGTAAATGGTGCTGTAAAAGGTCATTGTTGGGGACGTCCCATAACTATCTCATGCGGTGACAGGCCTGTTGTTCTGATTGTTGCAGATTGCATTACCATCAAGGCTAAGGGCAGCAGTTCGATCCATTTCAGTCCAGTGTCATTGCATAATTTTGCCAGCTTATTTTTAAGCATTCCATTATATCTTTCAACAAGTCCGGCTGATTGTGGATGATAATGGCAATGAAAACGTTGGTTAATCTGTACATTTCTTTTATAACAGTTCCCGTGAAATGTGACCCTTTATCACTAGAAAGCTTAGCAGGGATTCCGAAGTGTGGTACGATTTCTTTGAACAAATATTTAGTAACAGCAGTGACATTGGCCTTTTTACATGGAAAAGGCTTTAATCCATCTAGCGAACACATTTACAATAACTAATACATACTTGAATCCCATACACATAGGTAATTCAATAAAATCCATTTAGAAATGAACAAAAGGCCCCATTGGATTTGGTTGGGAGGCAGATTCCACTTTTTCCGTCTTACCCAGATTAATTGACTGACAGGTAACACAATTTTCACAGATTTGTTTTGCAATTGCCGAAATACCTGGTACATACCAAGTTGCCAAAATGTAATATGCCATCTCCCCTTTGCCCGCATGGATGAATGTATGAACACATCGGGCAATCCCTGGAAGTAAAGATTTGGATGCCACCACACGGCCATCATAAGAACATAAGAACATAAGAATTAGGAACAGCAGTAGGCCATCTAGCCCCTCGAGCCTCTTCTGCCATTCAACAAGATCATGGCTGATCTAGCCGTGGACTCAGCTCCACTTACCCGCCTGCTCCCCGTAACCCTTAATTCCCTTATTGGTTTAAAAATCTCTCTATCTGTGACTTGAATACATTCAATGAGCTAGCCTCAACTGCTTTCTTGGGCAGAGAATTCCACAGATTTACAACCCTCTGGGAGAAGAAATTCCTTCTCAACTCGGTTTTAAATTGGCTCTCCCGTATTTTGAGGCTGTGCCCCCTAGTTCTAGTCTCCCCGACCAGTGGAAACAACCTCTCTGCCTCTATCTTTTCTATCCCTTTCATTATTTTAAAGATTTCTATAAGATCACCCCTCATCCTTCTGAACTCCAACGATTAAAGACCTAGTCTACTCAATCTATCATCATAAGGTAACCCTCTCATCTCCAGAATCAGCCAAGTGAATCGTCTCTGTACCCTCTCCAAAACTAGTATATCCTTAAGTAAGGTGACCAAAACTGCATGCAGTACTCCAGGTGCGGCCTCACCAATAGCCTGCAGAAGGACCTCCCTGCTTTTGTACTCCATCCCTCTCGCAATGAAGGCCAACATTCTATTGGCCTTCCTGAATACCTGCTGCACCTGCAAACTAACTTTTTGGGATTCATGCACAAGGTCCCCCAGGTCCCTTTGCACCGCAGCATGTTGTAATTTCTCCCCATTCAAATAATATTCTCTTTGACTGTATTTTTTTCCCAAGGTGGATGACCTCACATTTTCCGACATTGTATTCCATCTGCGAAACCTTAGCCCATTCGCTTAACCTATCTAAATCTCTTTGCAGCCTCTCTGTATCCTCTACACAACCCGCTTTCCCACGAATTTTTGTGTCATCTGCAAATTTTGTTACACTACACTCCGTCCCCTCTTCCAGGTCATCTATGTATATTGTAAACAGTTGTGGTCACAGCACCGATCCCTGTGGCACAACACTAACCACGGATTTCCAACCCGAAAAGGACCCATTTATCCCGAGTCTCTGCTTTCTGTTAGCCAGCCAATTCTCTATCCATGCTACTACATTTCCTCTGACTCTGCGTACCTTTATCTTGTGCAGTAACCTTTTGTGTGGCACCTTATCGAATGCCTTTTGAATATCTAAATACACCACATCCATCGGTACACCTCTATCCACCATACTCGTTACATCCTCAAAGAATTCCAGTAAATTAGTTAAACATGATTTCCCCTTCATGAACCCATGTTGTGTCTGCTTGATTGCACTATTCCTATCTAGATGTCCCGCTATTTCTTCCTTAATGATAGTTTCAAGCATTTTCCCCACTACAGATGTTAAACTAACCGGCCTGTAGTTACCTGCCTTTTGTCTGCCCCCTTTTTTAAACAGAGGCGTTACATTAGCTGCTTTCCAATCCGCTGGTACCTCCCCAGAGTCCAGAGAATTTTGGTAGATCATGGTGAACCCATATTCCTTCTGGATTTTTTATAACATTGATCCTTCGTCCAGGTCAACCCCTCCTCCGTACTGGCCTGTGTCTGAAAGGCCAGCGCATCATTAATGGGTGGCGGATCTGAGCAATTATTTTTCCTTAGTGGAAACAATGACACTTGCATCCCCCCTTTTGACAGAGCTGCTGACTTAGCTGCATTATCAGCTCTGGCATTCCCAAGTGCTACCTCATTCGACTGGCCTGTATGTGCTTGGCATTTGATAATGGCAAGTTTTAAGGGGCATTGAATGGCTCGCAGGAGATTTTCTACTTGTTCTGCATTCTTGATCGTGGTTCCTGAAGAAGTCGGGTACCCGCGAATTTTCCAAATTTGTCCATAGTCATGTGATACCCCAAAAGCATACCTGGAGTCGGTGTAGATATTAACTGTTTGTCCTTCAGCCAGAATACAGGCTTGAGTTAACACAAACAATTCGGCTTGTTGGGCTGAAAAGAAGTCTGGAAGAGAGGCTGTTTCGACAACATTAAACTGGGTTACAATTGCATAAGTCACTCTAGATTGGCCCCTATCATTTCATAAGGCTGATCCGTCAACATAGTACACTAGATCAGTGTTACACATTGGTACATCTGTTAAGTTGATACATGGTTTAGTCACTAATTCGGTTACCATTTCACATGAATGGGGTTCGCCGTCTTCTTCCGTGGGGAGTAGAGTGGCTGGATTTAAGGTGGTACATCTTTTCATGATAAGGTTCGGATTTGATAACAGTTCGACTTCATACTTAGTGGTTCTTGCAGAATTAGGTGTTGGGTGGCACATTTAGTAAGTAAAATCTCGACAGAGTGTGGGATGTATAGAATGGTTTGATGATTTAGAGTTATTGTCTGAGCCTGTTGTGCAGCATAATAAGCTGCTGCCAACGAAGGGAGACATCCGGGTAGTCCGCGTGCAACTGGGTCTAGTTGGGTACTGAAATATGCTACCGGTCGCTGCCTGTCCCCATGCAACTGGGTCAAAACAGATTGTGCAAAACCCGACTTGTGATGAACAAATAAATTGAATGTCTTAGTGTAATCTGGTAATCCCAAGGTTGGTACTGAAGTGAGGGACTGCTTAAGATTCTGGAAAGCATTCCGGGATACTTCATTCCAAATCAACTCTTCTGGTAGTGAGGGCAAGTATAGTCACAGGATTGGGCACCACCAGATAAGTTGGGAATACAGATTCATTCACGACTCGTAGGTCTTGGACAAATCTCCATTTGTCACTATTGGGCTTCTGAACCGAAAAAACAATCAGTGTGTTACACAGACTTCTCATTTATGCGAAAAGTGATTCACAGATCACAGAATGCAAAGTACTTGTTTTATAATTGTGTGCCCAACTTCTGTTTTCAAAGCTGAACAGCAAAAACTCCAATCTCTTGCTCTGTAACTTCAGTGATAGTGTCTCATAAATTACATCTTTTTTTAAGCTTCAGCTTCTGACGCAGTTGTATTAAAAAGGCTTCCAAACCCAAGATTTTCCAATACAACCAAAATGTTTATCAAGGACAATCACCTGAAATATCTCAAATTCTAATTCAAATATTTTACTGCCAATCTTTTATAAAAAAAAATCTCTTTACTGAGCTAGAAGCTTTCGAGTCAAGGTTTTACACAAAGGACAATGGGAGTGTACTCCCCCAGCCTGTAGCCTTGAGAGACCCACACAGGCTTTTTTTAAAAAAGGCATTACAACTTCCCTTTTCCCTTCTTTATCTCATTCCTAGACTAAATTTATGTCTTTCAACCCAATGTAATCAATGATTGTGTGTCTTCTTTTGACAAGTAAGTGAGCGTGTCAAATAAATTCTCTTTTTTTTTTAAAACCACCGGGACCATGTATTTTTATCTTTTGCTCAACAAACCTATCCTTTGAGCATTTCCTAGCTCCATAACTTATCATCCGAATAAATCCACACCTGCGTTTCTAACTTAAAATTTAATTCAATACAGTTCACACTTTCTTAAAACTTCCCACATACAGGACGACACTACGAAGGGTTAAAAAAAAACCTCCATTCTGTTTGAAAAAGTGGGTGGAGCTAAAACATCAGACAGCTCTACCACTTTCCCAAACAGGCTTTCAGACACATGAAAAATTGCGCAGTCAAAATCACACAAGCACTCTCATTCAAAGACAGGCATTCACAAAAGTCTTTCTTTATTCAACAAAGTTTATTGTTTGGCCGGCTCTATTTTTGGATCCATACTTCATTAAGATAGTCACTATCAGGTTTTTCTTTTATTTCTTACATATTGATTTACTTCCTCTGTTAATTTTACTTGGGCTTGAAGAATCGGAACCCAAGCCTTTTCTATTACTTTCTTTTTTTTTCTACCTGGGTCTCTGTTTATAAGACACTCCTCTAGACATATTGTTCTCTCTAAATTAAATGAACCATCGGGTGGAAATGGCCTGTTTTCACCCTTAGTCCACTTTACCCATTTTTTTTTAGGTGGTCAATTGAAGACTCACCACAATTCTGGAGCATAAAATATGCTGGTGTGCCCTTTGGTGGTGTTTTACTTGCTCCGGCACCCATTCTGGATGATTAAGATTTTTCACAGTTTCTGATCTCACAATCCTTTCGGTCCATCGAGTTCTCTACGCCCACTTCTCCTGGCCTTCATGTGGCCTGAAAAGGCTCTTAATTCAGGCTCAGTCTGGTGTGTGAGAGATGTTGGCACGAACCAACCGCAGTTGATCAATCAGTTACTGTTTCTTTTCTCAATCAATCATTGTTTTTTTTTTCCTTCCTCCCGAATCACAATTTTCCCTCGTGACTCTTCCCGTTTCTCTAATTGCAATGTTGCACAAAATTATTGAACACAACAGTATAACAAAGACAACTAGGACAAACAACATTCATGCGGGTATACAAATCATAGCCTTAAACTCTATCTGAACAAATAGTCAATTCTCAGTCTGCGTTATTCGCCACTACAGACCGAGTCCTTAACTTATCTTAATTCCCTTTATGGTCCTATCACACAAGGACTCTGATCCTCACAAGAATCACCTTAACTCTTATCACATAAGAACCGTCGATCGTTAGCGCTCTTTTTACCTTTTCCTAATGAAAATCTCCCCGGGCTGTTTCAAGATATTTCCAGAATCAGATCCCTTCTGCCTACAAGCTGAGAAGGAAATGATTACAAAAAATAACTTTAGCTCTTAAATGTCGAGTCTCGTAGATCGCAGTACCTCCCCTGTGGACAACAGATTACATATGCGATTCAACAGTAAAGAGACCTCTTGCGAGCAAAAGGCTCACCTTATTCTGGCCAGTGAAGCCCTTCACTGAAGAGGCACTATGCCCGCATCCGTTTACTCACAGGGTAGAGAGTAAGCGATCTTGGTGGAACCTCCAAGAAGGAACTGTCGAAATCTCGACTCGCAATATACGACGCAGACACCTTCAGCTCTGGCAGATGTTCCTTCAATTTTACTTGCAGCAAGGGAAAAGTCTCACTCAGTCAACGGCTAAGGAAGACCTCCAAAATGGTACAGTTTCATGAAATATTTATACAGTAAAAACACAAGTTATGGCCTCTTCCTGTATATTGGCTCTGTCTTGCAGTCAGTGAATACAGATA
This sequence comes from Pristiophorus japonicus, assembly GCF_044704955.1. Lineage (NCBI taxonomy): Eukaryota > Metazoa > Chordata > Chondrichthyes > Pristiophoridae > Pristiophorus > Pristiophorus japonicus. The sequence goes on from NC_091987.1 coordinate 8,543,671, forward strand.
AAGAGTTAATTACCAAGTCCTTGTCCTGACATGGTTTCCAAATGTCTCCTTTGTCAGGGTTATTAGTTGGCCAGTCAGCCATTACTCGATGAGAGTGTGATAATGTGCTATTACTGGCATTGCATTGTGTCAGGATTGTCCAGTTTCCTGGTCAGTTATAAAATGGATGAGTTCTGTATAAGAGATAATGGCTGGTAGTTTGAGTATCTCAAGGGAGGGCGGGGGAGAGTGGAACTGGTGATGTATAGACGATACAGGAGAGCACCATGGGTGGTACTTGTCTCAGCAGGACAGTTTCCATGATGTCTGGTGGCTATTGAACAGATATCAGCCATTTCAAGCCAGGTTTAGCTGTTTGTGCAAACCGACTCTCTGTTGCAGAAATTTCTAGAAGGACCAGGACTCCATTTTGTTTTATCATCAAAAAGGGTACAAAATACAGTGTGATACAGCTTAGATAAAAATACTTTTCCACACTGCAAACCAGCTCTGCTACACGGACTTGGTGCACACACATATTGCAGTGTGGGCTGGCCCATGTTGCCCCTGGGCCTCTGGCCCCAAACTCGCACCACCCCTGGGTCGCGATCACATCCCTCTGCAGTCTCTCACTGCTCCTTTGCCCCAATTTCACGAAGGAAGACACAAATAACCTTCCAGAAATAGTAGGGGACCGAGGCTCTAGTGAGAAGGAGGACCTGAAGGAAATCCTTATTAGGCGGGAAATTGTGTTAGGGAAATTGATGGGATTAAAGGCCGATAATTCCCTGAGGCCTGATATTCTGCATCCCAGAGTACATAAGGAAGTGGCCCTCAAAATAGTGGATGCATTGGTGATCATTTTCCAACAGTCTATCGACTCTGGATCAGTTTCTAAGGACTGGAATGTAGCTAATGCAACATCACTTTTTAAGAAAGGAGGAAGAGAGAAAACAGGTAATTATAGACCGACATCAGTAGTGGGGAAAATGTTGGAATCAATTATTAAAGATGAAATAGCAGTGCATTTGGAAAGCAGTTACATGATCAGTCCAAGTCAGCATGGATTTATGAAAGGGAAATCATGCTCGACAAATCTTCTAGAATTTTTTAAGGATGTAACTAGTAGAGTGGATAAGGGAGAACCAGTGGATGTGGTGCATTTGGAATTTCAAAAGGCTTTTGACAAGGTCCCACACGAGATTGGTGTGCAAAATCAAAGCGCATGGTATCGGGGGTAATGGACTGACGTGGATAGAGAACTGTTGGCAGACAGGAAGCAGAGAGTCAGAATAAATGGATCCTTTTCAGAATGACAGGCAGTGACTCGTGAGGTGCAGCAGGGCTCAGTGCTGGGACCCCAGCTATTTACAATATACATTAATGATTTAGATGAAGGAATTGAGTGTAATATCTCCAAGTTTGCAGATGACACTAAGCTGGGTGGCGGTGTGAGCTATGAGGAGGTCGCCAAAAGGCTGCAGGGTGTCTTGAACAGGTTAGGTGAGTGGGCAAACGCATGGCAGATGCAGTATAATGTGGATAAATGTGAGGTTATCCACTTTGTTGGCAAAATCACGAAGGCAGAATATCATCTGAATTGTGGCAGATTAGGAAAAGGGGAGGTGCAACGAGACCTGGGTGTCATGGTACAACTGTCATTGAAAGTTGGCATGTAGGTACAGCAGGTGGTGAAGAAGACAAATGGTATGTTGGCCTTCATAGTTAGAGGATTTGCGTATAGGAGCAGGGAGGTCTTACTGCAGTTGTACAGTGCCTTACCTGGAATATTGTTTTGGGTTTTGGTCTCCTAATCTGAGGAAGGACGTCCCTATTGAGGGAGTGCAGCGAAGGTTCACCAGACTGATTCCCAGGATGGCAGGACTGACATATGAGGAGAGATTGGATCGACTGAGCCTGTATTCACTGGAGTTTAGAAGGATGAGAGGGGATCTCATAGAAACACATAAAATTCTGACAGGACCGGACAGGTTAGATGCAGGAAGAATGTTCCCGATGTTGGGGATGTCCAGAACCAGGGGACATAGTCTTAGGATAAGGCATAGGCCATTTAGGACTGAGATGAGGAGAAACTTCTTCACTCAGAGAGTTGTTAACCTGTGGCATTCCCTATTGCAGAGAGTTGTTGATGCCAGTTCATTGGATATATTCAAGAAGGAGTTAGATATGGCCCTTACGGCTAAAGGGATCAAGGGGTATGGAGAGAAAACAGGAAAGGGGTACTGAGGTGAATGATCAGCCATGATCTTATTGAATGATAGTGCGGGCCCGAAGGGCCGAATGGCCTACTCCTGCACCTATTTTCTATGTTTCTATGTTTCTATGCTCATGCTGCATCTGCCTACACTCCAATCACTGACCTAGAACTTGCTGACATTACTCTTCCCTGCCCTCCTGCACCAGCTTATCCAAATAATGGTTCTATCACTGATCAGTTGATACCTGGTCTAACTCTGAAGAGTTCACATTGCTTATCAATGGACCCTCCCTACCCATCACCTCTGATGAATTGCCTTATCCTGGCCATTGTGTTCTCAGATCACTCCTGCCCATTTCAAGTCCCACATAGAAAAGTACCTGGGCCCCTCCCACAAACAGGCTTCCACGTTTTTCTGCGATGAAAAATATTAAAACGCAATGTCCAGACAATGTCCAATAAATCCATGGGGACCCGATGACTACATACCTCTCCTCATGGATCGGACCAGGCTTCCCTCAGTTTTAATCTCCTCAAAAATCTCTCAGAGCAATGGACTTAAAATCTCTAAAAACTCTTCATAAAATGCTGCACTTCGTCCATCGGACCCGAGGCTTTTCCCTCCCTTTATTCCACTTATTGCGACTTTTATTTCCACTAATGCTACTTCTTTGTCACACATGCTTCTCTCATTCTTCTTTAAAACCTGTTCAATGAAAGTATCGCCAATTTGAAAATGTCTTCTTTTGTATATAACTCTTCATAAAAGCTACGAGCCACCTTCATAATCGCTCCACTTTCTTTAATGATCTTTTCCTCAACCTTCAACTCTCCAATTAATGGTAACCTTTGTCGCAACTTCTCTTGCTCTAGAAAATATCGAGTGCATCTTTCTCCCTATAATACATCTGAAGAACACCAAAATGCAGTGGATTGTGCAGAGGATCTCTGCTACATGTTGCTTACCGTTAGGTGATAGATCATGACATCAGATAATTAGAGGGGCCCAGAAGAGGCGAGGGCCCAGGGACAGCATGGGCCAGTCCACACTGCGATATGTGCGCGCACTAGGTCCATACAGCAGAGCTGGTCTCCAGTCATCCTGGTTAACCCTTGCTGTCGTGTATGTAGATATCTTTAGCAAATGACTCCACGAGGCAGGGTATGATACTGAAAATGTGTACACCTGTAGACCTTTATTTGCAGCTCCTTAAGTGAGGACTTCAAGCTGTGAGCTCCTTTATATATTGGGTTACCTGCAGTGTGCAGGTAACCCTTAGGTCTCCAACAGCAGCACCCTCTGGTGTACAGGTAAGGTGTGTACTGTGTAAGGGTACACTCAATGTTGCATAACAGTATTACCGACATCACACAGTAAACAGGCAGACACATACAACAACACTCCCCCCTGAGCACTTTTTATATCTTTATTGTCATGACCTGGGGAGGTGATCAGTGGTGTACTATGGGAGGTTGTGGTGAGGGTTGTGTGGGGGCCAGGTGTGGCCTCATATGTTTCCCCTCCCTCACACACAGACCAAGTGGGTGTCACTGTTGTGGGATCCCTCAGGAGTGGGTAGCCACGGCAGCAGTGGGTGGTGTGTATACACTGTGATGTGGGTCGCTGTGGGGTGGTGGGCAGGGCCACAAGACTGGGTGGGCTCCTTGTCCACCAATGGGGATGAGGGTCAGGTCATCCCAGGGTTTGCCAGGGAAGCTGGAGGGCATTGGCCTCATGCTCCTGGTGTTGGCCCTGGTGGCCAGGGGCTGTAGGACTGGTCTGGTGCAGGTTGCCATTGGCATCATTCCCTGTAGGACCCAATGTCCTTTGGCAGTGTCCTACCAGTATACATGACACCTTGGCTCTGATCACACATAGTCGAGCCTGCATTGTACATTCTTAACATTTGCATCACGTTTGGGTGTCCTGGTCTCAACAGACATGGTTACATTAGGCATTTCAAACTCTATCATTATTGTTAAGCATAATAAATTGTTCTTAACCTTGCTGACAACTGCATTCTTCTCATTAGTTAAACCAGCATCACAATTCATGGTTACATTGCATACATTATCACACTTGCCTCCTTTTATTGCATCTTTAGCTTTAAAGTCCTTGTACTCAAATAGTTGAAACTGTCCCGTTAAATTTCTTTGGTGACCGGTCTCCTTTAAGGGAGCCTCCCAATCCGATTGGCTGCTCAGTGCCACATGTCGCTCCTCCAACGCTGCCCCTCATGGTATGGCCGTGGCCATTTTGATTGCAGGTTCTTCTCCTCGTGGTTCGGCTGCCATCTTCTGGCTCTCCCTCAGGTACGCTGTGGTGGTCTTTTCTTCCTCAGGTTAAGCCTTGGACGTCGGGAATCCACTTCTTTCATCGATGTTCATCTCTTGGAGTGCTGCCTCGGCATGGAAAGTGGAGTTTGGATCCTCGACCCTGGAGATTTCATCGAGATGCTGTGGAGTCATCGCCGCGCTGACGAGCTGGACAGTGGAAACTCCGGATGCTGCGATGGATCCATGTTTGCTGTCAATTGCCGGAGACCAGAGGCCGACGCCATTTCGCTTGATATGGACTGGGTTCATCCAATTTCTGCCCAGCAGCGTGGGACCGTCACCAGCTACAATGCACAGTGGGGTTTGTTCAACACGCCGCCCTGGGAGACCTGGTCGTACGCGCTGTCAATGATTTGGATTTTACCTTTTTTATAGATGAGCAGCTGCACCTGGACAGGAGACAGTTTTGGTCGATTGGCGGGATTTATCCAAAGTTTTTCAAAGGTCATTTGGCTCATCACAGACTGGCTTGTCCCGTGTCGATTTCCATGGAAACTGGGACTCCGTCGATGTCCACTTCCATTGTCCACGGAGAACTTTCGGTGGAGCAGCTATAGATTCCATACTCTTCTTCCAGGGTTTGAGCAACTTCACCAGCATCTGTGTCGGAGCCCGGGTGATCAGCCAACTCATCAGAGATGTGGTGAGTACAGCTTTTTCTGCACATTCTTTGGAAGTCCCCTTTCTCTTTGCAGCCTTTGCATGCATCGTCTTTGCAGCGGCACTGTTGGGCCCTGTGGTTTCCTCCACAGCGCCAGTACGGGGCCATCCGGTTTGCCCCTGTCATGTATCTCACACTACTGTACATAACTGTATCTTATCATGCTATACATGATTGTAACTAGATATGACCTGTAACCACAAGCATATTTTACCACCAGGGGTGCACTTGCAGGAGACACTTGATATACCTGTTCCACACAGGTATACAAAGACAGGTCTCAGGCAAGTGTGCCATTCGAGAGCTGTGTAATAAAGGTGCAGGTCCTGAGTGACCTTGACTTCAGCATGTGCCTCGTGTGAGTCTGTACTGCAGGGTCAGGACTTTACAGTGGCGACGAGTTACGGGATCACAGAATCCACAGAATGGCGACCAACGGCTCAGATGAAAAATACAAAGCTGGAGCTAATTGGGAGGACTTTATAGAAAGGCTCCAGCAAAGCTTTGTAACCAAAGACTGGTTAGGCGACGATAAGGCAGACAAGAGAAGAGCCCATCTCTTGACCAGCTGTGGCTCGAAAACATATGCCTTAATGAAGGACTTGCTGGCACCCGAGAAACCAGCAAACAAGTCGTTTGAGCACAACTGGTAAGAGACCACCTGAAGCCAGCGATCAGCCTACACATGGCCAGACACGGGTTCTACAACTACAGACACTGTGTGGGCCAGAGCATACCCGACTTTGTGGCGGAACTTCGGATGTTAGCTAGCTTATGTGAGTTCTCCGATGAACTAAGGAGAGAAGGACTGAGAGACTTTTTTACTGAAGGAATAGGCGACACAGGCATATTCTGAAAGCTTATAGAAACCAAGAACTTGACCCTAGAGGCAGTAGCACTGGTTGCACAGACATTTTTGGCAGGAGAAGAAGAAACGAGGTTGATCTACACTGCGGGCACGACAACTAACAAAACATCAGAACAAGGGGTTCACAGCATGAACAAGCTGTTATCCCCACACACAGACAAAGGCAGGAGAGCAGGCCCTCAACAGCAGGCAGTGGTGCCAGAAGCCATCAAGGGCCACATGAACGGCCGTTCAACCTCATCAACCCATAATGTGAGCAATCAACTACAAACTGAGAGAAGCTCAAGAGAGATCAGCCAGACGCAGCTCATCCTTTGAAAACAATGGAAGCGGTCTGTGCTGGAGATGTGGGGGAAGGCACTCATCAAGGGGGTGTCGATTTCAGCATGCCATTTGCAGAAACTGCAACTATACAGGACATCTGGCCCGCACATGCAGAAAAACAGCAACTCGGCTGGTATACGAATCGGAGGGGTCGGAAAGCGAACCAGAAGACGGTGCGGTCAGTACCCGGGACACCGAGGTACAGCGGGTTAACACGATCAATGGCCTCTGCTCTTACAACAAGACGCCTCCAATAATGATGAGGGTCCTACTCAACGGGATACCCGTCAACATGGAGCTGGATACGGGAGCGAGTCAATCTCTCATGAGCGCTCAACAATTTGAACAGCTGTGGCTGCACAAAAGTGACAGATCAAAACTCACAAGGATCGATCCAAACTAAGGACCTAAACCAAAGAAATCATCCCTGTCCTTGGCAGCGCCATGCTCTCAGTCACACACAAAGGGACACCGACTCCGATCTCCCCAATTTGGAGGAAGTACGAAAGCGATTGGATCGGGTAGGCCTAAGAGTTAAGAAATCCAAATGCCTGTTTCTCGCACCCGAGGTTGAATTTTTGGGCAGAAGGATTGCCGCTGATGGAATCTGCCCAACAGAGTCTAAAACAGAAGCAATTCGCCTGGCACCCAGGCCCCGGAATGTCTCAGAACTGCGCGCCTTTCTCGGGCTACTCAATTACTTTGGGAACTTTATGCAGAACTTAAGCACGCTGCTGGAGCCTCTCCACGTACTACTCAGAAAGGGGTACGATTGGTTTTGGGGGGACGCCCAGGAACGTGCCTTCAATAAGTCACGCAACCTTCTGTGTTCCAACAGTGTTTTGGCTTTCTTTGATCCAGGTAAAAAGCTAGTTCTCACATGTGATGCGTTAGCGTACGGGGTCGGGTGCATTTTACAACATGTCAATGGTGCGGGTAAATTACAACCCATAGCTTATGCCTCCAGGTTACTTTCGCGGGCGGAGCGCGGTTACGGAATGGGGGAGAAGGAGGCGCTTGCGTGCGTGTATGGTGTCAAAAAGATGCACCAATACCTTCTCGGGGCCAAGTTCGCATTAGAAACCGACCACAAGCCCCTCACGTCCCTCCTATCCGAGAACAAGGCAATAAACGCCAACGCCTCGGCGCGCATTCAAGGGTGGGCACTCTTTCGACTATACCATAAGGCACAGATCAAGCACAGACAACTGTGCCGACGCGCTTAGCAGGTTACCCCTGGCGACCACGGAAGGGTCTGACGAACAGGACTGTGAGATAGTCATGGCAATCAATGCCTTTTAGTTCACAGGTTTGCCCATGACGGCTCGCCAAATCAGAGCCTGGATGACCAGCAACCCCATGTTATCCCTAGTAAAATGACCTGTCTTAACTGGTGACTGGACAGAGGCTCGCGATGCCTGCCCCGAGGAGATCAAACCTTTCCATAGGCGCATGCATGAGCTGTCCCTACAAGTAGACCGCCTGATGTGGGGCAGCTGAGTAATTATGCCTCTGCGAGGCAGAGAGGCATTTGTCTGGGAGCTCCACCGTGAGCACCCGGGGATCGTTCTCATGAAGGCCATAGCCAGATCCCACGTCTGGTGGCCTGGCATTGACGCGGACTTGGAGCTCTGCGTCCAATGGTGCAACATTTGTGCCCAACTCAGTAATGCCCCCAGAGAGGCCCCCCTCGGCCCCTGGCCCTGACCCACCAAACTGTGGTCGCGGGTGCACGTAGACTATGCAGGCCCATTCATGGGCAAAATGTTCCTCGTAGTTGTAGATGCATTTTCAAAGTGGATTGAATGCACCATTTTAAACTCGAGCACCACCTCCACCACTGTGGAGAGCCTTGGAGCTATGTTTGCAACGCACGGAATTCCTGATATATTGGTCAGTGATAATGGTCCATCCTTCATCAGTGCAGAATTCCAAGATTTCATAAGTGACCACGGCATAAACCACGTTAAGACGGCACCATTTAAGCCGGCCTCCAACAGCCAGGTGGAGAGAGCAGTGCAAATCATTAAACAAGGCATGCTCAAAATCAAAGGTCCCACACTGTAGGGCCGCCTGTTGCGACTGCTGCTGGCATACAGATCTTAACATAGAAACATAGAAAATAGGTGCAGGAGTAGGCCATTCAGCCCTTTTAGCCTACACCGCCATTCAATGAGTTCATGGCTGAACATGCAACTTCAGTACCCCATTCCTGCTTTCTCGCCATACCCCTTGATCCCCCTATTGGAAGGACTTCACCAACTCCTTTTTGAATATATTTACTGAATTGGCCTCAACAACTTTCTGTGGTAGAGAATTCCACAGGTTCACCACTCTCTGGGTGAAGAGGTTTCTCCTCATCTCAGTCCTAAATGGCTTACCCCTTATCCTTAGACTGTGACCCCTGGTTCTGGACTTCCCCAACATTGGGAACATCTTGTCTGCATTCATTGACTGGAGTCCCCCCCGTGCAACTATTGATGAAACAAACCTTAAAGACAAGGCTCTCATTAATCCTCCCAGACATGCATGAAATCATTGAGGCAAAGCGCCGTAAGCTAACTGAGTACCATGACAGAAATTCGAGGGGGAGCTGGACTGAGATAGGGGACAAAGTGTTTGTGCTAAACTACTGCAGGGGTCCCACATGGCTTGCAGGGACAGTAACAGGCAAGGAAGGAAACAGGCTACTGGTGGTACAAATGGACAATGGCCAAACCTGCCGGAGGCATGTAGACCAAGTCAAAAGTAGATTCACCAACAACACTGCAGAACCAGAGGCAGACTACAATGTGGAACTCACACCACATCTGGTGGACAGACAGAGGGAACAACCTGAGGAAAGGGCAATCCCAACAGACAGCCCAGTCGAGACACCAACAATCATATTGAATGAAACAGACAGCCCAGGCGAGATACCAGCAACCACACCCAAAGAAAAACAGGCACCAAGGCAAACAACTGAACCACAACTAAGACGCGCCATGCGAGAGCATAGACTACCTGAGAGACTGAATCTATAAAGACAATAAGACCTTGGGGGATGGTGATCTCACACTACTGTACATAACTGTATCTTACAGGTTACAGGTCATATCTGGTTACATGACTATAACCAGATATGACCTGCAACCACAAGCTTACCTTACCACCAGGGATGCACTTGCAAGAGACACTGGATATACCTGTTCCATACAGGTATATAAAGACAGGTCTCAGGCAAGTGTGCCCTTTGATAGCTATGTAATAAAGGTGCAGGTCTTGAGTGACCTTGACTTCAGTATGTACCTCGTGTGAGTCTGTGCTGCAGGGACAGGACTTTACAGCCCCTTATGGCGGACTCAGGGTTGCTGGACTCGGGGCAGCCTTCCTGCCTTTCGAAGTATCCATGCGGTGCACTGCGCTCGCCGATTTAGAGTCCTGGGTCAATATTCTCTTGGAGTCGCTGGCCAAAACCATGTCGGCCTGGCTCACTTGAATTGCTTTCTGCAAGGTGACCGTGATGTCAGCAGAGAGCAACTTGTGCAGGAGGCCCTCGTGGCCAATTCCAATGATGAATATGTCCCTTAAGGCTTCATTTCGGTGGGCTCCAAAGTTACATGGAGCAGCTAGTCTTCTTAGCTGTGCAGCATACTTAGCAATTTCTTGACCCACAGGTCGCCGGTAAGTGTAGAACCGGTGCCTGGCTGTGAGGATGCTTTCTTTCGGTTTTAGTTGTTCCTGTATGAGTGTTACAGGTTCCTCATAGCTATTGGTGGTTGTCTTCGCTGGGGCTAGCAAGTCCCTGACGAGACAATGGATGGAGGGTCCACAACTGCTAAGCAGGATGGTCCTGCGCTTGTTCGGTTGTGTAGCCAATGTGTCCCCATCCAGGTCATTGGCTATAAAGAAATGTTCCAATCGTTCCACAAAAGTAGTCCAATTTTCCCCCTCTGTAAATTGCTGAAAGTTGCTGAGGTTAGACATGTTGAGCGTGTAGTTTGTGACCTCGTGTCCTCGTCGCCAGTTGTAGTGTATGCAAATATCTTTAGCAAATGACTCCACAAAGCAGGGTATGATACTTAAACTGTGTAGACCTGTAGTCCTTTATTTGCAGCAGCTCGAGTGAGGACTCCAAGCTGTGAGCTCCTTTATAATATTGGGTTACCCGCAGTGTACAGGTAACCCTTAGGTCTCCAACAGCAACACCCTCTGGTATACAGGTAAGGTGTGTACAGGGTACATTCAGTGTTGCATAACAGTGTTACAGACATCACACAGTAAACAGGCATGCATATACAACACTTTCCACTGGATAACGGCCTAGCTCCGTCAAGCCCGTGTGGTGCTAATGTGCAACGGTCACCACACGTTAAAAAAATGCACGCACAGGCATCTTCCACCCCTGGAGTTCAGGACTGGAATATTTGGTCCTCCATTGAAACATCTGTGAGCTTATCCTTTTGGTGTGGAAGCAAGTCATCCTCGTTTGAGGGACCGCCGATGATGATGATGACATCTTTAGTCTTTGCACGACCAATGGCCCCCTTGCATTTTTCAGCTTGCAATAATTCCCACTCTTCCTTTAAGACCTTGCACGTAGTCTCTGCTCCCTTATCTACTCCATCAACTGCTTTACAGATATCAGTAAACCTTCTGTTTATATTCCCTTCTTGACGCCGGTGAGCTGTTGCGCTTTCTTTCCCATATCGTACTGAAAAGCTTTTGCCTCATGTTTGAAATTGTCCCACCAAGTCTTTTTTCTTTTAAAAATAAAGGTTCCTTCCGAGCATTCTTTATTATATTTAAAATTCCTTCTATAAAAGCAATGTCTTTCAGGTACTGATTTAAAATCCATACCCCTGGACCGATCTTAAATCTGCTATTCCTAATTCTAAGAACCAAAGCTGAGGAGTTAATTAAAATAGGTTTTTACAATAAATCTCCATTACCTCAGAACGTTACCTTTCCTGCATTAACACAAAATCTATTCGGCTCTCTGGAGTTATCATCCTTAAAGGTCATCTGGGCTGAAATTTCCATCAGAGATTTAAAAAAAATACATTAAAATCCCCCACTATACAAAGGATGATGTGGAATCTATATGGTAGAGCTGCGAAACACCAACGGGCAGAAAACGTTAGTGCGTGTTGTGTACAGACCACCAAACAGTAGTCAGGAGGTTGGGGATGGCATTAAACAGGAAATTAGGGATGCGTGCAATAAGGGTACTGTCATGTATGTAACCTTCATGTAACTGTAACCTTCATAACAACACTGCATACTGTATACACCTAAGAAATGCACACCTTGACCACAGGGGGTGAACTTGTGAGAGACACTCCTCACCTGGTCATCCAGGTATATAAAGGGAGGTCCCACGCAAGGTCATCACTTCTTGGTCCTGTGAACAAAGGTACAGGTCATGGAGTGACCTTGTCTGCAGAATGTGCCTCGTGTGAAGTTATAGTAGAGTGTAAGACATTACAGGTACAGTAGTTATCATGAGTGACTTTCACCTACAAATTGATGGGGCTAATCAAACTGGTAGCAATACTGTGGAGGAGGATTTCCTGGAGTGTATAAGGGTTCGTTTTCTAGACCAATATGTCGAGGAACCAACTAGAGAGCAGGCCATCGGAGACTGGGTCTTGTGGAACGAGAGAGGATTAATTAGCAATCTGGTCATGCGTGGCCCCTTGGGAAAGAGTGAACATAATATGGTAGATTTCTTCATTAAGAGCGACACAGTTAATTCAGAGACGAGGATCCTGAACTTAAAGAAAGATAACTTCAATGGTATGAGACATGATTTGACTGGTAAATGATACTTAAAGGTTTGATGGTGGATAGGCAATGGCGGACATTTAAATATCACATGGATGAGCACAACAATTGTACATCCTGACATAAAAATAAAACAGGAAAGGTGGCTCAACCGTGGCTAACAAGGGAAATTAGGGATGGTGTTAAATCCAAGGAAGAAGCATATAAATTGGCCACAAAAAGCAGCAAACCTGAGGACTGGGAGAAATTTAGAATTCAGCAGAGGAGGACAAAGGGTTTAATTAGGAGGGGGAACATAGAGTATGAGAGTAAACTTGCAGGGACATAAAAACTGACTGCAAAAGCTTCTATAGATATGTGAAGAGAAAAAGATTAGTGAAGACTAATATATGTCCCTTGCAGTCAGAATCAGGTGAATTTATAATGGGGAACAAAGAAATGGCAGACCAATTGAACAAATACTTTGGTTCTGTGTTCACTAAGGAAGACACGAATTATCTCCCGAAAATAGTAGGGGACCGAGGGTCTAGCGAGAAGGAGGAACTGAGGGAAATACTTATTAGTCAGGAAATGGTGTTAGGGAAACTGACGGGACTGAAGGCCGATAAATCCCCAGGGCTGACAGTCTGCATCCCAGAGTACTTAAGGAAATGGCCCTAGAAATAGTAGATGCATTGGTGGTCATTTTCCAAAATTCCATGGACTCTGGATCAGCATCTATGGATTGGAGGGTAGCTAATGTAACCCCACTTTTTAAAAAAGGAGGGAGAGAGAAAACAGTGAATTTTTGACCAGTTAGCCTGACATCGGTAGCGGGGAAAATGCTGGAATTAATTGTTAAAGATGTAATAGCAGCGCATTTGGAAAACAGTGACAGGATCAGTCCAAGTCAGCATGGATTTATGAAAGGGAAAACATGCTTGACAAAACCTATAGTTTTTTGAGGATGTAACTAGTAGAGTGGATAAGGGAGATCCAGTGGATGTGGTGTATTTGGACTTTCAAAGGCTTTTGACAAGGTCCCATACAAGAGATTAGTGTGCAAAATTAAGGCACATGGTATTGTGGGTTGTGTATTGACGTGGATAGAGATCTGGTTGGCAGACAGGAAGCAAAGAGTGGGAATAAATGGGTCCTTTTGATAATGGCAGGCAGTGACTAATGGGGTACCGCAAGGTTCAGTGCTGGGACCCCAACTATTTACAATATACATTAATGATTTAGACAAAGGAATTGAACGTAATATCTCCAAGTTTGCAGATGACACTAAGCTGGGTGGCAGTGTGAGCTGTGAGGCGGATGCTAAGAGCAGGGTGACTTGGACAGGTTAGGCGAGTGGGCAAATGCATGGCAGATGCAGTATAATGTAGATAAATGTGAGGATATCCACTTTGGTGGCAAAAACAGGAAGGCATATTATTATCTGAATGGTGACATATTAGTAAAAGGGGAGGTGCAATGAGACCTGGGTGTCATGGTACATCAGTCACTGAAGATAGGCATGCAGGTACAGCAGGCAGTAAAAAAAGCAAATGGCATGTTGGCCTTCATAGCGAGAGGATTTGAGTATAGGAGCAGGGAGGTCTTATTGCAGTTGTACAGTGCCTTGGTGAGGACACATCTTGGCTATTGTGTGCAGTTTTGATCTCCTAATCTGAGGAAGGATGTGCTTGCTATTGAGGGAGTGCAGCGAAGGTTCACCAGACTGATTCCTGGGATGGCAGGACTGACATATGAAGAAAGACTGGATCGGCTAGGCTTAGATGCATTGGAATTTAGAAGAATAAGAGGGGATCTCATAGAAACATATAAAATTATGACAGGACTGGACATGTTAGATGCAGGAAGAATGTTCCCAATGCTGGGGAAGTCCAGAACCAGGGGTCACAGTCTAAGGATAAGGGGTAAGCCATAGAGGACCAAGATGAGGAGAAACTTTTTCACCCAGAGAGTGGTGAACATGTGGAATTCTCTATCATAGAAAGTTGTTGAATTCAGTTCGTTGGATATATTCAAGAGGGAGTTTGATGTGGCCCTTACAGCTAAGGGGATCAGGGGGTATGGAGAGAAGGTGAGAGTGAGGTACTGAAGTTGCATGATCATCCATGATCATATTGAATGGTGGTGCAGGCTCGAAGGGCCGAATGGCCTACTCCTACACCTATTTTCTATTTTTCTACGTCTCCACCCATCTTGCTCCCTGTTGGCGTCTTTATTTCCCTGCTCCCATCCTGCTGCCGCTTTAAGGCTCCTGCCTCTTGCACCTTCTCCTGCTCTTGCCCCCTCCTGCTCGCCAAGATGTACAGCTCCCTATCTTTCTTTGGAATACTTACACTTATCCCGCAGCCGCCTCTGCTCCCCCCGTGGACACCCGATTCTTTAGGTGGAGCTGAGCTCAACTCTGCCCTCAACCAGTGTTGCCCCCCCACTGCCTTTGTCCTTTTCCACTGTACTTGGTGTGTTTTCCACTATCTCCATCCTGTACTTTGCTCCGGAATTCTCTGCCTCTTCTCGCGCTCTTTTCTCATTCCGTTCGGCGGGTGTGCCCTCCGCCTGCTCCGCTCCTCCGGCCTCTCCACTCACACCTCCTGCTCCTTCTCCCATCTTCTCGTCACTCAAGGAGATTCCTTCTGCCTCACACTCACAGCGGGCGGGGCCTTTGCGACACACCCACAGCTCTCCGCCCTGCAGCTCCGAGCGATGGGTCCAGACTCGCCGCAGTTATAACAGTACAGGTCTGGACGGCTTCTTACAAGATGGTCGTGTCCAAGACAATAATATCAAACCTTCACCTGGTTATCATGCAGTACCCGGAAGTACTGCACTCCTTCCATTGTCTCGAATTTCATGCTGTAGGGCAATGACTTCACCCCCTCTGGGAACCACACCGTTATATAACGGGTTCCATCTGCTACCTGCGTTCCAGGATAGTATCTCTTCTTTATTCCTGAGCAAAGTTTAATGTCCCACAACTCCAACTGTTTTATTTGCACATTGTCCATGATATAACCGGCAGGTTTAAGAATGAGACCACCAGCTCTTCAGAATACAGCAAAGATACATCCAAGAACTTATCACGAACCTTCAAGTTCAGTAAAAATCTTTCCACCTCCTTTTGGACAATGACCGTCACCTCGAACCCAACATTCAGCTTTGGTCGGCAGGCAAAGCAACTTTCCCTCACCGCTGTCCTCATGTACCGCCTGGGTAATATCCCAAGCTCGCATCTTATTATCCTCGCACTGAACCACCACCGAGTTTATTTTTCCAAACCTCCTGGCCTCCTCCCTACCCCCAACATTTTCTCCCCGTGATTAAATTCGACCTGGGAGCCTTATCCTCTAAGGGGCCCGGCACTCCAGGCCCCTCAGCAGCCATGTGGCTGACGTTTATGGGCCAAAAAGACACTATAACCTGAAAAAAAAACAGCCCAAAAATCCACCACCAACTTTTTACAAACTCACTCCAACTCCCTGCAGTAATCGAGCACCGAGCAGCACCTGCTCACTCCTAGCCCCTCCCACCGAGAGAGTTCTGACCACTGAGACATGTCTGGGGCTGCTTCAATGGTTATTTGTCAGGGATCGTTCCAGGCTGGAATAGAATTCCTCTTTGGTCTCGTCTGTAGCGTCCAGTGTTGGGGCGTATGCGCTGATGCCCGTAGCGCACTGGTTCCGGGCTCGGCTGAGCTGAAGGGTCATGAGGCGTTCATTTATCCCACAAGGGGAGTCTCTGAGACGGCACATTCGTTCATTTTTTATGGCGAAGCCTACCCCATGGAGGCAGCGATCTTCTTCTGGTTAACCCTTTCCAGAGGAATGTGTAGCCACCACCTTGTTCCTCAAGTTGGCCTTCCCTTGCCCGCTGGGTCTCACTTAGGGCGGCGACGTCTTCGTGGAAACATTTGAGTTCCAGTGCAACGATAGCAGTGCAACATTCCGGTCTGTCGCTATTGGGGTTGTCCATGAGGGTCCTGACATTCCAGGCCCTGAACTTCATTTTAATGAGTGCAAGATGCCTGTGCATGAGTTCTTTTAATGTGGGGTGGCCGTTGCACACCAGCAACCACACGGGCTTGACGGAGCAATGGCAAGTGGCTCCAAAATGATTGGAGACCTGCTCTGCTGCATGGCCTTGTTCATTCACACACACATACTCCTACTGTCTTCCTTCCTCCTTTACACAGGTCTTCTTTCCCTGGGATTCATTGCATCCCTGTTGGTCCATTCTGTTTCTTCTCTGGGTCTCGAACTCATTGCTGGGCCCCAACCTCGCTCCACTCCTCCTGAGACCCAACATCGCCCCACACCTCGGCCCCGACCTCGCTCCGCTCCCCCGGGCCCCGACCTCTGCTCCACTCCTCCTGGGCCCTGACCTCACTCTGCTCCGCTCCTGGGCTCCGACCACACTCTGCTCCGCTCCTGGGCCCTGACCTCACTCCATTTCTGGGCCCCAACCTCTGCTCCACTCCCCCGGGCCCCGACCACCACTCCACTCCTGGGCCCCGACATCCGCTCCGCCTCTCCTGGGCCCTGACATCGCCTCACCTGGGCCCCGACCTCGCCCCACTCCTCCTGGGCCCCAACCTCCAATCCACGCCACTCCTCCTGCTCCTGGGTCCCGGTCCCGCTGCTGGGCTCATCCTCACTCCAATCAGCTAGCTACCTGGATTCCGGTGACATTGATTTAGTCACCGTCTTCGATTTTGGCGCCCACATCAGGGCTGGCTCGTGCTGTTTCCCTGCGGCGGCTAGCTCCTCTTATGTCCCCGATGTTGCTGCTGTTCCCACCCAGGTCTGTTCAGCACTTGTCCCAACTCCCAACCGGTGACAAGCTGATCCTCCTTGGCAAATTTATCTCCAGATTTGGAAAGGACACAAACCCCTGGGAAGGTGTGATCGGCAGAGAGGGGGTTGGGAAAACCAACTCCAACGGTACCTTCCTCCTGATGAACAAGGCCTTGTCACAACCAACACTTTGTTCCATCAGAGAGACAAGTACAAGGCCTAATGGCAACACCCCCGCTCCAAGCACTGGCATCTGCTCGACTACGTCATTGTCTGAGTGAGGGACCGCAAGGACATGCACATCACTGCATCATGACAGGAGCCAACAACTGCTGGATGGACCACCGCCTAATCTGCTCTGTTAGTAACATCAATGTAGCCCCAAAACAACGACGACAACAGAAACAATGCCGCAGGAAAATCAATGCTGGAGCACTCAAAGATCCTGCTAAGAAAGCCCTATACAGCCTGTGCCTCGCGACCAACCTGATGACTCCGAGTGACCCAGAGATGCAGGGTATTCACAGCGGCTGGTCTGCCCTCAAAGCCTCCATAATTAACACTTGTGAAGAGACATTTAGTTACTCGACCAGGAAACACGAAGACTGGTTTTACGGGAACGACGAGGAGATCCAGGAGCTAATAAGTCGCAAGCACAAGGCATTCTTGGACTGGAAACAGCAACCCAACTCGGGAGCAAGAACGCAGCTCTACAGACATCTGAAGGCTGCGACCTAAAGAACAGATGGTGGGTGGAGAAAGCGCAGGAGATCCAGCTACTAGCCGTCAACCACGACATGCGTGGATTCTTTAGTGCAGTCAAGACCACCTACGGACCAAGCACCCACTGCTGCCCAAGAACGGAAAGGTACAGAGAGGCAGTCAGTGCCCGCTGGAAGGAGCACTTCGAAGATCTCCTCAAGCGAGACTCTGTCTTCGACGCGAGTGTCCTCGACTCCATCCCGCAGCATGCTACCCATCACCATCTCAGCACAACCCCAGCCAGGCATGAGGTTGAAAAAGCCATCAAACAACTGAAGAACCTACAAGGCCTCAGGAGCAGATGAAATCCCCACGGAAGCACTAGAGTATGGCGGAGAAGCTCTATTTGCACGAATACATGATCTCATTTCTCTTATCTGGAAGGAGGAGATCATGCCAGGAGATCTCGGAGACGACGTAATCGTGACCATCTTCAAGAAAGGTGACAAGTCTGACTGTGGTAACGACAGAGGAGTTTCCCTGCTGTCAGCCACAGGGAAAGTCATTGCAAGAATCCTTCTCAATCACCTTCTCCCTATGGCCGAAGAGCTTATTCCAGAGTTACAATGTGGATTCCGCCCACTAAGGGGCACAATGGACATGATCTTCACCGTGTTGCAAATCGAAGAGAAATGCAGGGAGCAGCACCAACCCTTGTACATGGCCTTCTTTGACCTCACAAAGGCCTTTGTCACTGTCAACCATGAGGGATTATGGAGCATCCTCTTCAAATTCGTCTGCCTTCAAAAATTTGTCACCATCCTCCGCCTGATTCACGATAATATGCAAGCCATGATCCTGACCAACGTATCCACCACAGACCCAATTCATGTTCGGACCAGGGTCAAGCAAGGCTGCATCATCGCACCAATGCTCTTCTCGATCCTCCTTGCTGTAATGCTCCATCTCACCCTCAGTAAGCGCCCCGCTGGAGTGGAGCTAATCTACAGAACAGACGGGAAACTGTACAACCTCCGCTGCCTCCAGGCCAGATCCAAGGTCTCATCCTCTGTCATTGAATTACAGTAAGCAGACGATGCTTGCGTCTGCACCGCTCCAAGGCCGAACTCCAAGCCATCGTCAACACCTTCACTGAGGCGTACGAGAGCATGGGCCTTACACTAAACATCCGTAAGACAAAGGTCCTCTACCAACCTGCCTCTGCCACTCAGTACTTCCCGCCGATCATCAAAATTCACGACGAGGCCTTGGATAATGTGGACCATTTTCCATTCCTCGGGAGCTTACTGTCAACAAGGGCAAATGTCGACGACGAGATCCAACACCGTCTTCAGTGCGCCAGTGCAGCCTTCAGTCGCCTGAGAAAGGGAATGTTTGAAGACGAGGACCTCAAAACCGGCACCAAGCTCGTGATCTACAAAGCAATGGAGATACCCGCCCACCTATATGGTTCAGAGACATGGACTATGTACAACAGGCATATCAAAACACTGGAGACATAAGAACATAAGAATTAGGAACAGGAGTAGGCCATCTAGCCCCTCGAGCCTGCTCCGCCATTCAATAAGATCATGGCTGATCTGGCCGTGGACTCAGCTCCACTTACCCGCCCGCTCCCCATAGCCCTTAATTGCCTTATTGGTTAAAAATCTATCTATCTGTGACTTGAATACATTCAATGAGCTAGCCTCAACTGCTTCCTTGGGCAGAGAATTCCACAGATTCACAACCCTCTGGGAGAAGAAATTCCTTCTCAACTCGGTTTTAAATTGGCTCCCCCATATTTTGAGGCTGTGCCCCCTAGTTCTAGTCTCCCCGACCAGTAGAAACAACCTCTCTGCCTCTATCTTGTCTATCCCTTTCATTATTTTAAATGTTTCTATAAGATCACCCCTCATCCTTCTGAACTCCAACGAGTAAAGACCCAGTCTAGTCAATCTATCATCATAAGGTAACCCGCTCATCTCCGGAATCAGCCAAGTGAATCGTCTCTGTACCCCCTCCAAAGCTAGTATATCCTTCCTTAAGTAAGGTGACCAAAACTGCACGCAGTACTCCAGGTGTGGCCTCACCAATAACCTATACAGTTGCAGCAGGACCTCCCTGCTTTTGTACTCCATCCCTCTCGCAATGAAGGCCAACATTCCATTCGCCTTCCTGATTACCTGCTGCACCTGCAAACTAACTTTTTGGGATTCATGCACAAGGACCCCCAGGTCCCTCTGCACTGCAGCATGTTGTAATTTCTCCCCATTCAAATAATATTCCCTTTTACTGTTTTTTTCTCCAAGGTGGATGACCTCACATTTTCCGACATTGTATTCCATCTGCCAAACCTTAGTCCATTCGCTTAACCTATCCAAATCTCTTTGCAGCCTCTCTGTGTCCTCTACACAACCCGCTTTCCCACTAATCTTTGTGTCATCTGCAAGTTTTGTTACACTACACTCTATCCCCTCTTCCAGGTCATCTATGTATATTGTAAACAGTTGTGGTCCCAGCACCGATCCCTGTGGCACACCACTAACCATCGATTTCCAACCCAAAAAGAACCCATTTATCCCGACTCTCTGCTTTCTGTTCTCCAGCCAATTCTCAATCCATGCTAATACATTTCCTCTGACTCTGTGTAGCTTTATCTTCTGCAGTAACCTTTTGTGTGGCACCTTATCAAATGCCTTTTGGAAATCTAAATACACCACATCCATCGGTACACCTCTATCCACCATGCTCGTTATATCCTCAAAGAATTCCAGTAAATTAGTTAAACATGATTTCCCCTTCATGAATCCATGTTGTGTCTGCTTGATTGCACTATTCCTATCGAGATGTCCCGCTATTTCTTCCTTAATTATAGCTTCAAGCATTTTCCCCACTACAGATGTTAAACTAACCGACCTATAGTTACCTGCCTTTTGTCTGCCCCCTTTTTTAAACAGAGGCGTTACATTAGCTGCTTTCCAATCCGCTTGTACCTCCCCAGAGTTCAGAGAATTTTGGTAGATTATAACGAATGCATCTGCTATAACTTCCGCCATCTCTTTTACTACCCTGGGATGCATTTCATCAGGACCAGGGGACTTGTCTACCTTGAGTCCCATTAGCCTGTCCAGCACTACTCCCCTAGTGATAGTGATTATCTCAAGGTCCTCCCTTCCCACATTCCCATGACCAGCAACTTTTGGCATGGTTTTTGTGTCTTCCACTGTGAAGACCGAAGCAAAATAATTGTTTAAGGTCTCAGCCATTTCCACATTTCCCATTATTAAATCCCCCTTCTCATCTTCTCAGGGAGCAACATTTACTTTAGTCACTCTTTTCCATTTTATATATCGGTAAAAGCTTTTACTATCTGTTTTTATCTTTTGCGCAAGTTTACTTTCATAATCTATCTTTCCTTTCTTTATTGCTTTCTTAGTCATTCTTTGCTGTCGTTTAAAATTTTCCCAATCTTCTAGTTTCCCACTAACCTTGGCCACCTTATACGCATTGGTTTTTATTTTGATACTCTCCTTTATTTCCTTGGTTATCCACGGCTGGTTATCCCTTCTCTTATCGCCCTTCTTTTTCACTGGAATATTTTTTTTTTGCGCACTATGAAAGAGCTCCTTAAAAGTCCTCCACTGTTCCTCAATTGTGCCACCTTTTAGTCTGTGATTCCAGTCAACTTTAGCCAACTCTGCCCTCATCCCACTGTAGTCCCCTTTGTTTAAGCATGGTACACTCATTTGAGACACTACTTCCTCACCCTCAATCTGTATTACATATTCAACCATACTGTGATCACTCATTCCGAGAGGATCTTTTACTAGGAGATCGTTTATTATTCCTGTTTCACTACACAGGACCAGATCTAAGATAGCTTGCTCCCTTGTAGGTTCTGTAACATACTGTTCTCAGAAACAATCCCGTATGCATTCTATGAATTCCTCCTCAAGGCTACCCCATGCGATTTGATTTGACCAATCGATATGTAGGTTAAAATCCCCCATGATTACTGCTGTTCCTTTTTCACATGCCTCCATGCCTCCATTATTCCCTTGATTATTGCCCGCCCTACCGAGACGTACCACCAATGCTGCGTGCACAAGATCCTGCAAATCCATTGGCAGGATCGGCGCACCACCATCAGTGTTCTTGTTCAGGCCAACATCCCCAGCATCGAAGCACTGAACATGCTCGATCAGCTCTGCTGGGCGGGCCACCTCGTCCACATGCCCAATACGAGACTCCCAAAACATGCGCTCTATTTGGAACTTCGAGACGGCAAGCGAGCCCTAAGTGGGCAGAGGAAATGCTTCAAGGACACGCTCAAAGCCTCCTTGGAAATAGTGCAACATCCCCAGCGACATCTGGGAATCCCTGGCCCAAGACCACCCAAAGTGGAGGAGAAGCATCCGGGAAGGCACCGAACACCTCGTGTCTCTTTGCCAGGAGCACGCTGAAGCCAAGCGTAAACAGTGGAAGGAGCGTACGGGAACTCGCCCACCCATTCCTCCAACCACCGTCTGCCCCACCTGTGACAGAGACTGTAGGTCCCGCATTGAACTCATCAGCCACCTTAGAACTTATATTTGTGTGGAAGCAAGTCATCCTTGACTCTGGGGGACTGCCTAAGAAGAAGGAGAAGAAGGTTATTTTTTCAGTTATTTTAACGCACGTGTCGCCCGAGTATTTGACATGTGCCAAAAACTCCACTGTAACAGTGGACCAACAAAGGTGACACGAAGGGGCCAAGCATCGGCCATTAGTAGTTGCTAACTCTGGTTGGTTGCATTGCTGGAGGTTTCATCACATGACCTCCTCCCTCCAATTGCTCCGCCCCCCACACCACCGCCATTGGCCATCCCACATGTCTAGCCTCACAGCGCCTGATACCCGATTGGATGGTTCTTTGCTGTCAGTGAAACAGCATTTCGTTAACTAATAAATAAAAGTGTTGAAAGAGTTGCGCGGGGGGGTTTGTGCCATGATAATTTTTCTACTGGTTTGGTTTGGAGATTAATCTTCAATTGCTGGAGACTGCAGACAATCCTGGCGGGTTGGTGACCCTACTATAATAGGCTCTATGATGGGAATATAAGACTTTGTCAATCGTTACAGAAAGTCTCCAGATTAGTTTCTTCGGGGGATTTATGATTTTAAAAACAGACCCATTTGGACGTATGGAGCTGTGATTATTTCTGTTCCAACATCCATCAAAATAGGTTGTTTTATTCAACAACAACAACAACAGAAAAATCAGGATGATTAAAATGTTCAGACAGGCAGCAATCTATAATATCGACCAACTCTGCCTCCATTGTCACGACTGTTGAATTTCTCACTCTTGGAACCAAGCCTGGGACAAGTGGGCCAAGATATCATTGAAGAGGCCATAATCTCTTTGATAGGCTAGTTGCTTCTGATTGGCTCCCAGGGGAAACGGATTAGAACCTTCTGCTGTTTCCCAGGTTATCACCCCGAGCATTCTGGTGCGATCACTCTCTGCTTCATTAAGTTCTTGTCACTTTGATGCACTCGGTTGTGTTTCCTCTTTGCGGTGTTAGTTTTCATGGTGCCTATCTGAGACCTGGAAGCAGCCCAGCACCAACTCTTTGTGCCGAGGACGCGCAAGGTTGACAACGACACTCACGGTCGTGCCCTACAGTCTGCAATCAGACAGGAGTGGTATTATACGCTCTTCTTTGCTAGTTTACAGCAGATAAACACTCTTGGGCATTGGGTCAGATCCAAGTCCGGTGGTGTTGTCTTCCTAAGCCAGGGAGCTAATGCTGATGCTGAGTGAGGAGATAGGAGTCTGTTTGGACCAGGGAGAGAAAGAGAGAGAGAGAGAGAAGAGAGAGAGAGAGAGAGGGAGAGAGAGAGAAAGAGAGAGTGTTACCCCTCTTTATGACTGCTGAAGACTGACAGAGAAGTTATTTGTCAGTGATTGTTAGAAAATTTGACATCTAGTATGTTGTCTAGCTCTATACACTGATTGCGCTATTTTCCACAAATCCAATTAAGGTTAACAACAACAACAACTTGTAATTATATAGCACCTTTAAAGTAGTGAAAAGTTCCAAAGCGCTTCACTGGAGTGTTATGGGATAAAAAATTTGACACCGAGCCACATAAGGAGAAATTAGCGCAGGTGACCAAAAGCTTGATCAAAGAGGTAGGTTTTAAGGAGCGTCTTGAAGGAGGAAAGAGAGGTAGAGAGGTGGAGAGGTTTAGGGAGGGAATTCCAGAGCTTGGGGCCCAGGCAGCTGTAGGCACGGCCACCAATGGTTGAGCGATTGTAATCAGGGATGCTCAGGAGGGCAGAATTAGAGGAGCGCAGACATCTTGAGGGGGTTGTGGGGCTGGAGGAGATTACAGAGATAGGGAGGGGCGAGGCCATGGAGGGATTTGGAAAAAAGGATGAGAATTTTGAAATTGAGGCGTTGCTTAACCGGGAGCCAATATAGGTCAGCAAGCACAGGGGTGATGGGTGAGTGGGACTTGGTGTGAGTTGGGACACGGGGGCAGCCGAGTTTTGCATCATTCAATAACTGTGCAGTGATCATTTCACAATTGCTAATATTTTAGTGGAGACATACACATGGGAGCTTGAAGCTCTGCATGATAGTAGCATACCACCCCATTGCCATGTTTATATTTAACTATTCTCCCCATTAATAAATAAGTCAATCTGCCATTAAAGTATCAGGCAAAGGAACTTCATACAAACACAGTAACATGTTTGCAGAGTGAGATCAGGAGTACGATCTCACCATAATTCATTGCATGGAATGCATAGATTTACATTTTGTCTGTAGCACAGAAACAGGCCATTCAGCCGAACAGGATGATGCCGGTGTTTATCCACACAAACCTCTTCCCACCCCTCTTCATCTAACTCCATCAACATATCCTTCTATTCCTTTCTCCCTCATGTGTTTATCTAGCTTCCCCTTGAATGCATCTATTCTATTTGCCTCAACTACTACTTGTGATAGCGAGCTCCACATTCTAACCACTCTCTGGGTGGAGTATATGGCTCAGAGGCGTGGACCATATACAGTAGACACCTCAAATCACTGGAGAAATACCACCAGCACTGCCTCCGCAAGATCCTGCAAATCCCCTGGGAGGATAGGCGCACCAGGGTCAGTGTTCTCGATCAGGCCAACATCCCCAGCATCGAAGCACTAACCATGCTTGGCCAGCTCTGCTGGGCAGGCCACATTGTCCGCATGCCCGATACGAGACTCCCAAAGCAAGCGCTCTACTCGGACCTCCTACGCGGCAAACGAGCCCCAAGTGGGCAGAGGAAATGTTTCAAGGACACCCTCAAAGCCTCCCTGATAAAGTGCAACATCCCCACCGACACCTGGGAGTCCCTGACCAAAGACCACCCTAAGTGGAGGAAGAGCATCCAGGAGGGCGCTGAGCAACTCGAGTCTCATCACCGAGAGCATGCAGAAATCAAGCGCAGGCAGCAGAAGGAGCGTGCGGCAAACCAGACTCCCCACCCACCCTTTCCTCCAACCACTGTCTGTCCCACCTGCGACAGAGACTGTAATTCCCGGATTGGACTGTTCAGTCACCTGAGAACTCACTTTTTAGAGTGTAAGCAAGTCTTCCTCAATTTTGAGGGACTGCCTATGATGATGATGGTGACTAACCACTCTCTGGGTAATGAAGTTTCTCCTGAATTCTCTCATGGATATATTAATGAGTATCTTATATTTATGGACCTAGTTCTGGTCTTTCCCACAAGTGGAAACATCTTCTCTACATCTAACCTATCAAACCCTTTCATTATCTTAAAGACAGGTCACCCATCTTTGTTTTTTAATTTGAGGACGAGCTATCCTGAACATCATCCCCCTAATGCTTCCTCCTGGATCATGTTGGACATGGAAGTTGGGAGAGAGTTGTGTTTCCTGAACCACAGTTGGCAGTCTCAGAGAATGATTCCTGATCTCACGGCCCCACAAGTCTTCTCTACGTCTCCTTTATCAAACCCTTTTATAATGGATAACAACAAAAGCAACTTGTTGTTATAATGTTTAAGACCGCTATTAGATCACCGCTCAGCCTTCTCTTTTCGCAAGGCTTTGGAAATACATGAGCATCATAATAATTGCAGTTAGAATCAAGATGGGATAAAAGTGCCCTTCATCAATATTCATGAGAAACATTGTAAAATATAATGCACGCACAGGGCAAGTCATAGCTAGCAACATCATCCTATAGTGCCACTGATTCATAAACCACTCAAACATAATTCTTCTGTTTTACAACTTATTTCAGTCCAATAGACAACAAATACCATTCCCTTGATTAGTTTGCAATCTTGCCTGGGTGTCCACTACTCTCCATATAAAAGATCTCAAATAGATTCCAGTTCATAACCCACTTTGGGTCTCAATCAGTCGACTTGTAAACCCTCCTAAGCCCTTGATTGGATTACAGCCTGTGGTTTGTTAATCTGCATGTTACACACAAAGTATTCTGAAGAGAGTGTCAACAATGTTAAAATCCAAACTGGATGAGGGGAAAAATAAACCGGAATGTGTTTGGAGAGTAATTAGCTGCTTTGTCCGCCAGTAAAATAAATGAAATGTCTAGCTGAAAGGATGAAGAAGCGAAGGTTGAGATCAATGTACACAATTAACCTGGCTGGTGTGGTGCTATTGATTTAATACCTTGTCTGACTGAGCCACAAAATGTCTAAGCAATGTATCATAGCAAACGAAATGTGTTGGACACCTATCACTGGAATCTCGATGTATTGCTTCATCTCTACAGAAGCAACTGCCACACCAAAACTAGTTTTTAATTTCAACCCTTGTATGATGACTTTCAACTCTTCCAAAACCGTACCCTGTCCCACACTCAGTCATCATTCTCAGTCCTCGCTGCCCTAAACTGGCTCCGTGTCCCCCAACATGTTCAGTTGTGAACTCTTGTCTTTATCTACAAATCCCTTTATGACATTACCTCGCCCTATCTTATCGGTGACCCGACCAATATTTATCACTCAACCACAATCGCTAAAACAGATTATCTGGCCACACTGCTGTTTGTAGGGGCTTGCTGTGCGCAAATTGGCTACTGCGTTTCCTACATTACAACATTGATTACACTTTATGAATGTATGAACAATTGACGGACAAGTAAAGGCCTGCTGGTCCATCCAGCCTGTCTCACACAATTGCGATACCTTGTGTGTCACAATGCATAGAAGCCCCCACCACACCCACAACCACCTGATCTCCTGGGAATGGCAAAAAAAGACAGATTAAAAACCCTGGTCAACCCTGAAAAATCTGGATAATTCCTCTCTGACCCATCTAGGTGATCAAAACTAGTCCAGGAGATCATTCTGGCCCTGCATTCCCTGCACTATCGACCTTCTGTAAGAGGTGATCTCCGCTGCAGCCAGAAACAGGTCTAGCTCCCGCTCGAAGGAATTCAGTGAGTCAGCTTCCACCGCATGAGATGGCAGCCTGTTCCAGAGGTCCACTCTTCCCTGGGAAAAGAACCACTGCCTGACATCTGACCTAGATCTGGCCTGATACAACTTAACCTTGTGACCTCTGGTCCCCCCTAATCTATTTAATTGGAACAAATTGCCAGCTGTTTACAATCTAGTCCCTTCATTATTTTATAAACTCAATCAGATCCCCCCCCCCCCCCACTGCACCGCAAGTCTCTGCTTCTCTAAAGTGTAGAGTCTCAACTCTTTTATCCTATCTTGATAACGAAGATGTTTTAGACTGGGAATTAGTCGAGTGGCCCTCCTCAGTACCCTTTCCAAAGCCTCAATATCACCCACCATGTGAGGAGACCAAAACTGGATGCAATATTCTAAGTGAGGCCTGAACAAGATCTTACACAGGACAATCTTATAACCAATTGTCCTATGAATACACCCCAAACCCTATTCACTCTAGCTATTTCTTCACAGCATTGCTCATGTACCTTTAGCGATCTATGCACTAGAAAGCCCAGATCTCTTTCTCTCCACCTTCTTGAATGCTTTTTGTTGAAGGTTGTGTGTATGTTGAGCATTTGCTCTGTCAACAGGCATAACACTGCACCTGCAACATTCTTTCCATTATAGATACTCAGGCTGAAAATTTTCAGGGTTGGGGAACATATCCAGGACTGCTGGGGTGCACTTACCTGCGACCTCTGCTTCTAACCCGAGCAGAATATGTGGGGGCAGCATAAGATCCCTTGACTTATAAGTAAATGGTGGGCACCTGCACCACTAGCAATGCATCTTAGGCACCTTGCCCACATTCCCATTTCAGGTATCCATGTGAGCATTAAGTGCTTCCAATCAGGTATAGTACATGAGCAATGCTGTGAAGCAATAGCTCGAGTCAAGCTCCCTCCACAACAACATAAGAAATAAGAGCAGGAGTAGGCCATTTGGCCCCTCGAACCTGCTCCATCATTCAATAAGATCATGGCTGATCTGATCATGGACTCAGCTCCACTTCCCTGCCCATTCCCCATAACCCTTTACTCCCTTATCGCTCAAAAATCTGTCTATCTCCGCCTTAAATATATTCAATGACCCAGCCTCCACAGCTCTCTGGGGCAGAGAATTCCACAAATTTACAACCCTCTGAGAGAAGAAATTTCTCCTCATCTCAGTTTTAAATGGGCAGGCCGTTAATCTGAGACTATGTCCCTTCATTTTAATTTCCCCTATACTCCATCTGCAAAATGTTTGCCCGCTCACTTAGCCTGTCTATATCCCTTTGCAAATCCTCACAATTTGCTTTCCCACCCAGCTTTGTATCATCAGCAAACTTGGCTACATTACATTCAGTCCCTTCATCCAAGCCATTAATATAGATTGTAAATAGTTGAGGCCCCAGC
This sequence comes from Pristiophorus japonicus, assembly GCF_044704955.1. NCBI lineage: Eukaryota > Metazoa > Chordata > Chondrichthyes > Pristiophoridae > Pristiophorus > Pristiophorus japonicus. Next base: position 8,572,203 of record NC_091987.1, read on the forward strand.
ACCGATTCCTGCAGCATCCCACTAGTCACTGTTTGCCAACCGGAAAATACCCCATTTATCCCGATTCTCTGTTTTCTGTTAGTTAGCCAATCTTCCAGTCATTTATTTCTCAAGCTGAATGGGAATAAAAGTACTCTTAGGTGTTGAAGATGTTTCACTAATGGCTTGATATGAACAATATAAAAGCAGTGCCCTGCGAGTGTTTGACTAGCGAAGTATCTTTTTGTTTGCTGGGTTATAGATGGTTGTTGGTATAGTCGGTTCCTGGTTATGCCATTAGGGTATTCAGTATTTAGAACATAAGAACATATGAACATAAGAATTAGGAACAGGAGTAGGCCATCTAGCCCCTCGAGCCTGCTCCGCCATTCAACAATATCATGGCTGATCTGGCCGTGGACTCAGCTCCACTTACCCGCCCTCTCCCCGTAACCCTCAATTCCCTTATTGGTTAAAAATCTATCTATCTGTGACTTGAATACATTCAATGAGCTAGCTTCAACTGCTTCCTTGGGCAGAGAATTCCACAGATTCACAACCCTCTGGGAGAAAAAATTCCTTCTCAACTCGGATTTAAATTGGCTTCCCCATATTTTGAGGCTGTGCCCCCTAGTTCTAGCCTCCCCGAACAGTGGAAACAACTTCTCTGCTTCTATCCTGTCTATCCCTTTCATGATTTTAAATGTTTCTATAAGATCACCTCTCATCCTTCTGAACTCCAACGAGTAAAGACCCAGTCTACTCAATCTATCATCATAAGGTAACCCCCTCAACTCTGGAATCAGCCGAGTGAATCGTCTCTATATCCCCTCCAAAGCCAGTATATCCTTCCTTAAGTAAGGTGATCAAAACTGCACGCAGTACTCCAGGTGCGGCCTCACCAATACCCTGTACAGTTGCAGCAGGACCTCCCTGCTTTTGTACTCCATCCCTCTCGCAATGAAGGCCAACATTCCATTCGCCTTCCTGATTACCTGCTGCACCTGCAAACTAACTTTTTGGGATTACTTACCTGGCAGGGGAGTAACCATGATCAAGAAGGTAGTTCTCCCAGGACGAGGCTTGCCCATTGTACTTCGGGTGTGCTGACGCCTGCGATGTCCCCAAATGCGGGATATTCGACTGCAAAATTTGTGGTAGTCGGGGACTGCGTATCCAAAAGAGTTTCATGCACAAGAACCCCCAGGTCCCTCTGCACCTCAGCATGTTGTAATTTCTCCCCATTCAAATAATATTCCCTTTTACTGTTTTTTTTTCCAAGGTGGATGACCTCACACTTTCCGACATTGTATTCCATCTGCCAAACCTTAGCCCATTCGCTTAACCGATCCAAATCTCTTTGCAGCCTCTCTGTGTCCTCTACACAACCTGCTTTCCCACTAATCTTAGTGTCATCTGCAAATTTTGTCACACTGCACTCTGTCCCCTCTTCCAGGTCATCTATGTATATTGTAAACAGTTGTGGTCCCAGCACCGATCCCTGTGGCACACCACTAACCACCAATTTCCAACCCGAAAAGGTCCCATTTATCCCGACTCTCTGCTTTCTGTTCTCCAGCCAATTCTCTATCCATGCTAATACATTTCCTTTGACTCCGCGTACCTTTATCTTCTGCAGTAACCTTTTGTGTGGCACCTTATCGAATGCCTTTTGGAAATCTAAATGCGCCACATCCATTGGTACACCTCCATCCACCATGCTCGTTATATCCTCAAAGAATTCCAGTAAATTAGTTAAACATGATTTCCCCCTGAATCCATGCTGCGTCTGCTTGATTGCACTATTCCTATCGAGATGTCCCGCTATTTCTTCCTTAATGATAGTTTCAAGCATTTTCCCCACTACAGATGTTAAACTAACCGGCCTATAGTTACCTGCCTTTTGTCTGCCCCCTTTTTTAAACAGAGGCGTTACATTAGCTGCTTTCCAATCCGCTGGTACCTCCCCAGAGTCCAGAGAATTTTGGTAGATTATAACGAATGCATCTGCTATAACTTCCACCATCTCTTTTACTACCCTGGGATGCATTTCATCAGGACCAGGGGAATTGTCTACCTTGAGTCCCATTAGCCTGTCCAGTACTAACCCCCTAGTGATAGTGATTGTCTCAAGGTCCTCCCTTCCCACATTCCTGTGACCAGCAATTTTTGGCATGGTTTTTGTGTCTTCCACTGTGAAGATCGAAGCAAAATAATTGTTTAAGGTCTCAGCCATTTCCACATTTCCCATTATTAAATCCCCCTTCTCATTTTCTAAGGGACCAACATTTACTTTAGTCACTCTTTTCCGTTTTATGTATCTGTAAAAGCTTTTACTATCTGTTTTTATGTTTTGCGCAAGTTTACCTTCGTAATCTATCTTTCCTTTCTTTATTGCTTTTTTAGTCATTCTTTGCTGTTGTTTAAAATTTTCCCAATGCTCTAGTTTCCCACTAACCTTGGCCACCTTATACGCATTGGTCTTTGATTTGATACTCTCCTTTATTTCCTTGGTTATCCACGGCTGGTTATCCCTTCTCTTACCGCCCTTCTTTTTCACTGGAATATATTTTTTTGCGCACTATGAAAGAGCTCCTTAAAAGTCCTCCACTGTTCCTCAATTGTGCCACCTTTAGTCTGTGATTCCAGTCTACTTTAGCCAACTCTGCCCTTATCCCACTGTAGTCCCCTTTGTTTAAGCATAGTACGCTCATTTCTGACACAACTTCCTCACCCTCAATCTGTATTACAAATTCAACCATACTGTGATCACTCATTCCGGGAGGATCTTTTACAAGGAGATCGTTTATTATTCCTGTCTCATTACACAGGACCAGATCTAAGATAGCTTGCTCCCTTTTAGGTTCTGTTACATACTGTTCTAAGAAACAATCCCGTATGCATTCTATGAATTCCTCCGCCAGGCTACCCTGTGCGATTTGATTTGACCGATCGATATGTAGGTTAAAATCCCCCATGATTACTGCCATTCCTTTTTCACATGCCTCCATTATTCCCTTGATTATTGCCCGCCCCACTGTGAACTTATTATTTGGGGGCCTATAAACTACACCCACCATTGACTTTTTATCCTTACTATCTCGAATCTCCACCCACAGTGATTCAACATTTTGTTCATTAGAGCCAATATCGTCTCTCACAACTGCCCTGATATCATCCTTTATTAAAAGAGCCACCCCACCTCCTTTCCATTTTTGTCTATCTTTCCGAATTGTCAGATACCCCTGTATGTTTAATTCCCAGTCTTGACCCCCCTGCAACCATGTTTCTGTAATGGCCACCAAATCATACCCATTTAGGAAGGACAGACAGAAAGGAAAAAGAGGTGGGGTGGCATTGCTAGTAAAAGAGGAAATTAATGCAATTGTAAGGAAGGACATTAGCTTGGAAGAGGTGGAATCGGTATGGGTGGAGCTACGGAATACCAAATGGCAGAAAACACTAGTGGGAGTTGTGTGCAGGCCAGCAAATAGTCGTCGTGAAGTTCGGGATAGCATCAAACAAGAAATAAGGGATGTGTGCAATAAAGGTACAGCAGTAATCATGGGTGACTTTAATCTACATATAGATTGGGCTAACCTAACTGGTAGCAAAGCGGTGGAGGAGGATTTCCTGGAGTGTATTAGGGATAGTTTTCTTGAGCAATATGTCGAGGAACCAACCAGAGAGCTGGCCATCCTAGACTGGGTGATGTGTAATGAGAAGGGACTAATTAGCAATCTTGTTGTGCAAGGCCCCTTGGGGAAGAGTGACCATAATATGGCAGAATTCCTTATTAAGATGGAGAGTGACACAGTTAATTCAGAAACTAGGGTCCTGAACTTAAGGAAAGATAACTTTGATGGTATGAGGCGCGAATTGGCTAGATTAGACTGGCAAATGATACTTAAAGGATTGACGGTGGATAAGCAATGGCAAACATTTAAAGATCACATGAATGAACTTCAGCAATTGTACATTCCTGTCTGGAGTAAAAATAAAACGGAGAAGGTGGCTCAACTGTGGCTAACAAAGCAAATTAAGGATAGTATTAATTCCAAAGAAGAGGCATACAAATTAGCTAGAAAAAGCAGCAGACTGGGAGAATTTTAGAAAAGAGCAGAGGAGGACAAAGGGTTTAATTAAGAGGGGGAAAATAGAGTATGAGAGGAAGCTTGCCGGAAACATAAAAACTGACTGCAAAAGCTTCTACAGATTTGTGAAGAGAAAAAGATTAGTGAAGACAAACATAAGTTCTTTGCAGTCAGATTCGGGTGAATTTATAATGGGGAACAAAGAAATGGCAGACCAATTGAACACGTAATTTGGGTCTGTCTTCACAAAGGAAGACACAAATAACCTTCCGGATGTACTAGGGGACCGAGGGTCCAGTGAGAAGGAAGAACTGAAGGATATCCTTATTAGGCGGGAAATTGTGTTTGGGAAATTGACGGGATTGAAGGCCGATAAATCCTCAGGGCCTGATAGTCTACATCCCAGAGTATTAAGGAAGTGCCCTAGAAATAGTGGATGCATTGGTGATAATTTTCCAAGAGTCTATTGACTCTGGATCAGTTCCTGTGGACTGGAGGGTTGCTAATGTAACACCACTTTTTAAAAAAGGAGGGAGAGAGAAAACAGGTAATTATAGACAGGTTAGCCTGACATCAGTAGTGGGGAAAATGTTGGAATCAATCATTAAGGATGAAATAGCAACGCATTTGGAGAGCAGTGACAGGATCGGTCCAAGTCAGCATGGATTTATGAAAGGGAAATCATGCTTGACAAATCTTCTGGTATTTTTTGAGAATGTAACTAGTAGAGTGGACAAGGGAGAACCAGTGGATGTGATGTATTTGGACTTTCAAAAGGCTTTTGACAAGGTCCCACACATGGGATTGGTGTGCAAAATCAAAGCACATGATATTGGGGGTAATATACTGACGTGGATAGAGAACTGGTTGGCAGACAGGAAGCAGAGAGTCGGGATAAACGGGTCCTTTTCAGAATGGCAGGCAGTGACTAGTGGGGTGCCGTAGGGCTCAGTGCTGGGACCCCAGCTATTTACAATATACATTAATGATTTGGTGAAGGAATTGAGTGTAATAGCTTCAAGTTTGCAGATGACACTAAATTGGGTGGTGGTGTGAGCTGTGAGGAGGACGCTAAGAGGCTGCAGGGTAACTTGGACAGTTTAGGTGAGTGGGAAAATGCATAGCAGATGCTGTACAATGTGGATAAATGTGAGGTTATCCACATTGGTGGCAAAAATACGAAGGCAGAATATGATCTGAATGGCGGCAGATTAGGAAAAGGGGAGGTGCAGCGAGACCTGGGTGTCATGGTTCATCAGTCATTGAAAGTTGGCATGCAGGTACAGCAGGCGGTGAAGGTGGCAAATGGTATGTTGGCCTTCATAGCAAGGGAATTTGAGTATAGGAGCAGGGAGGTCTTACTGCAGTTGTACAGGGCCTTGGTTAGGCCCCACCTGGAATATTGTGTTCAGTTTTGGTCTCCTAATCCGAGGACGGACGTTCTTGTTCTTGAGTGAGTGCAGCGAAGGTTCACCAGACTGATTCCAGGGATGGCTGGACTGTCATATGAGGAGAGACTGGATCAACTGTGCCTTTATACACTGGAGTTTAGAAGGATGAGAGGAGATCTCATAGAAACGTATAAGATTCTGACGGGTTTGGACAGGTTAGATGTGGGAAGAACGTTCCCGATGTTGGGGAAGTCCAGAACCAGGGGACACAGTCTTAGGATAAGGGGCAGGCCGTTTAGGACTGAGATGAGGAGAAAGTTTTTCACTCAGAGAGTTGTTAACCTGTGGAATTCCCTGCCGCAGAGAGTTGTTGATGCCAGTTCATTGGATATATTCAAGAGGGAGTTTGATATGGCCCTTACGGCTAAAGGATCAAGGGGTATGGTGAGAAAGCAGGAAAGGGGTACTGAAGGAATGATCAGCCATGATCTTATTGAATGGGCCAAATGGCCTACTCCTGCACCTATTTTCTATGTTTCTATGTTTCTATGTTTCTATTACTCCACCAATCTTTTTGGTTAACCCTTGCCACTGGACCAAGACCGAGCTCTTTCAAGCCCGTGTGGTGGCTGGTGTGCAATGGACACCACACGTTAAAAAAATCCATGCACAACATCTTCCACCCTTTAAGATTTAGTTCGGGACCTGGAATTTTAGGTCCTTCATTGAAACACCTGTGAACTTTTTGACGTGGAAGCAAGTCACCCTCGATTCGAGGGACTGCCTATGATGATGATGACTCCACCTAACCACTTGGATGAAGCGCAGAGATCTCGGAGGGCTGTAGGGCTGGAGGCAGCTGCAGAAATAGGGAGAGGTGAGGCCACGGAGGGAGCAAAACACAAGTGTGAGAATTTTCAAATGGAGGAATTGCCGGACAGGGAGCCGATGTAGATCAGCGAGCACAGGGGTGATGGGTGAATGTGGGATTTGGTGCATATACGGGAAGGTCCCTCGCTTCATCTCGATTCTGCTGGCACAGCTGTGCCTGGGAAACTCTTTAAATGGGAGGCTACCGAGGAGGAGAAAAATTATCATGTCTGTGAATAAAATAAACAATTCCTCTAAGTGGAATATTGCTTTCCCCCCAGAGAGCAGCCGCCACTAATTACTAAATGCAAAGTGTTATTGCAAGAAAACGTTCCATCGGAAACAGCCACTTGGAATCTCAATGAACATCTTTCTATTTCACCGGTATCAGTGTTTCGCATTGATTTTCACTGTTTTCCATTGAAAATAACTCCACTCTTTAAAAACTCTTTGTATTGAATGCGACTGGAATGTTTCCCCGATGGGTTTTTTTTCTACCCTCTGTTGCAAAAAACTCATCAATTTCCCAGGCACTCAGATCAATGTTGCACACTAGACTCTATGTCATCAGGCTGGATTGCTTTCGTATTTCACGTATACTGCCGTGCAGATGGTTGAAGTCTATGCATACTTTCAGCTAGCTCCTGAATGCCTTGTTCTAACAGTCACGTACAATAGCTGTGGCTGTCATGTATTCAACCAGCATTGTAACCCATGTATAATCTGACCTAAGTTGTACACTGTGAGAACAATGACCACTAGGTGGTGAACTTGTGCGAGACACTCCTAACCTGGACCATCAGGTATAAAAGGGGAAGTTCCACCCACTTCCATCACTTGAGTGCTAAGGAATAAAGGACAGGTCACAGACTGACCTTCTCTCAAGCATGGGCCTCGTGTGCATTTATACTGTACAGTAAGGACGTATCAATGGCGACAAGAAATTGGGATTTAAACCACGCAAGCATGGCCACTAGCAGAACAGACGAGAGGTATTGTGTTAAGGAATAGTTGGGACAGAGATTCAACATTGTTAAAGCAGCACACTATTCTCCAGGCAGACAAGGGCAATCGGGCATGCCCCAACATGTAGTCGAACCCAGAGCGGGAGCTCGACAGAGACAATGGCAAACTGAATGGCGATTCATGCCATTGCAAGGGACAATGCGGCCAGTAATGGGACCATCAACACCTGTTAATGGCGCACTCAAGGACAGTCATGGGGCAGTCAGGGATGATCGACTGGCAAGGGAACTTTTGTTTCCAACAACAGCTCATGTTGGACGCGTGGAGGCACACACTCAGCCGGAGTTTGCAGAAATGAGCAAAATACCTGCAGAAATTGCAGAAATGAACGCTGGGGGAAATCGCTGGAAGCTGAAGTTCAGCAAGTTCATGTGGAGCACGTATACAATTCATACACCAGCACGCCACCGATAATGATGAAAGTGCTCCTCAATGGCATCTCAGTGTCAATGAAGCTAGACACGGGGATCAGCCAGTCCCTGATGGGTATCAAACAGTTCGAAACGTTGTGGGCGTCCAAGGTCAGGAGGTCAAAATTATTGCCGATTGACGCACAGCTACGGACATATAAAAGGAGATCATTCCGGTGCTAGGCAGCGTCACGGTAGTCGTGACCCACAAAGATTCGGAGAACAGGTTGCCACTCTGGGTTGTCCCGGGGGATGGTCCCGCACTACGGGGGAGGAGTTGGCTTGCTGTCATGAACTGGAAATGGGGCGATGTCAATGCAATTTCCTCTGTGGAGCGAGTATCATGCTCACAGATCCTGGGCAAATTTGACTAATTATTTCAACCCGGCATTGGCACTTTCATGGGGGCCTAGGTGTGATTCACATAAACCTGGACACCAGGCCAGTACACCACAAGGCCACAGCGGTGCCGTACGTAATGCGGGAAAAGATAGAAGGCGAATTGGACCGCCTGCTGAGGGAAGGCATCATCTCGCCAGTCGAATTCAGTGACTGGGCGAGCCCGATTGTGCCGGTGCTCAAGGCGGATGGGTCGGTCAGGATATGTGGTGATTACAAGGCCACCATCAATCGGGTGTCACCCCAAGACCAGTACCCTCTACCGAGACCTCTTTGCAACGCTATCCAGTGGCAAACTTTTTTCAAAATTGGACCTGACCTCAGCTTACATGACTTTGGAGCTGGTGAGTGAGTCGAAGAAGCTGACCACCATCACGACAGATGTCCGTTCAGGATTTGCTCGGCCGCCGCGATCTTCCAACGAAATATGGAAAGCCTCCTCAAGTCGATTCCAGGGACGGTGGTTTTTCAGGACGACATCCTCATCACGCGTTGTGATACTGAAGATCAACTCCACAACCTGGAGGAGGTGCTACGCAGACTGGACCGGGTAGGGCTGCGACTGTAAAAGGCGAAGTGCGTCTTCCTAGTTCCAGAGGTAGAATTCCTGGGGATGAGGGTAGCAGCAGACGGGTTCAGCCCTAGTGCGTCCAAGACGGAAGCGATCCAGAGAGCATCCAGACCCCGTAACACGACAGAGCTGCGTTCGTTCCTGGTGCTCCTGAACTATTTTGGTAACTTTCTTCCCAAATTGAGCATGCTGCTAGAGCCGCTACACATGTTCCTATGCAAAGGTCGCAAATGGGTCTGGGGGGACAGCCAGGAAAGGGCTTTTAATAGAGCATGCAATTTGTTATGTTCCAACAATCTGTTAACGCTATATGACCCATGTAAGAAACTTGTGTTAACGTGCGATGCGTCGTAATATGGTGTCGGGTGTGTGTTGCAGCATGTCAATGCCAAGAGTCAGTTACAGCCGGTAGCTTATGCCTCCAGAAGTCTGTCCCAGGCAGAAAGGGGCTACGGGATGGTAGAAAAGGAGGCGCTCGCATGTGTATATGCGGTAAAGAAAATGCACCAGTACCTGTTTGGCAATAAATTTGAGCTGGAGACAGATCACAAACCCCTAACGTCCCTTTTGGTCGACAACAAGGCCATAAATGCAAACGCATCAGCGTGCATACAGAGGTGGGCACTCAAGTTAGCCGCCTATGATTATACAATTCAGCACAGACCGGGCACCGAAAACTGCGCCGATGCACTCAGCAGGCTCCCACTAGCCACCACTGAGGGGGCAACCGAGCATGGTGCTGAGATGGTCATGGCTGTTGAAGCTTTCGGAAGCGAAGGCTCACCCGTGACAGCCCATCAGATTAAAGTCCGGACAAATAGAGACCCGCTATTGTCTCTAGTCAAGAAATGTGTCCTGAATGGGGACTGGGCAGCCAAGTACAGAGCATGCCCTGAGGAATTGAAACCATTTCACAGGCGCAGGGATGAACTCTCGATTCAGGCCGATTGCCTACTGTGGGGAAACCGCATAGTCATGCCCCAGATGGGCAGAGAGGTGTTCATCAGAGAACTCCACAATGAGCACCCGGGCATTGTCACGATGAAGGCAATTGCCAGGTCACACGTTTGGTGGCCAGGGATAGACGCAGATCTGGAACTTTGTATTCGCAGGTGCAACACGTGTGCCCAGCTGGGCAATGCGCCCAGCGAAGCCCCCCTAAGCCCCTGACCATGGCCCGCCAAGCCTTGGTCACGCATCCATGTGGACTACGCAGGTCCTTTCATGGGGAAAATGTTTTTGGTTGTAGTAGACACCTACTCCAAATGGATCGAGTGTGACATTTTAAATTCAAGCACAGCCTCTGCCACAGTAGAAAGTCTACGGGCAATGTTCGCCACCCACGGTCTACCGGACGTCTTGGTCAGCGACAATGGCCCGTGCTTCACAAGCACTGAATTCCATGACTTCATGGCAGGCAATGGAATTAACCATGTTAGAACGGCACCGTTCAAGCTGGCCTCAAACAGCCAGGCAGAACGAGCAGTGCAGATCATCAAACAGGGGATGCTCAGAATCCAAGGGGGTTCCCTACAAAGCCGCTTATCAAGCTTCCTGTTGGCCTATAGATCCCGACCACACTCGCTCACAGGGGTTCCATCCACAGAGCTGCTAATGAAAAGGACGCTCAAAATCCAGTTATCCCTTATACACCCCACCATGAAAGAAATTGTCGAGAGCAGGCACCAGTCACAATATGACTACCATGACAGGAATGCGAGGGCGCGATGTATTGATGTAAATTACCTTGTTTTTGTTCTCAACTGTGCTGCAGGGCCCAAATGGCTCGCAGGCACTGTGATTGCCAAAGAGGGAAATAGGATTCTGGTAGTTAAACTTACCAATGGACAAATCTGCCGCAAACATGTGGATCAAACAAAAAGGAGGTTCAGCAACCCCATAGAAGAAGCAGAGGAAGAACACGATATAGAGTTCACTCCACCACAGGTGACCGAACACCAGAACCAAAGGGAGGAGAACCCAGTCACTGTGGGCAGTCCGGACAGGCCTGAGGCACCGCAAACAGCAGACACTCAGGCCAGCGCCCAACAACCGGAGCCCCAACTCAGGCGCTCTACAAGAGAGCGTAAACCACCAGAGAGACTCAACCTGTGATCCCAATAAGACTTTGGGGGGGAGGCGATGTCATGTATTCAACCAGCATTGTAACCCATGTATAATCTGACCTAAGTTGTACACTGTGAGAACAATGACCACTAGGTGGTGAACTTGTGGGAGACACTCCTAACCTGGACCTTCAGGTATAAAAGGGGAATCTCCACCCACTTCCATCACTTGAGTGCTAAGGATTAAAGGACAGGTCACAGACTGACCTTCTCTCTGTAAAGTCCTGTCCTCTCAGTACAGATTCACACGAGGCATGTAGTGAAGTCAAGGTCACTCTGGACCTGCACCTTTATTTCACAGCTCTGGAATGCTGCACTTGCCTGAGACCTGCCCTTATATACCTGTCTCTTGCAAGTGCACCCCTGGTGGTTACAGGTCATATCTTATTTCAGTCATGTATAGCATGTTAGGATACAGTTATATAAAATAATGTAAGATACATGACATCACCCTCCCCCAAGGTCTTATTGTCTTTATAGATTCAGTCTCTCAGGTGGTCTACGCTCTCGCGTGGAGCGTCTGAGTTGTGGTTCAGTTGTTTGCCTTGGTGTCTGTTTTTCTTTGGGTATGTTTGCTGGTATCTCGCCTGAGCTGTCTGTTTCGATTGGTGTGATTGTTGTTGACTCGCCTGGGCTGTCTGTTGGGATTGCCCTTTCCTCAGGTTGTTCCCTCTGTCTGTCCACCAGGTGTGGTGCGAGTTCCACATTGTAGTCTGCCTCTGGTTCCGCAGTGTTGTTGGTAAATTTGCTTTTGACTTGGTCTACATGCCTCCAGCAGGTTTTGCCATTGTCCATTTGTACTACCAGTAGCCTGTTTCCTTCCTTGCCCATTACTGTCCCTGCAGCCATTTGGGACCCCTGCCATAGTTTAGTACAAACACTTTGTCCCCTATCTCAGTCCAGCTCCCCCTCGAAGTTCTGTCATGGTACTCAGTCAGCTTACGGCGCTTTGTCTCAACGGTTTCGTGCATGTCTGGGAGGATTAATGAGAGCCTTGTTTTTAAAGTCCTTTTCATCAACAGTAGCCCGGGGGTATCCCAGTCAGTGAGTGCAGACGAGATCTGTATGCCAACAGCAGTTGCGACAGGCGACCCTGCAGCGTGGGATTTTAAGCATGCCTTGTTTAATGATTTGCACTGCTCTCTCCGCCTGGCCGTTGGAGGCCGGCTTGAACGGTCCCATCTTGACGTGATTTATGCCGTGGTCAATTATAAAGTCTTGGAATTCTGCGCTGGTGAAGCACGGACCATTGTCACTGACCAATATGTCAGGGATTCCGTGCGTTGCAAACATGGTTGCGAGGCTCTCCACAGTGGTGGAGGTTGTGCTCGAGTTTAAAATGGTGCATTCGATCCACTTTGAAAATGTATCTACAACTACGAGGAACATTTTGCCCATGAATGGGCCCGCATAGCCTACGTGCACCCGTGACCACGGTTTGGTAGGCCATGGCCAGGGGTTCAGTGGAGCCTCCCTGGGGGCATTGCTGAGTTGTGCACAAATGGTGCACCTTCGGACGCAGAGCTCCAAGTCCGTGTCAATACCAGGCCACCAGATGTGGGATCTGGCTATGGCCTTCATGAGAACGATCCCTGGGTGCTCGCGGTGGAGTTCCCGGACAAATGCCTCTCTGCCTCGCAGAGGCATGACTACTCGGCTGCCCCACATCAGGCTTGTAGTGATAGCTCATGCATGCTCCTGTAAAAGGGTTTTAATTCCTCGTAACAGGCATCGCGAGCCTCTGCCCAGTCACCGGTTAGGACACATCTTTTTACTAAGGATAACGTGGGCTCGCTGGCCATCCAGGGTCTGATTTGGCGAGCAGCCATGGGCGAACCTGTGGACTCAAAGGCATTGATTGCCATGACTATCTCACAGTCCTGTTCGTCAGACCCTTCCGTGGTCGCCAGGGGTAGCCTGCTGAGTGCGTCGGCACAGTTGTCTGTGCCTGGTCTGTGTCTTATGGTATAGTCGTAGGATGCCAGCATGAGTGCCCACTATTGAATTCGCGCCGAGGCATTGGCGTTTATTGCCTTGCTCTTGGATAGGAGGGATGTGAGGGGCTTGTGGTCGGTTTCTAACGCGAACTTGGCCCCGAAAAGGTATTGGTGCATCTTTTTGACACCGTACACGCACGCGAGCGCCTCCTTCTCTACCATTCCGTACCCGCACTCCGCCCGCGAAAATGACCTGGAGGCATAAGCTATGAGTTGTAATTTGCCCGCACTATTGACATGTTGCAAAACGCACCCGACCCCATATGCTGAATCATCGTATGTGAGAACTAGCTTTTTACCTGGGTCAGAGAAAGTCAAAACACTGTTGGAACACAGAAGGTTGCGTGCCTTATTGAAGGCGCGTTCCTGGGCGTCCCCCCAAAACCAATCGCACCGCTTCCTGAGTAGCATGTGGAGAGGCTCCAGCAGCGTGCTTAAGTTCTGCATAAAGTTCCCAAAGTAATTGAGTAGCCCGAGAAAGGCGCGCAGTTCTGAGACATTCCGGGGCCTGGGTGCCAGGCGAATTGCTTCTGTTTTGGACTCTGTTGGGCGGATTCCATCAGCGGCAATCCTTCTGCCCAAAAATTCAACCTCGGGTGCGAGAAACAGGCACTTGGATTTCTTGGCTCGTAGGCCTACCCGATCCAACCGCTTTAGTACTTCCTCCAAATTACGGAGATGGGAGTCGGTGTCCCTGCCCGTGATAAGTATGTTGTCTTGAAATACAACCGTCCCCGGGATGGACTTGAGCAGACTCTCCATGTTGCGCTGGAATATGGTAGCTGCCGACCTGATGCCGAATGGGCATCAATTATACATGAAAAGGCCTCGATGCGTGTTGATGGTGGTGATTAGCTTGGATTCCTCGGTCAATTCTTGCATCATATACGCAGATGTGAGGTCTAATTTTGAGAAAAGTTTACTTCCAGCCAATGTGGCAAATAAGTCCTCCGCTCTGGGCAGTGGGTACTGGTCCTGTAGGGAGACTCTGTTTATGGTAGATTTGTAGTCCCCACAGATTTGTACGGATCCATCAGGCTTCATGACTGGGACGATGGGACATGCCCAGTCGCTAAATTCCACAGGTGATATAATGCCTTCCCGCAGAAGCCTGTCTCGTTCGTATTCAATCTTTTCCCTCATCACATAGGGTACAGCTCTGGCCTTGTGATGGACCGGTCTCGCATCCTGTGTGATGTAGATTTTGACTTTGGCCCCTTTGAAAGTGTCCACATCTGGCTGAAAGAGATGTTCAAATCACTTTATAACTGTTGAACAGGAGGTCCATTCCTCTAATGACATGGCATGGACATCTTCCCATTTCCAGTTTAGTTTTGCCAGCCAGCTTCTCCCCAGCAGTGCTGGGGGGTCTCCGGGGACAATCCACAGGGGAAGTCGGTTCACTGTCCCTTTGTGTGTGACAGAGAGCATGGCGCTGCCGAGGACTGGTACGATTTCTTTGGTCTAGGTCCTTAGTTTGGTGTTGACACTTGTGAGTTTTGGTCTGTCTCTTTTATGCGGCCATAGTTGTTCAATTGTTGAGCGCCCATGAGAGATTGACTCGCTCCCATATCCAGCTCCATGTTAACAGATATCCCGTTGAGTCGGACCCTCATCATTTTAGGAGGCGTCCTGTTGTAGGAGCAGCGGCCATTGATCGCGTTGACCCGCTGTACATCGGCGTCCCGGGTACTGTCCCCACCATCTTCTGGTCCGCTTTCCAACACATCCGATTCGCATACCAGCCGAGCTGCCATTTTTTTGCACATGCGGGCCAGATGCCCTGTATTTTCACAATTTCTGCAAACAGCTTGCTGAAATCGACATCCCCTTGACGAGTGCCCACCCCCACACCTCCAGCACAGACCTGTTCCATTGTTCAAAGTGTTCCCAAAGAATGAGCTGCGTCTGGCTGATCTCTCTTGAGCTTCTCTCAGTTTGTAATTGATTGCTCGCATTGTGGGTTGATGAGGTGTGAACGGCCATTCCTGTGGCCCTTGATGGCTTCTGCCTGCTGTTGAGAGCCTGTTCTCCCGGTTTTGTCTGTGTGTGGGGGTAGCAGCTTGTTTAGTGCTGTGAAATTCCTGTTCCGATATTTCGTTAGTTGTCGTACCTGCATTGTAAATCAACCTCGTTTCTTCTTCAGCTACCAAGAATGTCTGTGCAACCAGTGCTGTTGCCTTTAAGGTCAGGTTCTTGGTCTCTATGAGCTTTCGGAATATGCCTGCATGGCCTATTCCTTCAATGAAAAAGTCTCTCAGCATTTCTCTCCTCAGTTCATCGGAGAACTCACATAAACTAGCCAACCTCCGAAGTTCCGCCACGAAGTCGGGTATGCTCTGGCCCACACAGCATCTGTAGTTGTCGAACCTGTGTCTGGCCATGTGTAGGCTGCTTGCTGGCTTCAGGTGGTCTCTTACCAGTGTGCTCAATTCTTCAAACGACTTGCTTGCTGGTGTCTCGGGTGCCAGCAGATCCTTCATTAAAGCGTATGTTTTCGAGCTACAGCTGGTCAAGAGATGGGCTCTTCTTTTGTCTGCCTTATCGTCGCCTAACCAGTCTTTGGTTACAAAGCTTTGCTGGAGCCTTTCTATAAAGTCCTCCCAATTGTCTCCCGCATTGTACTTTTCATCTGATCCGTTGTTCGCCATTCTGTGGATTCTGTAATCCCGTAACTCGTCGCCACTGTAAAGTCCTGTCCCCTCAGTACAGATTCACACGAGGCAGGTCGTGAAGTCAAGGTCACTCTGGACCTGCACCTTTATTTCACAGCTCTGGAATGCTGCACTTGCCTGAGACCTGTCCTTATATACCTGTCTCTTGCAAGTGCATCCCTGGTGGTAAGGTATGCTGGTGGTTACAGGTCATATCTTATTACAGTCATGTATAGCATGTTAGGATACAGTTATATATCATAATGTAAGATACATGACACTCTCAAGCATGAGCCTCATGTGCATTTATACTGTATAGTAAGGATATATCAGTGGCCACCTTTCATCTCTGGAATCCCTGATGTCAAATTTCAAAGAGCTGAGGCCTCTCTGGCTGCTGCTGTTAAGGATCACCATATGAAATGATGCTGGACAATCGCAAGCCATTTTCTTGTTGCTATGGTCTTGCATGACAAAACTGTCCCTCATTTGGCACTGGTTATGTAAGAATAAAAGTGTTTAGTAATGATAAAATTGATTCTGTATATATATATATATCTAAATGATAAAAGTGTAGATTATACAGAAAGGCTGCAGTGTTGAAAGAATCAAAATGAATGATTCCCCCAAGTTCACGTCTCCTGGCTGGGCAGAGCTCGAGGAACAATGGAAGCACGGCATTGAAAGTCACCAAACTAGAAAAGCTGTTAATTGGAAAGCCATTAACCTAATCAAGGAATGGCATCGGCCCTCCAGACAGACACATGTATGAGGAGAAGCCAATCAGGAGCAGCCCTGGAACCAAGACCCAATCCTGAGGCTTTCTGAGAAACAATGGCCTTAAGGGATATAATAACCCAGGCAAAGATTGCTGGGTCTCGAGTTCTCTCTTCTTCTTCTTAAGCACACGGCAAAAGCGGGACCTTCCTCTACAGACAAAGAAGCAGGCCATGTGTTTTGCCAGAGAGAAGTGAAACATACATTTTAATACCTTTTTATAAATCATTGTTGTAACATCATTGAATCTGTTGTAACTAAGCAGATCCGTAAGATAGCTGATGACTGCTGATAGATGTGCACGGGTGTGTGTTTAATAAAATATTCCAAATTGTTTTAAAAGGATTGGACCCGCTCCCCCACCCCACTGCCGCTCCACTGCTGTCGATCCGTCCGAAGTGCGTCATCAGAGCGCGCACCGCCCATGTGCCCTCCCCCGAACGCGAAATTCTGCCAATAAAATCTTGCTGCCGACAGCTTTTTCTGCCGGTGCGCTGTGTTTGGAGTGCGCTCAAAATGGCGGTGCAGCAGCCGTTAAAGGGGGAGGACCTCGTGCCGCAGCCGCCATTTTTGTTTTTTGTTGGCCGACTTCCATGTCGGGCCGACAACTGTGCCCTCAAGTTCGGCCAGGCCGCCAACAGACAGCCTGGCACCGCCTCCTGGCCGGCCGAAACCCTCCCTGGTGGCGCACTGGACCTAACTTAAAGAATCGCCTCGGCTCGCTCCTTTAACTGAAGGGGAGGGATATGGTGACGCGGCACCGTGATTATGTCATCAGCGCTACGCTGATGAGTGACAGCGACGGACACTCCACCCGCCCCCAAAATTCCGTCCCTCTACTTACTGAACTTTTGCTCACCACCACACTTCCGCCCCCACTATGACCGACTTCCGGTCCACTGGGAAAAAAAAAGCCAAAGGATGGAATTTCGCCCAAGAGGCTACCGCATCAACCGGGCTGGTAAAAACTGTCGAACTACGGTCGGTGCGTCGTGTTCCCAGCGTAGGGGGACTTTCTTACCTGTGCTATCCTGGGCCGAGGATTCTTGATGGTGAAGTGTTGGCAATCCAGAAAGCTTGCCAAAGGTTAAAGTCACAAAAGTGAAAAAATGGTTGCTTCCTATGGATAATTACTCAGTATTTACTTGGTTGCCCTCGAACAGTGTTCAATCAGTGACCATCTCCCATAACACCCCACCCCTGATAGGAACATTAGGAACACGAATAGACCATTCAGCCCTTCGAGCCTGCTCCATCATTATTCCATCACTCCGGAGACTTGAGCACAAAAATCCAGGCTGATGCTCCAGTGCAGTACTGAGGGAGTGCTGCACTGTCTTTCTGATGAGACTTTAAACCGAGGCTCCATCTACTCTCTCAGGTGAATGTAAAAGATTCCATGGCACTCTTTCGAAGAAGAGCAGTGGCGTTATCCCTGGCGTGCTGGCCCAATATTTAACCCTCAATCAACATAAAAATCTGGTCATTATCACGTTGCTGTTTGTGGGAGCTTGCTGTGTGCAAATTGGCTGCCGCATTTCCCACATTACAACAGTGACTACATTTCAAAAAGTAAAGCGCTTTGTGATGTCCGGTGGTTGTGAAAGGCTCAATATGAATGCAAGTTTTTCTTTTTTCTTTTTTTTAGATCATGGCTGACTCCATTTACCCGCCTTGGTTCTGTAACCCGTAACTTGCCTCGGCTTGTTCAGGCAGCATCTCCTAAACCCACGACCTCTCCCACCTGGAAGGACAAAGGCAGCAGGCGCAATCATCACCACCTGCAAGTTCCCCTCCAACTCACACACCATCCTGACTTGGAAATATATCGGCTGTTCCTTCATCTTCGCTGGGTCAAATTCCTGGAACTCCCTCCCTAACAGCACTGTGGGAGCACCTTCACCACACGGACTGCAGCGGTTCAAGAAGGCGGCTCACCACCACCTTCTCAAGAGCAATTAGGGATGGGCAATAAAAGCTGGCCGTCCCAACGATGCCCACATCCCGGAATGAATATAAATAAAAAATATCTTTGCCTAACAAAAATCTGTCAATCAATTGTCTGAATACTAAATTGATCCAGCGATCAATTGAATCTGAAGGATAAACATTTAGAACCAAGAGCTTTCTCACCCAAGTGAAGACATAAGGATAGCAGGATACAAGCAACTTTATGTCCCCTTGTTCTCGATTCCTTCATCAGAGGAAATCGTTTCTCAGTATCTCTCCTATCAAATCCTTTTAACATTTTAAACACCTTAATCAGACCATCCGAAATCTTCTGTACTCGAGGGAATATCAGCTAGGTTTGTGCAACTTATCCTCATAACTTAACCCTCTAATTAATTAATCTTTATATATTTGCAAACACACCAGCTATTTTGCTCACAGCAACATTCCACTAATAACAGTGAGCTAAATGACCAGCTTTGTTGTTTTATCTTTGGTTAGTTCTGGTTGAGGGGGAAGGACCAGAAAATCTTTTCACAAATAGCGCCATGGGATTTTTCACACCGACTTGAACAGGTTGGACGGTGATTCACTTTAATGTCTTATCTGTGCAGCTCAGACAATCCAGTATTCCCTCAGCACTGTCAACCAAAATGATATGTTTAGGGTCACTGAAAGGAAATTGAACCTTTCTGACTCAGAGGTGAAATTACTGCCGACAGAGCCAAGCTGCCATCTGACATTAGGAACTTGCTCTGTTCAGTATGTGTGATGAAATCATTACTCCATTCTTTTTGAAAGCACTTTATATCTGTGCCAAGTGCCCAATGGATAGCTGGCATTCTAACCATGCGCTCTTGAAAAGAACCAAAGACAGAACGAAAGACTTTCATAAGAACATAAGAACATAAGAAATAGGAGCAGCAGTAGGCCATACGGCCCCTTGAGCCTGCTCCGCCAGTTAATAATATCATGGCTGATCTGATCATGGACTCAGCTCCACTTCCCCGCCCGCTCATTTATGGTGATATTTCATTTATGTCCCAAAGCGCTTTGCAATCAATGAAGTACTTTTGCAATGTAGGAAATGTGGCAGTCATTTTGCACACAGCAAGTTCCCGCACACAGCGCTGTGATGATCAGATAATCTTTACATAGGATATATGGCACAGAAACAGGCCACTCGAGCCTCCTCCCGTCTTTCCTCATCTAACTCTATCAACATAACCCTCTATTCCTTTCTCCCTCATATGCTTATCTAGCCTCTCCTTAAATGTATCGATACTACTCGCTTCAGCCCCTCCCTGTGGTAGCGAGTTCCACATTCTCACCACTCTCTGGGTAAAGAATTTCTTCTGAATTCCCGTTTGGATTTCCAGCTGACTATTTTATATTGATGGCCTCTAGTTATGCTCTTCCCCACAAGTGGAAACATTCTCTCTGTATCCACTCTATCAAAATCTTTCATAACTTTAAAGAGCTCTATTAGGTCACCCTTGAGCCTTCTTTTTTCAAAAGCAAAGAGACTCAGCTTGTTCATCCTTTCCTGATATTTTATATCTTCGCATTTCTGGTATCATCCTTGAAAATCTTCTCTGCACCCTCTCCAGTGAATCTATATCCTTTTTATAATATGGCGACCAGAATTGTACACAGTACTCTAAGTGTGGTCTAACCAAGGTTCGATACAGGTTTAGCATAACTTCCCTTCTTTTAAATTCTATACCTCTAGAAATAAACCCTAGTGCCTGGTTTGCTTTTTTTATGGCCTTGCTAACCTGTGTCACAACTGTGTCTCTTTTAATGATGCTGGTTGAGGAATAAATATTGGCCAGGACATTGGGGAGAACTCCCCTGCTCTTCTTAGAAATAGTATCGTGGGATCTTTTATGTCCACATGAGAGAGCAGATGAGGTCTCGGTTAAAGTCTCGTCCCAAAGGTGGAACCTCTGACAGTGCAACGTTCCCTCAGCACTGCACTGGAGTGTCAGCCTGGATTTTGTGTGCAAGTCTCTGAAGTGGGACTTGAACCCACAGCTTTCATACGCAGGGGCGAGAGTGCGCGATGCATCATCATCATCATAGACAGTCCCTCGGAATCGAGGAAGACTTGCTTCCACTCTTAATATGAGTCCTGACGTGAAGGAATTTGTTGCCTCAGAGAGCTGTGGAAGCTGGGACATTGAATACATTTAAGACAGAAATAGACAGTTTTTGAGCGATAAGGGGATAAGGGGTTATGGAGTGCAGGCAGGGAAGTGGAGCTGAGTCCATGATCAGATCAGCCATGATCTTATTGAATGGCGGAGCAGGCTCGAGGGACCGTATGGCCTACTCCTGTTCCTATTTCTTATGTTCTTATGTTCTTATGAACAGTCCAATCTGAGAACCACAGTCCCTGTCACAGGTGGGACAGACAGTCGTTGAGGGAAGGGGTGGGTGGGACTGGTTTGCCGCACGCTCTTTCCGCTGCCTGCACTTGATTTCTACACGTTCTCGGCGATGAGACTCGAGGTGCTTGCCACTGAGCTGTGGCTGACATCCTACTGGCTGGGGAGAGCTCTGAGCAGGAGCATTAATCCCTGGGATCCTAGGGGTGGAGGGGGGTATAATTTGGGCGTAGTCCAGAGATTCCGCCACATTCCAAAATTAGGTATGCAGGGGAAAGGCCGAAATCTTGGCGGCTGGTTGGTGCGGTGACTGTCAGAGGTCCCAGGCTACCATGTGAGCTCCTGCCCTTATGCCACGTTCGCTGGGAGCTGGTGAGAGTTCAAGTGAAGGCCCAAGGCCTACAGTGGGGAGAGGTGGCCAACCCCAGGTGGGTTGGATGGCCTCTCCAGAGGTGCCCTTCGGAGCGTTTCACAAATCGTATCCTGCTTCTTCTTCGGACCTTCCTGGACCGCAGGTCCGCCCCCAGAGTGGAATGGCAGGAGTCTGATTTTCCTCCTGGAGGAAGGGGGACAGGTATCTCCCATGCACCCTTACAAGTCCGCCCACCTCACGTGACCCTGCCCGAGCAATTTGGGATGAAGTCTATGGCATGGTAGAATTTCTGGAATTTCAGCTCTTTCAATCGGACGCGCAGAATCAAGTGTCGACCAATGGATGCCTCCAAGTACAGTTAGTGACCAATCATAGACAGTCCCTCGAAACGAGGAAGACTTGCTTGCACTCCAAAAGTAGGTTCTTGGGTGACTGTACAGTCCAATACGGGAATTACAGTCTCTGTCACAGGTGAGACAGACAGTGATTGGAGGAAAGAGTGGGTGGGACTGGTTTGCCGCATGTTCCTTCCGCTGCCTGCGCTTGCTTTCTGCGTGCACTCGGCGATGGGACTCGAGGTGCTCAGCGCCCTCCCGGATGCTCTTCCTCCACTTAGGGCGGCTTTGGGCCGGGGATTCCCAGGTGTCGGTGGGGATGTCGCACTTAATCAAGGAGGCTTTGAGGGTGTCTTTGAAAAGTTTCCTCTGCCCACCTGGGGCTCGCTTGCTACGTAAGAGAGCGCTTGCTTTGGGAGTCTCGTGTTGGGCATGCGAACAATGTGGCCCGCCCAACGGAGCTGGTCCAGTGTGGTCAGAGCTTTGACGCTGGGGATGTTGGCCTGGTCGAGGACACTGCCCTTGGTGCGTCTATCCTCCCAGGGGATTGGCAGGATCTTGCGACCGCTGTCATCATAATTAACAAGACCTGCTCTCAGTGTTCAATGCAGAGCTGCCTTTATTACAGCTTGCACCCTTGAACCCAATGTTAGATTGCTAACATTTGGACAATGGCAGCTAAATGAACTCCCAGAATCAGCACCTAGCGATGTATGCTCTTCTCCCACCCGACCCCAGCCATGTGCCCAGTACCTTACACGTCTCCTGATCTATCTGGGACGATGTTGGATTATCTTTGCTGGCTGCACTGCCTACTCGTTCCCAAAGTTGCACTCAAAACCTCTCGGCAGTTCATTTGCCCGGTTTGCAGCGGTGCAGTTCACGCATTTCCTCCAACAGTGGGAATTGGGAGTTGGCATGGCGATTTAGAATTGTTCCAGGTGACCTATACAATGTGCAGCACCATTCCCTGGCCAGTCCTTATAGCATGGTCCTGGAGCCCTGCACAGCACTCGAACCGAGCCACTTATTGGAAGGCAAGAGCTCCTTGATGTTGTTCACCTGCAAATATTTTTCCATTTCCTTGTCGTGCTTCAAAATGCCTGAATGAGGCAGGAACCAGTGATCAAGCATGGCACAGAGCACTGACACATCCACACTCTGTGCCACCCGATCAGGGAATATTTCAAAGTCAAACGGCTGCATGGTCATTCTGTAAACATGAGAGAGACACCAATGCAAGGAATTAGTCCTGTTTTTGCTGACCTATATTGGCACCTGGTCTCACTTTTAAAATTCTCATCCTAGTGTTCAAATCCCTCCATGGCCTCGCTCCTTCCTATTTCTGTCACCTCCACAACCCCCCGAGAACTCTGTGTTCCTCCAGCTCTGGCCTCTCGTGCACCCGCCAATTCCTTTTGTCCTACCATCAGTGGCCGTGCCTTCAGCCGCTTAGCCCCCATGTTCAAAAAATTGCCTCCCCTAAATCTCTCCGCCTCTCCACCTCTCTCTCTCCTCTTTTAAAAAGCTGTTTAAAACCTATCTCCTTGACCAAGTGTGTGGTCACCCGTCCTTGTGTGGCCTTGCTTGGCTCGCTGTCAGTTTCTTTGTCTGATCACGCTCCTGTGAAGTGCCTGTGTAGGGACGTCAAAGTCACGACGTAAAGCAAGTTGCTGTTCGTCATACGCAAGAATTACGGCAGGGAACAGGAATGAGTTCCGTCCTAACCCTGCGATCGACATTTTGAAAGCAACATTGGATTTCCGCGCAAGCAAAATACTGTGGATGTTGGCAAGCTGAAATAAAAACAGAAAATGCTGGAAACACTCAGCGGGTCAGGCAGCAGCATCTGTGGAGAGAGAGAAAAACAGAGTTAATGTTTCAGGTCTGTGACCTTTCATGCGAACAAATTGGATTTCAGCCATGCAGTGTCAAAGGAAGCACGTTTATGTCGTAGAGAATTGAGGAACTGTGCCCTTTTAAAGGGAGGGATGTGCCATCTGTATGGAAGGGTGATGCCCTTTGTGTGTCAAAGTCCTTGGTACAACAGATGCACACCCTTTCAGTGAATTCTTACTGATTCTGTGTGCGCTTGATGCCGCACAGATAAATCTACAGAAGCTGACACATTGACACAGATCAGTTCGATAGTTCCGGAGAGAAAAACACAGAAGTGTTACTTTGCCTGAGAATTCATTACAAGAAGATGAATGTTTAGGTTTCGGGATCCTGGTAAATATGCCGCATTGCAGTCAGTTCAACAACAACAACAAATTGCATTGCTATAGCACCTTTGACATCGTTAAATGTCCCAAGGCGCTTCGCAGCAGCAATTATCAAACAAAATTTGACACCGAGCCCCATGAGGAGATATTAGGACAGGTGCAAGGTAGGCTTGCTTTAAATAGCAGCTTGAAGGAGGATAGAGAGTTAAAGAGGCAGAGAGATTTAGGCCGCGAGTTCACCTACCTCGGCAGGTCGGAGGCAGGTCCCGGCCTCGCTGCTGGCTCCAGCCCGCTGTCCAAGATGATTTTGCCCTGATTGGGCTTGTTAAGCCCGTGCACCGGGTTTGCGGGTCAATTGAAGGAAGCGGGTTCGATGACGTCATTTGATGAGACATCGTCAGCCGATTTCCTTAAAGGGGCCACGGCCAACTTTAAATTGACCGCTGTGATGTCAGTGTTCTACAGCATTGAGATGTTGCAAACACTGACAAGCACTGCACAAAGGTGCAGGGCTGCACCCAGGCTCTCCCATGACTCCCTCCAGATGCTTGAACAGCATCAAGTAAAGTAAATCTGGCCATGGTGAGGCCGTCCCTGGCATCCTGGGCAGCAATATGGTAGGGTGCTGATGCCCTCTGTCCTGTGCAGCATCAGTTAATTGTGGAAAATGTTGTTGTTGCTGTTGGTACTGCTGGTGTGAGGGTTGATCATGTTGGGATTCTGAGGACCAAGGTGCGATAGTTTCAAGGGCACCAATGCTGATGTAATAAAAGGCAGATGAACTTGAAATGATAGAAGTGATCTGTCAATGATGAGAAAGATTGTTCCAATGAGGTGACACTGGATAGAGAGTTTGCTCTAAACACTTGCAACCGGCACAAAGCTCACTCTGTCTGAGAATGCAGTAAGCAACAGCTTCTGAGCATGGAAAGTGAACAGCTGTGAGATGGGAGCTTTTATAGCACATTGGCAGCCTTCAAGTAATGAGTTGGCTCAACTGCCGCCCTGCTTCCCTGACGTGATCCCCGAGCAGTGTGGACCCTGTGGGCTACCTGGTAAACTCTGAAGGTGAGCTGAAAGTAGTTCTTTATGGTCTGTTAGCGAGGTCATAATGAGCTGAATTGCTGCATGGCGGGTCTGCTCAGTGCTGATCGACCCGACATTAGGGAAAGGCATGTGGTGACAGGTTTACAGTAGGGTACCGACCCACTGTAAAAAAAAAACATTTTCCCACCTGACCCGCCACCGATTACACCCACTGAACCCCTGAAAGATTCCCTCCTTAGGAGCCAGAGACTTGGACCTCGACAGCGGAAGGCATGGCTGTGATATCTTCACAGAGCACAGCACACACAGCTTCCTAATATGCAGGCTGCTCTCTCGGAACTCTCCAGAAAGCTGCCTGCATGTTAGGAAGCTGTGTGTGCTGTGCTCTGTGAAGATATCACATTTGGCGACGAGGATGGGATTTTTCAGAGGTTTAAAGCTTAAATTTTGTGGGTGAAGGATTCAGCCAGCCGACAGAAGACTTTTGAAGTTTCTGTCTTTGAAAAAAGCTACAACATCTGAGGTAAAAATCAGCACACGGTGTGAACAGCTAGAGATTAAAAATGGCAGGTGTAATCGGATATTTGGGTGAATATAGACACTACCGGGCATGTTTTAAAGCATATGTGGATTGGCTAGAAAAGTATTTCACTTAAAATAACATAATCGAAGTTCCAGACAATGCAGTCCAGAACCGGGTTGTGTTGGAACGTAAGAAAGCGATTTTCTTATCAGTGGTAGGTCCGGCATTATACGAAACCCTTGTAAATCTGCTTGTGCCTGACGAGCAAAAGGACACAACACTTAAAGAGATTTTAATGAAGCTGGAGCAGCACTATAACCCCAAACCAATGGCAATTGCTGTAAGCTATCGTTTCGGGATTCGGAATCAAAAGGCGGAAGATGGTATTGTTGATTACATTGTAGCATTAAAAAAGCTATCGATGCACTGTAATTTTGGAAACTTTCAAAACCGAGCATTACGGGATTGTTTTGTTTGTGGGGTGAAAAATTATGTGATCAGAAGGAAGTTATTGACGACAGATGACTTAACTTTTGAGATTGCTTGTCAGACAGCGAGGTCGATGGGCATGGCCGAACAATATTCCCGAGAATTAAATAATAATTACGGTCGTCAGTCAACCGAGGTAAATCACCTGCAGGTTCAAAGTAAAAGACGGGCATGGCCGAAAGTCTCAGAAACTGCACATTCTACCAGAGCATCGAAGTCGTGCTCTAGGTGCCTGGGACAACATATTGCTCAAAGTTGTCCATTCGTAAAGGCAGAGTGTTTCTTCTGCAGAAAGATTGGGCATCTTGCGAAGGCATGCCGACTGAAGGGTAAACCAGCTTTTAAAGCTACGAGTCCAGCGTTTAAAGCTATAGTCAAAATCCAAAGAGACTACATAGCATGGAAGAACAACAACAGGACGAGATGTTAGAGTTACACGTCATCAGGAGCACGAGGTTAACGGACAGCGATTCGGAAAGCATCAGAATCCACATAGATGTTGTGGGATTCAAGATACCAATGGAAATTGACACGGGTGCCTCCGTGAGTGCAGTACCGGAGTCACTGTACCGCGACAAATTGCGTTATTTCCAACTGGAGAAATCCAAGATAGAGCTGCGAGGCTACTCGGGAGAGAAAATTCGTATAATAGGCTGTATCAGCGTACCGGTGAAATATAAAGATCAATTTCAGAACTTGCCTCCAATAGTAGTGAAAGGAGACAAGTCTGCCTTACCAGGAAGAAATTGGTTGAGCTCACTGAAGCTGGATTGGAGTAAAATTTTCTCTGTGGAAGCGAGATTTTCATCAACGGATGAGGTTATCAAGCAGTATCTGAAGGTGTTCTGGGAAACGGGCAGTCCGATCCAAGGCTTCAAGGTGAGTGTCAGGGTACAGAAGAACGCTAGATCGGTTTACGACAAGCCACATTCCGTACCATATGCACTCAAGGAGAAAGTTGAGCAAGAACTCAAAGACTAGGGACTGAGAACATTATTTGTAAGATAGATCGATGTAATTGGTCTACACCTATTGTTGTTGTAAATAAGTCTGATGGTAAAATAAGATTGTGTGGTGATTATAATGTAACCGTAAACCAGGTTCTAGATGTCCCCAATACATTGCCAAATATAGAAGATTTGTTCACAGGTGGTCAGATCTTCTCAAAACTGGATCTTATGAATGCCTACTTACAGCTTGAACTAGATGAGGAGTCCAAGTCATGTTTGACTATAAATACTCATCTCGGCCTATATCAATTTAATAGGCTACCGTTTGGAGTGTCTACCACCCCTGCCTTATTCCAAGGAGTGATGAACCAGACTTTGCAAGGTATTGAAGGGGTAGTATGTTATTTGGATGACATACTAATTTCGGCACCAAATAGGCAAATTCATAATAACATATTGAATTAAGTCCTCAAATGGCTGGAGAAGCACAGAGTACGAGTGTCTGCTCATAAGTGTGAGTTATTTAAAAACTCAGTGGAGTACTTAGGGTACAGAGTAGACAAAGATGGATTACATCCAACCATAGAAAAATTGGATCACAAATTGACTAATTTTTTGATTACATACAACTACAGGTAGAACACCAGCAGAGTTGTTTCTCAAACGACAGCCATGAACCAGATTCTCATTGTTAAAGCCAAATTTGGCACAGTTTGTAGAAGAGACACAATGAAGACAGAAAGAGAATCACGATAAAGGGAGAGTAAAAGAGAGAAGTGTGAAATTAAACCTGAAGGTGAGAGTGAAGAACCATCACCATAAATGGTTAAAGTGGTTACCCGGAAGAGTGGTGAAGATATGTGGTCCTCACACATATTTGGTAAAGATGTTTGACAATGGACAGGTTAGGTTTGTCCATATTGATCATAGTTTACCTACAGACATGGAAGGAGTTGAAGGTGGGAATGATTCAATTATTTCTGACTTTTCAGATAGTTTTGATATACCAGTAACAAATCCTAAACCAAATGTACTGGAAACAAATCCAGGAGAGAATCAGAATGAAAGTCTGAGTCCGAGTCAGGAAAACAAAGAGCCTGAAGTTCGAGTGAGTTCAAATGAAAATCAAGGAAATTCCGTGGAGGAAAATATTCCTCAGGATGAGCCTCAAATGAGTGAAATCAACACCATGTTTGGAAGGTTCTGTTCAAGAGCGAAGGTATCCTATTTGAAACAGAAAACAAGTGGTAAAGTTAAATTTGTAAATATGTATAAAAATGAAAGTTATTATGATGTTTGTTATGATGGCTTTTTCATTAAGGAGGGAGAAGTGTAATGTCTGTAAGCTTGTAATGCTTGTAGCTCCACACTGTGGATGTGGACGTATTGTGTACTGCAGCTGCATAGTTAATCTTTAAACAGCAGGCAGCTTTCCGGAGAGTTCCGAGATAGCAGCCTGCATGTTCGGAAGCTGTGTGTGCTGTGCTCTGTGAAGATATCACAACAGCCATCAATGTTTGGGTGATGAAAATCGAAGGTCGCAAGGATTGCAGTACTCCTCCAGCTACATGCTGTGTGCCTCGGGGCTTGAACCTTGGTAGGTCAGATACGTAACAGATAGCAACCATATTACAGTATCGAACAGGGTGGCTGATAGAAAGGAGGACAGGTAAGACTGGCATGGATGAAGTTGTTTAATTCTAATATACTGCACGCATTGTATCTTTAATTGTAACATAGAATTATTTATATATACCTGTATATATACCAGTGACTTGAGCACATCATCCACACTGACACTCCAGTGCAGTCATGAGATTCACTGCAAATCAACTTTGAGATCCACACCTTTGAATTCCAATCCCTCAATGCCCCATCTGAGTGATCTCCAGTGGTTGTCCTCACCGACACCTTCTGCTGCTCTGACTACAGGTTCCAACATGTCCACCAGTCCCTTCACTTTGGCATTGGAACCTCTTCCTACACCCACACTCCCGGCTCTCTGGAACTCTGTCACAAAAATATCCCATCTTGTCTCTTCACTCATTCAACAGCCTCCTAAAGCTCACCTCTTCAGTATTACACCTTGTCTCCTTTAAGTCTTTTCTTTTGTTGCTCAGTATCAACCTGCCCACCTTGTAAAATGCTCTGAGATATTGTTTTACTTAAGGCGTATTACATATTTATTATCTTCCCATTACACATTCCAGACTAGGTATACAACAGGTTAAATGCAGAGCAAACTTCTCTCTATACCTCCTTAACAGGCAACAGCAGGTTACGTGTAGCCTGCATTAGAATTAAAAGTAAAAAGAAAGAATGAACTTGGATTTCTATAGCGCCTTTCAAAAGCTCAGGGTGTCCCAAAGTGCTTTGCAACCAAGGAAATACTTTTGGAGTGTAGTCATTGATGTAATGTAGGGAAAGATGGCAGCCAAGTTGCACACAGCAAGCTCCCACAAACATCAGTGCGATATTGACTCGATGATCTGTTTTAGTGATGTAGGTTGAGGGATACATATTGGCCTGGATTGTGGGGAGTATTCCTGAGCTCTTCTTCAAACAGTGCCACGGGATCTTTTACGTCCACCTGGTGGGGCCTTGGTTTAGCGCCTCCTCCAAAAGGCAGCGCCCCCGACATTGCAGCACTCCCTCATGGGGATAAAGCTAGATTTACATTATCTCTCGAGCATTCCCAGGTCTGATGTAGCGCAGATTAAATGCACAACTTCTACAATGTCCCATCAAGAACTCCATGATGGCTCACTAGCATACCATGGCTCCGGGAGGTCTCGGGTCACCGTCAAACCCTTAGGCTCCCAGAGGAGTGCTATACCTGGCAAATACACCTACTCTTTCTGTGAAGGACACACATAGAAGGAGTGCTGGGTTAGGCATCACATACATGAAACAAAATGCAGGTACTAAGAGGCAGCACTGTGCCAACTCAAGCTGCCAACATCACAACTCTCGAAACTGAGTCAGAGGATTGTAGGTTCAAGTCCCACTCCAGAGACTCGAGGACAAAATATAGGCTGACGCTCCAGTCCATATATAACATTAGCTTGCATTTATATAGCGCCTTTAACGCAATACAGATGTCACAAGGTGTTTCACAGGAGCATTACCGAAGAAAATTTTACACTGAGCTACATAAAGAGATATTAGGACAGGTGACCAAAAGCTTGATAAAAGAGGTAGGTTTTCAGGAGCGAATTAAAGGAGGAGAGAGAGGTAGAGAGTTGGCGAGGTTTAGGGAAGGTAATTCCAGAG
This sequence comes from Pristiophorus japonicus, assembly GCF_044704955.1. Classification (NCBI taxonomy): domain Eukaryota; kingdom Metazoa; phylum Chordata; class Chondrichthyes; family Pristiophoridae; genus Pristiophorus; species Pristiophorus japonicus. Next base: position 8,602,052 of record NC_091987.1, read on the forward strand.
ATTAGGACCTAGTCAGCTAAAGGCACGGCTGCCAATGGTGGAGCGATTAAAATCGAGCATGCGGAAGAGGCTAGAATTGGAGGAGCGCAGAGATTTCGGGGGGTTGTAGAGTTGGAGGATGTTACAGAGATGGGGTGAGGGAAAGGTCACGGATGGATTTGAACGATGACCCATGGTTGCGTAGGGTAGCCTTGGTTTCTCTGGCGCCATCATTCCAGACATTATTCTGCTATTGTCGACTGGGATGTGAGCTCTGAGCCTATGAGTACTCACCCACCATACAGAGCTCTCTCTCTCATGCAGTTGGATCACAGTCCCAGTCAGGAACTGCACTATTTCTACAGCGGTTGCAGTATAAATGGAGCATTGCAGATAGATCTAGAGCTAGAATTACAGATAGAGATAGACTAAAAGCTAAATGTAGTGAGGCAGACAGTTATAGAATTAGTTACAGATAGGGATGGTGGTAAGATAAATTTAGTGTTACATTTAAAGAGACAGAGGTAGATTGATTTAGAGCTAAGAACAGACCAACAGATAATAGATGGAGTTATTGATACAGTTAGTGATAGAGATTATTACAGACAGAGTTACAGAGAGAGGAATGTATCCTTACATAGGATTAATTACATAGGATATATGGCACAGACATGGGCCATTCGGTCCAACCAGTCCATGCCGGCGTTTATCCTACACTCGAGCCTCCTCCCGTCTTTCCTCATCTAACTCTATCAGCATAACCCTCTATTCCCTTCTCCCTCATATGCTTGTCTAGCCTCCCCAAAATGCATCTTTACTATTCACTTCAACCACTCCCTATGGTAGCCAGTTCCACATTCTCAGCACTCTCTGGGTAAAAACATTTCTTGGTATTGGGGATAATGTACTGATGTGGATAGAGAACTGGTTGGCAGACAGGAAGCAGAGAGTCGGGATAAATGGGTCCTTTTCAGAATGGCAAGCAGTGACGAGTGGGGTGCCGCAGGGCTCAGTGCTGGGACCCCAGCTATTTACAATATACATCAATGATTTGGATGAGGGAATTGAGTGTAATATCTCCAAGTTTGCAGATGACACTAAGCTGCGTGGTGGTGTGAGCTGTGAGGAGGATGCTAAGAGGCTGCAGGGTGACTTGGACAGGTTAGATGAGTGGGCAAATGTATGGCAGATGCAGTATAATGTGGATAAATATGAGGTAATCCACTTTGGTGGCAAAAACATGAAGGCAGAATATTATCTGAATGGCGGCAGATTAGGAAAAGGGGAGGTGCAACGAGACCTGGGTGTCATGGTTCATCATCAGTCATTAAAGGTTGGCATACAGGTGCAGCAGGCATTGAAGAAGGCAAATGGCATGTTGGCCTTCATAGCTAGGGGATTTGAGTAGAGGAGCAGGGAGATCTTGCTGCAGCTGTACAGGTCCTTGGTGAGGCCTCACCTGGAATATTGTGTTTAGTTTTGGTCTCCTAATCTGCGGAAGGATGTTCTTGCGATTGAGGAAGTACAGCAAAGGTTCACCAGACTAATGGCCAGGATGGCCGGACTGACATATGAGGAGAGACTGGATCAACTGGGCCTGTATTCACTGGAGTTTAGAAGAGTGAGAGGGGATCTCATAGAAATATATAAAATTCTGACGGGACTGGACAGGTTAGATGCAGGAAGAATGTTCCCAATGTTAGGAGAGTCCAGAACCAGGGGTCACAGTCTAAGGATAAGGGGGAAGCCATTTAAGACCGAGATGAGGAGAAACTGCTTCACTCAGAGAGTTGTTAACCTGTAGAATTCTCTTCTGCAGAGAGTTGTTGATGCCAGTTCATTAGAGATATACAAGAGGGAGTTAGATATGGTCCTTATAGCTAAAGGGATCTAGGGATATGGAGAGAAAGCAGGAAATGGGTCCTGAGGTAAATTATCAGCAATGATCTTATTGAATGTTGGTGCAGGCTCGAAGGGCCGAATGGCCTACTCCTTCACCTATTTTCTATGTTTCTATTTTTCTGAATGCCCGATTTGATTTCTTGCTGACTATCTTATATTGATGGCTGTCATATATTTACAGAGCACAGCACACACAGCTTCCTAACATGGCAGGCAGCTCTCTCGGAAGCCTCCGGAAATCTCTGCCTGGTTCTGTTTATTATTAACCCTGCAATTGCAATACACAATACGTCCACATTCACATTGTGGCGCTACAAACATTACAAGCTGACAGACATTACACTTCTCCCTCCTTAATGAAGTAGCCATCATAACAAACATCATACATAACTTCAATGTTATACATAACACAGGATCTAAACTTACTTTTTTTCTCCATATTTACAAATTTAACTTTACCACTTGTTTTCTGTTTCAAAGAGGATACCTTCGCTCTCGAACAGAACCCTCCAAACATGGTGTCGAATCTAAACTCATTTGAGGCTCATCCTGAGGAACGTTTTCCTCCACGGAATTTCCTTGATTTTCACTTGAACTCACTCTAACTTCAGGCTCTTTGTTTTCCGGACTCGGACTCAGACTTTCATTCTGATTCTCTCCTGGATTTGTTTCCAGTACATTGGATTTAGGATTTGCTACTGGTATATCAAAACTATCTGATGAATCAGAAATAATTGAATCATTCCTTCCACGTCTGTCGGTAAAATATGATCAATATGAACAAACCTAACCTGTCCATTATCAAACATCTTTACCAGATATGTGCGAGGACCACATATCTTCACCACTCTTCCTGGTAACCACTTTACCCATTAATGGTGATGGTTCTTCACTCTCACCTTCAGGTTTAATTTCACACTTCTCTCTTTTACTCTACCTTTATCATGATTCTCTTTCTTTCTTAATTGTGTCTCTTCGACAGACTGTGCCAAATTTGGCTTAAACAATGAGAATCTGCTTCATGGTTGTCGTTTGAGAAACAACTCTGCTGGTGTTCTACCAGTAGTTGTATGAGGAGTATTTCGAAATGTAATCAAAAAATTAGCCAATTTGTGTTCCAATGACAACTGTCGTTTCCTTGGATTTGGATCTAACATTTGTTTTATGAGGGCACGCTTTACGATTTGTACAGTGCGCTCTGCTGCACCATTCAGAGCAGGTTGGTATGGTGGAACCTTGGTATATTTCACACCATTTTTGCCCGTGAACTGTGCAAATTCTTCTGAACGAAAATGTGGTCCATTATCCGAAACAATCTCTTCAGGGAGGCCAAATGCAGAAAATAATTTTCGTAAAATGTCCAATGTTTTACTTGTTGTTATTTTCCACCTTGGAAACACCTCAACCCACTTCGAATGGCTATCAATCACAATGAACAATTGTTGTCCTCCTAACTCAGCAAAATCAATATGTTGCCTTTGCCACACCCTGGGAGGCCATTTCCATGGCTGTAATGGTACTGGTGGTGGTTGCTTGCTTACCGATTGACATGTCGTACACTGACTTACGATGTACTCTATATCTTTATCAAGACCTGGCCACCATAAATAACTTCGTGCAAAACTCTTGGTCAAGCACATTCCTAGGTGCTGGTCATGGAGGTCTCCTAATAATTTGGACCTGAATTTATTTGGTATAACCACTCTTGCACCCCACATAATACAATCTTTATCGACTGATAATTCATTCCTACGAATGAAGAATGGATGTGTATCTTTGTCTGTTACCAGGTTTGGCCATCCATTTGCAATATACTCATACACCTTTGACATCACTGGGTCACGTTTGGTTGCTCTACCAATCTCTTCAGCTGTGACTGGCAGTTCATCATGTATGAAAAATAAAACACTTCTTCCCTATTGGGTGTAACTTGTGATGGGGAAAACAATCTAGACATTGCATCAGCATTACTGTGATCAGCTGATCATCTGTATTCAATATCATATGTATATGCTGACAAAATCAAAGCCCATCTCTGCATTTGGGCTGCAGCTAATGTTGGAACTGGGGACTTTGATTGGAGCATTGTTGTTAGGGGCTTATGGTCCGTAACAATGATAAACTTACGACCATACAAGCATTTGTGAAACTTCTTGACCCCCAAAATTAATGCCAAAGCTTCCCTTTCAATTTGCGCATAATTACTCTCACTGGCACTGAGAGTGCGTGAAGCAAAAGCAATTGGTTTCTCCTCCCCACTACGTGATACATGAGAGATCACTGCCCCAACTCCATACGGAGAGGCATCACATGCTAGTTTAATCTCCTGAGATATGTCATAGTGAACTAACATGGTGCTCTCTACCAATTTGCTTTTACACTCCTTGAATGCTGTATCACATTTTTTTGACCACTTCCAATGGACCTGTTTTTTCAAAAGTTCATTCAGTGGATGTAAAACTGTGCCAAATTTGGTCGGAATTTCCCATAATAGTTCAGAAGACCCAAGAATGAACGAAGTTCAGTGACGTTCCTGGGAGTGGGTGCATTTCTGATCACATCCAATATTTCCATGGTTGGATGTCAACCATCTTTGCCTACTCTGTACCCTAAGTACTCCACTGAGTTTTTAAATAACTCACACTTACGAGCAGACACTCGTACTCTGTGCTTCTCTAGCCATTTGAGGACTTCATTCAATATGTTATTATGAATTTGCCTATTTGGTGCTGAAATTAGTACGTCATCCAAATAACATACTACCCCTTCAATACCTTGCAAAATCTGGTTCATCACCCCTTGGATTATGGCAGGGGAGGAAGACACTACAAACAGTAGCCTGTTAAATTGATGTCGGCCTCGATGAGTATTTATAGTCAAACATGACTTGGACTCCTCATCTAGTTCAAGCTATAAGTAGGCATTCGTAAGATCCAGTTTTGAGAAGATCTGACCATCTGTCAGAGATTGTGAGCAAATCTTCTATATTCGGCAATGTATTGGGGACATTACCCTCGAGAACCTGGTTTACGGTTGCTTTATAATCACCACACAATCTTACCTTACCATCGGACTTCGGTACAACAACAATGGGTGTAGCCCAATTACATCGATCTATCTTACAAATAATGTTCTCAGTCTCTAGTCTTTTGAGTACTCGCTCACCTTTTTCCTTGAGTGCATATGGTACGGAACGTCGCTTGTAGTAAACTGATCTAACGTCCTTCTGTACCCTGACACTCGCCTTGAAGCCTTGGATCGGACTGTCCGTTTCGCAGAACACCTTCGAATACTGCTTGATAACCTCATCCGCTGATGAAAATCTCGCTTCCACACAAAAAATCTTACTCCAATCCAGCTTCAGTGAGCTCAACCAATTTCTTCCTAGTCAGGCAGACTTGTCTCCTTTCACTACAATTAGAGGCAAGTTCTGAAATTGATCTTTATATTTCACCAGTACGGTGATACGACCTACCACAGGAATTTTCTCTTCTGAGTAGCCTTGCAGCTCTATCTTGGATTTCTCCAGTTGAAAATCACGCAATTTGTCGCGGTACAGTGACTCCGGTACTACACTCACGGATGCACCTGTGTCAATTTCCATTGGTATCTTGAATCCCACAACATCTATGTGGATTTTGATGCTTTCCGAATCGCTGTCCGTTAACCTTGTGCTCCTGATGACGTGTAACTCTCACATCTCCTCGTCCTGTTGTTGTTCTTCCAAGCTATGTAGTCTCTTGGGATTTCTACTCATAGCTTTGAACGCTGGACTCATAGCTTTAAAAGCTGGTTTACCCTTCAGTCGGCATGTCTTCGCAAGATGCCCAGTCTTTCTGCAGAAGAAACACTCTGCCTTCACATATGGACAACTTTGAGCAATGTGTTGTCCCAGGCACCGATAGCACGTTCGACGCTGTGTTAGAATTTCCAGTTTCTGAGACTTTCGGCCATGCCCGTCTTTTACTTTGAACCTGCAGGTGATTTACCTCGGTTGACTGACGACCGTAATTATTATTTAATTCATGGGAATATTGTTCGGCCATGCCCATCGACCTCACTGTCTGACAAGCAATCTCAAAAGTCAAGTCATCCGTCATCAATAACTTCCTTCTGATCGTATCATTTTTCAACCCACAAACAAAACGATCCCGTAATGCTCGGTTTTGAACGTTTCCAAAATTACAGTGCATCGATAGCTTTTTTAATGCTATGATGTAATCACTGATACTTTCATCAGTTTTTTGATTCCGAATGCCGAAACGATATCTTTCAGCAATTTCTAACAGTTTGGGTTTATAGTGCTGCTCCAGCTTCATTAAAATCTCTTTAAGCATTGTGTCCTTTGGCTCGTCAGGCACAAGCAGATTTACAAGAGTGTCATATAATGCCAGGCCTGCCTCCGATAAGAAGATCGCTTTCTTACATTCCAACACAGCCCGGATCTGGACTGCATTGTCTGGAACTTCGATTATGTTATTTGCAATGAAATGCATTTCTAGCCAATCCACATATGCTTTAAAACTTGCCCGGTCGTGTCTATATTCACCCAAATATCCGATTACACCTGCCATTTTAATCTCTCGCTGTTCACACCGTGTGCTGTATTTTACCTCGGATTTTTGTAGCTTTTTTTCAAAGACAGAAACTTCCAAAGTCTCTCTGTCAGCTGGCTGAATCCTTCACCATTAAAATTTAAGCTTTAAATCATCTGAAAAATCCCATCTTCCATCGCCAAATGTGATATCTTCACAGAGCTCAGCACACACAGCTCCTAACATGGCAGGCAGCTCTCTCGGAAGTCTCGGAATTGCCTGGTTCTGTTTATTATTAACTCTGCACTTGCAGTACACAATACGCCCACATCCACAGTGTGGAGCTACAAACATTACAAGCTTACAGACATTACAATGGCCTCTGGTTTTGTTCTTCCCCACAAGTGGAAACACTCTCTCTGAATCCACTCTATCAAAACCTTCCATGTTTAGGACACCCCTCAGCCTCTCTTTTCAAGAGAAAGAGACACAGCCTGTTCACCCTTTCATAATAGGTATACCCTCGCATTTCTGGTATCATCCTTGTAAATCTTCTCTGCACCCTCTCCAGTCCATCTACATCCTTTTTAATAAAATGGCGACCAGAACTTTAGGCTTATCCTGCTAGGGAGACAGTCATCATGAGGACAAATTTCCAATGGGCTTCCTCCACCAGGGGAATTGCTATGATGTGGGACATAAGTGTGCTGAAGAAGAGCGACTTACACCCTATCCCAAATTGCCAGGTCGGGGATCACCTGCGTATGCGATGCCTGCCCCAATAACCCATACTGCCTCCATGTTGCTGCGTTGGCTGAGCAATGACGCGGAGCGGACCAAAGCCACGGACAGCAACATTTTGAAAGTGTCTTCTCAGAGAGCGCTGAGCTACAAAAGTTAAAGTACTCAGTCCACCCAGGAACCGCAGTGCTTTCGCGGTAAGATTTCTGGGAGTCTCTGCGGGACTCAGGCCCAGCTGGCGACGGCTCCGCGGAGACTTGCCAAGGACGTACTGGGTAGAAGTCCTGTGGAGTTCGGGACCAATCCCACCCGAGATCCTCTCCCAGAAAGTCGGAGTTGAGGGTGGAAGATTCACCCCTCCGTCTGGATAATCTCTCAACTATGTAAATGGCACGGAATTCCTGCAGAACCGAGTTCCTTCCATTAAATATCTAGCCCCCATCCTGGAGTTCCACTGAAGAAATGCTCAGAGTCTGATCGAAAATTGATCCCATGTAGAATTTACCCACTTTATGTATAGAATCATAGAGCATCATTGAAATTTACAGCACGGAAGGAGGCCACTTTGGCCCATCGTGTTCACGCAGGCCGATCAAAAGCCTAATCCCACTTTCCAGCTCTTGGTCTGTAGCCCTGTAGGTTACGGCACCTTAAGTGCACATCCAAGTGTCTTTTAAATGTGGTGAGGATTCCTGCCTCTACCATCCTTTCAGGCAGTGAGTCCCAGACCCTCCTCAATTTCTGGGTGAAGAAATTTCCCCTCATATCTCCTCAAAACCTCCCCCCAATTACTTTAAATCTAAGCCCCATGGTTGTTGATCCCTCTGCTAAGGGAAACAGGTCATTCCTATCCACTCTATCCAGGCCCTTCCTAATTTTATACACATCAATCAGGTCTTCCCTCAGCCTCCTCTGTTCCAAAGAAAACTGACCCAGCATCTCCAATCTTTCCTCATAGACAAAATTCTCCAGTCCAGGCAGCATTCTTGTAAATCTCCTCTGCACCCTTTCTAGTGCAATCACATCTTTCCTGTAATGTAGTGACCAGAACTGCACACAGTACTCCAGCTGCAGTGTTTTATACAGTTTAAGCATAACCACTTTGCTCTTGTATTCCATGCCTCAACTAATAAAGGCAAATATTCCATATGCCTTCTTAGCCACCTTATCTACCTGGCCTGCTACTTTCAGGGATCTGTGGACCTGCACTCTAAGGTCCTCTACACTTCTCAGTGTCCTACCATTTAATGGGTATTTCCTTGCCTTGTTAGCATTCCCCAAATGCATTACCTCACACTTATCCGATTGAATTCCATTTGCCACTGTTCTGCCTAGCTGACCAGTACATTGATATCTTCCTGCAGTCCACAGCTTTCATCTTCATTATTAACCACACAACCTATTTTAGTGTCATCTGCAAACTTCTTAATCATACCACCAACATTGAAGTTCAAGTTATTGATATATACCACAAAAAGCAAGGGACCCAGCACCGAGCCCTGCAGAACCCCACTGGATACAGCCTTCCAGTCAAAAACACTCATCAAACATTACCCTTCGCTTCCTGCCTCCGAGCCAATTTTGGATCCGACTTGCCACTTTGCCCTGGATCCCATGAATTTTTACTTTCGTGATCATCTACTATGTGGGAGCTTATGAAAAGCTTTGCTAAGATCCATATACACTACATCATGCACACTGCCCTCATTGACCCTCCTGGTTACCTCTTCGAAAAATTCAATCAAATTAGTCAGACACAACCTTCCCTTGAGCTACAGAAAGAGATATTAGGATGGTGATCAAAAGCTTGGTCAATGAGGTAGATTTTAAGGAGCGACTTAAAGGAGAGAGGGAAAGAATTGTAAAGGTTTAAAGAAGAGAATTCCAGAGATTAGGACCTAGGCAGCTAAAGGCATGTCTGTCAATGGTGGTGTGATTAAAATTGGCGATACACAAGAGGCCAGAATTGGAAGAGCACAAATATCTCGGAGGGTTGTAGGGCTGGAGGAGGTTGCAGAGATGGGGTGAGGGACAGGTCATGGATGACCCATGGTTGCGTAGGGTAGCAATGGTTTCTCTGGCGTTATCCTTCCAGACTTTATTCTGCTATTGATGATTGGGATAGGAGTGGTGAGTCTATGAATACTAACCCACCATGCAGAGCTCTCTCTCTCTCTCATGCAGTTGGATCACAGTTCCAGTCAGGAACTGCATTATTTCGACAGCAGTTGCAGTGTAAATGGAGCATTGCAGACACAGATGGATCGAGAGCTAGAATTACAGATAGAGATAGACTAATAGCTAAAGGTAGTGAGGCAGACAGTTATAGATATACCGATAGAATTAGTTACAGATAGGGATGGTGGTAAGATAAATTTATTGTTACACTTAAAGAGACAGAGGTAGATTGATTTAGAGCTAAGAACAGACTAACAGATAATGGATAGAGTTATTGATGGTGATAGAGATTGTTACAGACAGAGTTAGAGAGAGAGGAATGTACCTTTACATAGGATTACATATTACATCGGATATACGACGGACAAGGGCCATTCGGCCCAACCAGTCCATGCCGGCGTTTATGCTCCACTCGAGTCTCCTCCCATCTTTCCTCATCTAAATCTATCAGCATAATCCTCTAGTCCCTTCTCCCCCATATGCTTGACTAGCCTCCCCTTAAAGGCAGCTTTATTTTTCACTTCAGTCACTCCCTGTGGTAGCCAGTTCCCTATTCTCACCACGCTCTGGGTAAAAACATTTTTTCTGAATACCCTACTGGATTTCTTGGTGACTATCTTATATTGATGGCCTCTAGTTTTGCCCTTCCCCACAAGTGAAAACACTCTCTCTATATCCACTCGATCAAAACCTTTCATGATTAGGTCACCCCTCAGCTTTCTCTTTTCATCCTTTCCTGATAGGTATACCTTCGCATTTCTGGTATCACCCTTGTAAATCTTGCATTGGAGGTTACTCAGAGAAGGTTCACTCGTTTGATTCCGGAGATGAGGGGGTTGACTTATGAGGATAGGTTAAGTAGGTTGGGACTATACACACTGGAGTTCAAAAGAATGAGAGGTGATCGAATTGAAACTTACAAGATAATGAGGGGGCTTGACAAGGTGGATGCACAGAGGATATTTCCACTCATAGGGGAAACTAAAACGAGGGGACATAGTCTGAGAATAATGGGCCGCCCATTTGAAACTGAGATGAGGAGAAATTTCTTCTCTCAGAGGGTTGTAAATCTGTGGAATTCTCTGCCCCAGAGAGCTGTGGAGGCTGGGTCATTGAATATATTTAAGGCGGCGATAGACAGATATTTGAGCGATAAGGGAGAAAAGGGTTAAGGGGAGTGGGCAGGAAGTGGAGCTGAGTCCATGATCAGATCAGCCATGATCTTATTGAATGGCGGAGCAGGCTCGAGGGGCCAAATAGCCGACTCCTGCTCCTATTTCTTATGTTCTTATGTTATGTTCTTATGAGGCCAAATTTCCAATGGGCTTACTCTACCAGCAGAAATGCGATGGTGCGGGACATAAGTGTGCTGAAGAAGAGCGACTTACAACCTATCCCAAATTGCCGGGTCAGGAATCACCTGCATATGCGATGCCTGCCCCAATAACCCATACTGCCTCCATGTTGCTGCGTTGGCCGAGAAATGACCCGGAGTGGACCAAAGCCGCGGACAGCAACATTTTGAAGGCAGCTTCTCAGAGAGCGCTGAGCTACAAAAATTAAAGTACTCAGTCCACTCGGGAACTGCAGTGCTTTAGCGGTAAGATTTCCAGGAGTCTCTGCGGGACTCAGGCCAACGCCCAGCTGGCGACGACTCCACGGAGACTTGCCAAGGACGTACTGGGTAGATGTCCTGTGGGGCTCAGGATCTCTCCCACCCGAGACCCTCTCCCTGAATGTCGGAGTTGAGGGTGGAAGAGTCACCCCTCCGTCTGGATAATCTCTCAACTATGTAAATAGCAAGGAATTCCTGCAGAACCGAGATCCTTCCATTAAATATCTAGCCCCCATCCTGCAGTTTAACTGGAGAAACGCTCAGAGTCTGATCGAAATTTGGACCCTAGAATTTTAAATCGAATTTACCCACTTTATGTCGAACTTGGCTAAGATCACAAGATGCATGAGAGAGGTGGTTCAGCCCATCTTTGTTCATCCATCAAGAAAAATCTTCCCCTTCCATCACTTGCTAGCATAAAACTAGAAAGAACGATTGACTTAAGGCTTGGATTGATTCATAAAAATGGCTTACATTGATACTGATGACATTAAGCTAACATAGATGGTTAATTCTGCAGTGTTCCAACTCGTTTCATTGAAGGGACATACACCAAGCAATATACACCACATTCACTTCAATGACGTGCTCCGGAGTCTATCCAAGCTGGTCCAGTACAGCTACAACACTGGTATCTATCCAATGAAATGTAAAATTGCCCAGGTATGTCCTGTCCATGAAAAGCAGGATAAAATCAACCCGGCCAATTACGGCTACATCAGCCTACACTCAATCTTCAGCAAATTGATGGAAGGTGTCGTCGACAGTGCTCCCAAGCGGCATTTACTCATCAATAACCTGCTCACCAATGCTCAGATTGAGTTCTGCCAGGATCACTCGGCTCCAGACCTCATTACAGCCTTGGTCCAAATATGCGCTAAAGAGCTACCCACCACCTTCTCAGGGGCAATTAGGGATGGGCAATAAATTCCCAATGCCCATATCCCGTGAAGAAATAAAAAATAAATAAAAGATGAACTCGTGGATGTCCAGGTACAATTTAATAGAATCTAACTGAATGCAAGGTTAGATGCTCATAGCTCTTGTGATCAAATTAATAACAGACAAGGAGCTTGAAGTGAAAATGCTCTCTCATTGCCTTGTTTCTGAAGTCTTCCCCACATATATATTTTTTTATTTGTTCATGGGATGTGGGCGTCGCTGGTAAGGTCGGCATTTATTGCCCATCCCTAATTGCCCTTGAGAAGATGGTGGTGAGCCGCCTTCTTGAACTGCTGCAGTCCGTGTGGTGAAGGTTCTCCCACAGTGCTGATAGGAAGGGAGTTCCAGGATTGAGACCCAGCGACGATGAAGGAACGACGCTATATTTCCGAGTCAGGAAGCACCTGCTGCCCTTGTCCTTCTAGGTGGTAGAGGTCGCGGGTTTGGGAGTTGCTGCCGAAGAAGCCTTGGCGAGTTGCTGCAGTGCATCTTGTGGATGGTGCACACTGCAGCCACGGTGCGCCGGTGGTGGAGGGAGTGAATGTTTAAGGTGATGGATGGGATGTCAATCCAGCGGGCTGCTTTGTCCTGGATGGTGTCAAGCTTCTTGAGTGTTGTTGGAGCTGCACTCATCCAGGTAAGTGGAGAGTGTTCCATCACACTCCTGACTTGTGCCTTGTAGATGGTGGGAAGGCTTTGGGGAGTCAGGAGGTGAGACACTCGCCGCAGAATACCCAGCCTCTGACCTGCTCTTGTTGCCACAGTATTTATGTGGCTGGCCCAGTTAAGTTAAATATATTGGACTCGATTTTCCTCTGCCAATTTCTGGCGCCTAGGAGGATGAATGGCCGATGTTTGCCAAAGTATAATTTAATTTTGGCGCTCCGGCACCTGAAGTTAAATCTGGGGTGGAGCTTCAAGTGTGTGCCAAAATGTCTCTGAGCATGCACCAGAAAAAAAAAAATCACTTTTTCCACATGACAGGTGTGTCCACATTCCACGGTGAACCTCCTGGTCTGGATCAGCAGCGTGTGAGAACACATGGGGATCGGAGCTGGATCTGGACAAAATTTTAGCTGCAAAAGATGGATCCAAGGGAAGGAGAAGGAGAAGGGGGAAGGGGGAAGGGCCAAGAGATTTCTAGCAGTAGAAATGTAGCCGCTGGTAGACATCACTGAGAGGAGATGGGATGTGTTTGAGAACAAAGGGAGAAGGGGACAAAAAGAAACTGAAACCCTCTCTACTAGCAAAACTTTGGGAACAAGTTGCAGAAGAGTTCAATGCAGTGGCCATGACCCCGAGAAGCAGCTCGAAGGTCAAAAAGAAGTGGCAGGACCTTGGCCAAGCAGTTACTGTAAGTATTATTTTTATTTCTGCACTGCAATTATATTTGTAAATGTGACTAATATTTGTGTGTGTGTGTGGCCACCACAGCAGAAGGACCCGCTCTTAAAAAGTTCTATTTTCATCTTTGCATCAACCGAGAAAGGTCAAAAACTGGAGGAGGTGTGCTAAGTAGGCTGCAACTAACAGCCGTGGATCAGAGGATCGCTGATATGATTAAACCTCGCAAGAGAAGATCAACCACCAATGTGGACGCTGGGCCCAGGTTACCGAGAGAGGGTAATCCCTGCAAATTGCACAGTCTGGGTTGGCATCGTTGAAAGGAGCCTGCGCTGTGTGACCCGCGTACTCATGTCACCCGCCCCCACTGCCCCCTCCCCTGCTGCTAACCAAACATCTGCTCTGTTATGTTTTGCAGATGTTGCACATCAGGAAGAGATAGAAGCTGAAGCAGAAGTAGAAGCAGAGCGTGATCTGGAAGTCGTCAGTCCAGATATTCTTCATCAACATCAGGACGAGGATGAGCGGGACAATGTAGGGCAGCAGGAAGACCCCAATAATGAGATGTTTACATTGGAATTGGAGCCGGTGAACCCACTGAGGACACCAAGCCCTTTGCTGAGCGATACATCCGACGCGGCATTTCACGGGGTAGAGTCCGAGGCTGCAGGTTCCAATGGGTTCCAGCAAGCCACACCTGGGAGACGGCCGAGGAGAGTGGGAAGGAGAGCTCAACCTGAAATGCAGGATGCAGTCGGACATAGGACAGATCATGGGAATGAGGGGGGATAGCATTGAGCGAACGAGATCGCTCCTGGACACCATGGGTGGGGTGAGGGTAGAATTAGCGAGACTGTCAGTAGAAGTAGCAACACTGTCTGGAAGAATGGGACAGATGAGGGAGGGGATGTCGGAGATTAGGGAGGGAATGTCGGAGGCAGCTGATGCAGTGTCGGGACAGATTAGGGAGGGAATGTCGGAGATAGCTGCTGCAATAAGTCGACACAATTGGCAGCATCAACTGCTGACAGTCACTTTCCAATCCCCAGACCATACTCAGGTAATGTGCCGTGGGTTGATCCACAGGCTGAAGAAGAGGCCGACGATGAACCCAGTCTTCGACATTGCTGTCTGCTAGGTCTGTCCCTGTCTAACTCCACCACCAACAAATGCGCCTTCGCACAGAAAGCAGAACAAACCCTGGGGTCAGGGTGAGGAAGCAGAAGTCTGATACAACGGGCACGGGTCGGGGTAGAGGTAACAACAGGGGCAAGAGGGGCACACAGCGCTAAGGTCTTTGAATAAGGTGGAGGAGAGATGGCTGCAGCTAGAGTTTGTTTGTTTGTTTTGTTGTTTTCTTAATTGAAAAGTTTAAAGTTTGATACAAAGTTTTTAATGAAAGTTAAGTACAGCTGTACAAATGTTTAATAAACCTAATTATTTTTTAAATAATCCTGCACATTATTTTTGGAATTAAAGGAACATAAACCAACACAACATAATATTATGTACATTATTTTTTCACACTAACAGGTGCAAAGAGTCAACACTACCGGGCCGGTTAGCCTTCAGGCAACAAAGTGATCACGGATTAGCCGCTGACACATGTCTCCAGCTATGGCTACAGGTGCACGAGGCCGCCTCCTCCGCCGTCGTCCTGTGGGTTGAGGTGGTGGCATGGGTTCGTCCTCCTCCTCCTGCTGCTGGTCCTTCTCGTCCTCCTGCTGCTCCTCCTCCTCCTCCTTGTCCTCCTCTTTCCATCCCCCCTCCCCTCCTTCTCCCCTCAGGAGGATCTTCAATGTCCAGTGCCTGGCCCCTCATGATGGCCAAGTTGTGCAGCATGCAGCACACGACAGTGAACTGACTGACGTGATGAGGGGCGTATTGCAGGTAGCCTCCAGAGTGGTCCAGGCATCGGAAACGCTGCTTCGGTATGCCAATTGTCCACTCTATGATGCTCCATGTCGTTATGTGCGACATGTTGTACCGACGCTCTGGTTCAGTGTGGGGATCACGTAGGGGGGTCATAAGCCAGGAGGCGAGCCCGTACACTTTGTCCCCGAGCAACCAGCTGTGCCCTTCTGGCAGCTCCTGAAACATCGCAGATATAATGCTCTCACGTAGGATGAAAGCATCATGGTGCTATCTGGATATTTGGCATCCACTGCCATGATCCAATGCAGATCGTCGCAGGCGAGCTGCAGATTTAGGGAATGGAACCCTTTCCTGTTGCGTTAAACCTCGGAGTCATAAGGTGCTCTCAAGGCGATGTGGGTACAGTTAATCGCACCCTGTACATTTGGGAAGCCAGCAATTCTGGAGAACCCCTCAGCTCTGTCTCGCATTGCCTGCATGGTCATAGGGAAATTGATGAACTGGTCCCTTTTGGCATACAGTGCAGCAGTCACCTGTCGAATGCAGCAATGTGTGGCGTGCTGCGAGATGCAGCACATGTCCCCAGTTGCTGCTTGAAATGAGCCAGAAGCATAGAAGGCAAGTGCTGCAGTGGCCTTCACTTCCACAGGTAGGGCAGTCCTCCTGCCACTTCCTGGCTGTATGTCTGCCCTGATTAGCTTGCAGATCCCTGTGATGACCTCTTTTCTAAATCACAGCCTGCAAATGCAGTCGACCTCACTCAGGTGTAGGTATGAGCGGCTGTCGCTGTAGATTTGATCAGGGTATGGCCTCTTCCCCATCAATCCCTGAGCGAACTGGTTTCTGCGATAGTGGTGTTGTATTATCTTTTGCCTCTGCATGGCATGCTTGTAAACCAACCTTACTACATGAGGCATAGTAATAGTTGCACCCATAATTATTGTTCTCAATTGTGTTATTCTTGTTATTGTGAGACAGTACTTACTGACGCACAGCACACAGACCTTTGCTGGGTGACACCCTAGTAGAACGGACCACACCCAGGGCCTGCGCGCATGCGCAACACTAAGCTCTGTCTCTATGGAGACGCGACACACAGTGATTTAAGGCACTATTGATAGCTTTTGCCGATGCACCGGTCAGGATGCTGGCTGGCAGGATCACTCCCTCGGCCAGACAGAAACACAGGAAATCACGCTCAGCTTGGAAAGAAGACCAGGGGCGGGGGGTGTAATCCAAGCACCGAGCTCCTGTGCCTGTCTCCGGTCGAGGGAGCAATCCTGCCGCCGGCCAGCCGGCATTCCTCCGACCCATGCCTGGAACTCTGTGAGCAGAGGTTCTGTGGTGGTGTGGGGTGCTCATTCTCAAAACCATTCCATGGGAAAAATGAACTTTCCGGGTTATTTTCCGAGTTCCCTCTGCAAAATTCATCAGGAATTTGTGTTTTAACTTGTCTTCTTCCCTCGCTCCAAAAACTCAGACATATACTCAGCGAAGATTTCCTTAAGTTAACGTCGGGTTTTTCTGATCGGTACTTAAGTCCACCGTGCGCCGTCCTGAAAAAAATCGGTGTTAGCGAAAATCGGTTCAATGGTCAAAACCGGCGCGCATATCAGCTTTCACCCAGGCCTACAAAAAATCTGGCGCTGACAGTCGCCTCCGACGTACATACTTTGAGGAAAGTTTCAAAATCAAGATTGCTCAAAAAAAATCAGCGGACTCCAAAAAAGCAGCACACAATGGTGGTGAAAATTCAGCTCAAACAAGCATATTATGAAAACCCTCTTCACGGTGCAACAACAAATTGATTTATCTGATCCTTGTGGCTTTTGTGGCAAAGCAACTCAAATGTTGGGTCAGGGGCTGGAATTGGCGGTAAAGTAACAATCATTTACATTTGTATCCTGCTCTTCATGCACAGGTATTATCAAAGTGCTTTACAAGATGGAGAGAAGGCAGAAAACTCCAAGCGAGGAGAGCAGGCACAATTAGGAGGTGTGTGTTAAGCAGAGAGTGGCTTTTGAGAAGGCTTTTAAACATCGTTCACAAGACGGAGGGATTTAGAAAGCAAATTCACGAGGGTTAGAGCATAGTGACTGATGGAATCGCCAATGATCGAGTGCAGGGAGCAGGAAATGAGCAGTGAACCAACATCTGGATTAATGGAGTGCTTGCAATGACATAACGTTTGAGGAGATCAATGATGATAGGGTGGGATTTGGAAGAGAGGATATGGATCTTCAAAACCTTACAATGCAAAAATTTGAGCCAAGGAATCCGCCTTTCAGCTCCAATGGCAGCAGGAGATCTGTGGGACGGAAACATAAGAACATAAGAACATAAGAAATAGGAGCAGGAGTAGGCCATTTGGCCCCTCGAGCCTGCTCCACCATTTAATACGATCATGGCTGATCTGATCATGGATTCAGCTCCACTTCCCCGCCCGCTCCCCATAACCCCTTATTCCTTTATCGTTTAAGAAACTGTCTATTTCTGTCTTAAATTTATTCAATGACCCAGCTTCCACAGCTCTCTGAGGAAGTGAATTCCACAGATTTACAACCCTCTGGAAGAAGAAATTTCTCCTCGTCTCAGTTTTAAATGGGCGGCCCCTTATTCTAAGATTATATCCCCTAGTTCTAGTCTCCCCCATCAGTGGAAACATCCTCTCTGCATCCACCTCGTCAAGCCCCCTCATAATTCACCTCTCATTCTTCTGAATTCCAATGAGTAGAGGCCCAACCTACTCAACCTTTCCTCATAAGTCAACCCCCTCAGCTCTGGAATCAACCTTGTGTACCTTCTCTGAACTGCCTCCAAAGCAAGTATATCCTTTCGTTAAATATGGAAACCAAAACTGCACGCAGTATTCCAGGTGTGGCTTCACCAATACCTTATATAGCTGTAGCAAGACTTCCCTGCTTTAATACTCCATCCCCTTTGCAAACTCTATCCACCCATTAAAAGCGGGAAGAGGTGAGGAAGGAGAGGACAGGGAGAAGGAGAAACAGGAGGGTGGGAGGAGGCAGCGAGACAAGCAGCCCTCCAGAAGGGCTGTCCGTGACCGACTCATCAGACTCCGATTTGAATGCATGAAGCTCCAGATCCCCGTTGCTCACCACAACCCCATCATAACATCCCTGTCTCACGCTCCTGGGTGCAAAGGTGAAATGAGAGAGACCGCACAAATATTCCAAATACCATTAATAAATGTATCTACAAACACATCACACATATCACATGAATTCCAATAACTACTGACCCTTGTGCCTGCCATAGTTGGATAGGTGTCATTGTGTGCAAGGTAGGGTGTAGTACATTGAGCAGTGTGTGAAGCTTGTGGTACAGATGGTGGTGTGCAGCATCTGTTGAAGCCTTCGCTCACCCTGACCAGCCGTGTGAGCTGGTTAAACTTCCTCCCGCACTGGGTGTGGGACGTGGTGCGTACGTGGTATGCCGCCTCGCTCCACATAGTGCGGCTGACTTGTGGCGAGGTCCTCCTGTCAGATTGTACCGGATCGCCCGCCTTCTCTCCACCTCTAAAAGCCTCCAAAGCTTCCTCAGAAAACCTGCGGGCTATCTCCCTGGGGCGGCGATCTGCCATTAGCATTTGTAAATAAGTAGACCTTCGCTTTGTCCTTCTTATGATTGTTGAGGCAGCTGCACACCCAACAATGCTGAGACTGAAGTGCTGCAACATCAATGAACCTCCCCTTTAAGTAGTGAAAAAAACCTGAGGCAATCATTAGTTGCGTTTAGACTGCCCCGATATTGGTCCACTTTTCAGCGTCATCATCATCATGGGCAGTCCCTCGTAACGAGGATGACTTGCTGCAACAGCAAAAAGGGATGAGTTCATAGGTGCTTCAATGAAGGACATAATATTCCAGGCCCCGAACTACATCCTGAAGGGTGGAAGATGCCTGTGCGTGGATTTTTTTGAACGTGTGGTGGCCGTTGCACACCAGCCACCACACGCGCTCGACTGAGCTAGGTCTTGGTCCAGTGGCAAGGGTTAATCAAGACGACTGGAGACCAGCTCTGCTGCACAGACCTAGTGCGCGCACGTATCGCAGTGTGGGCTGGGCCCATGCTGCCCCTGGGCCCTCGCCTCTTCTGGGCCCCGAACTCTTGCCTCTCCTGGGGCCCGATCACGTCGCTCTGCAATCTCTTGCCGCTCTTTTGCCCTGACCTCGCAGCTCCTGCTATGCCAGCCCACGCTCCAATCACCAACCTGGATTTGGGCGATGTCAAATCCAGTTGTCCATGTCACAGCCATTGCCCTCCTGCGGCAGCTCGCGCTGTACCTTGTAATGGCTCCGCCGCCTCCCCACTCATTCAAGATTACTTTTCAGTGTAACGCCAATGCGCCTGGCTGTTTAGACAGCGATCATTTTAATGAGGAGGAGGACGAATTTTGCGTGCAATCCGAGTTGATTTTCAACTGGCACGACTTGAGCATATTTAGTCTGACCAGCGCCCATTCCTTGGCTATAACGAATTTCTAGCTCACTAAAGCCCGCAAAGGGACATGGACAGGTCGGCACGAATTTTCCTTACCTGGGCGGGTCTGGTGCGGGCGGGCGCCGTGGCGGGTCACAACCCCATTCTTGCTTCCATCCCACTGCAGAAATCGACTTTGCAGGATTAAGCCCCGCCCTGCACGTTACCCGGCCCTATTAAATGGTGTGGGTGTGATGTCGTCATCCATGGTGCGTTTTCAGCCGGGATATTTAAAGGAGTATGACCTCATTGCATTTGAAGGTTCATATCGGAGTGTGCAGTCAGTGCACTGGAGGCTTTGATTCTTCCAGACACGTGGAGAAATGACGGCACGGAGGCACAGGGCTGCACCCAGCTTCTTGGATCACTCCCTCCATATGCTTGTGGAGGGAGTCAGAGCGCAAAGAGGGAGCCTCTTCCTCTCCAATGATTGGAAGAGACAAAAAGAGCATGGCTCCAAATTGCAGAGTAGGTGAACAGCAGGAATGCTGTCAGGAGGATCTGGGTGCAGTGCCGGAAATGTTTTAATGACCTCATTAGATCAGGAAAAGTGATTGCAAAGCTACACTTACCTTCATCATACTGTGCCTCTCATCACATCCCCATCACCCTGCCTTCCCTACCCTGCTGCTGCACATCATTACTCACACCAGCTTACCTTGCACCTCCATCCATTCCTCTCTAACTGCGCTATTATATCCCCATCTGACTAACCACCACTCACACTCACACTCATAATAATGCAATCAAACCAACTAACAACAAACAAGGAAGCCATTTGGCATCGCCACCCCAATCCGTCAAATTCTCCCTCTATAGATGTAACCCATCCATTCATTACAATGGTGGCCCTCCATCATTTGCCCCACTCACAACAACAGGGGTGGTTGTGTTAGAAGCATCAGGAGTCAGCGAGCAGCTGGAGGTAGGAGACGGAGAGAGGGGGACATCTCAGTAACCTGGTGACAGAATTACATCTCATATAGCTACATGGCATACAGCAGTCACTCATATGGGGACTGATGTCAGCAGCCACTGAATGGTCGTCATGTGCATAATGTATCTGTACTCATTTTTCAGATGACATATCTAATTAATCTCTTTACTCTCCCACAGATCCATCAAGAGCCCCACCACTGTCAAGGATCAAGAGGAGGACGACGTCTCAGAGGAGCCTCCGGCCTCTGGGGGCGCACCGTCACCAGATGTAAACGCACCCAGCACCAGCGCAGATACACACACCTCGGTGCATCCCACGTCAGATAGAGTAGTGTTGTCACCTGGTGTCTCACAAGTCACGAGTGAGCAAGAGCAGGTGGTGGAGACAGGGACAGCAGTGGAGACTCCTCACCCGGAGGGCGCAGGACGCTCCCAGCTCTGCTCAGCTGCATGCAGACACTGAGCCTCGGGGGCCATCCAGAGAGAGAGCGATCATGGAGCTGCAGGAAGAAGTGTCTGGGGCTCTGACAGGTTGTGTAACTGCGATGTCTGCAAATGTTCACAGAATGGAGGTGTCTGTAAAGTCCTGTCCCCTCAGTACAGACTCACACGAGGCATGTAGTGAAGTCAAGGTCACTCTGGACCTGCACCTTTATTTCACAGCTCTGGAATGCTGCACTTGCCTGAGACCTGTGCTTATATACCTGTCTCTTGCAAGTGCACCCCCGGTGGTAAGGTATGCTGGTGGTTGCAGGTTAGATCTTATTACAGTCATGTACAGCATGTTAGGATACAGTTATAGATAATAATGTAAGATACATGACAGAGTCCATCTCCAACATGAGCACTACCATGTCGTAGGCAATGGCAAATGTCGGCTCTTTCATGGATAGGATGGCCAACTGCATGGAGCAGCTAATGCACCAAGTGCACAGGAGCACATGTCTCCATGGAGCATAGATGGCAGAGGCAAATAGACGTCGGGGCCCATATTGCCCCCGTTTCATTGTTTTTTACGCCAATTGCGGTGCAGGTCGCCTCTTGAGTAAAATTCTGCTCTTTGTAGTTTTTTTTATTTCGGATCCGGAAGTCACTCTTAATGGGGGCGGTTATGCAGCGGTGGCAACTCCTGAGGCCCGGAGGTTGGGGGTGCAGCGGAGTGGCCGCCGCGATGACGTCATCACGGCGCTACATCACCACGGTTCTCCTCTTCACTTAAAGGGGAGAGCCTTTCGCGATCTTTAAACTTCGGTCCACTGGGCCATCAGGGAGGGTTTCGGCCGGGCCAGCGGCTGACAAAAAAAAACATGGCTGCAGCAGCAGTGGGTCCTCCCCTTTAAGGGAAGCCACACCACCACTGCAGAAGGCCACAGTCTCACTGGACCACCGTGAAAAGGCGGGCTGAAGAATTTCACGGCAGAGAATTTCGCCGTCGGGGGCGGGGGGGTGTGGGGAGGGGGGTGTGGGGTAGATCGGCGGTGCGCACGGCGGTGATACGCTGAACACAGACCGGCAGCAGCGGAGCGATAGGGGAGGAGTGGAGCACCGCCACGATAACACGGGAGCAGAATCTTGATAATGGCGGCCATTACACGAAAAGCCGGCGGCCATTGCACTCCACGGCGTGGCCGTCGTTCTCCGATGTTAACAGGCCTGAATGAAAGGGCCAATTTTGGCCCCGTCCTCTCGAGGAGGGATGTCATTGTCGACGTGGGTCCTCATGGTCCCACTGATGTGCAGCAAGGTGCTCTCCAACTCGTTGCTAGCAGAGAAGTGCGGGTGGCCCATGAGGTGGATGACGGTGAGAGGGGACATGGAAGTGGGGGCTCCTCTCCAAGTGCTCAGATTTCCCCTCACACCGCCCCCCCCGCGCCCCCCCCCCCCCCCCCGTCGCCTCCCCCTGCAGTCAGAGCACCAGATGCCTCCCTGGACAGCCATGGCCGAGTCTGCCCCTACACAGATGCAGGAGGAGCAGACTTTGGTGGGGCCCTCACAGGCTCCAAAACCCAGAGGACGTCCACCAAAAGTGACTGACCAGTTGCAGCAGGGCAGCGAGGAGCAGCACCTTGTTGAAGCATGCTGAAGGGAAAGATGCCACACAAGAAGTTTCACAAGAGGAGCCACTTGAGTGTTTTATTCAATGTTAATGTCAAGTTTCTGTTAAAGTGATCTCAACCAAAGAAATCTTTGTTTTCACACTTCCCGGTCTGGCCTGCAGCTTCCTCCAGCTCCTGCTCCAACTCATTTTCCAGCTCATGCTCCTCCTCCTCTTCATCTGAAGAGGCTGTGTGCTCAGTGACTGCTGGGTGATGATGGGGCACCCTGATGGCCACATGTGTGCAGTCGATGACACCCTGCACCCGTGGGAAGCCAGCCAGAGCCGCAAAGCCCAGTGCCCGCCCAGTAACACTGGCTTCACCAGTGGCCCATTTGATATCATTGTCAAACATGGCAGCGGTGACCTGCGTGATGCATCTGTAGGCGGCCGACTGCGAGATGCCGCGACTGTCTGCTGCAGATCCCTGGAAGGAGCCTGAGGCGAAGAGGTTAAGTGCGATGGTGACTTTGACAGCCACTCGTATGGTGTGTCCAACCGCTCCTCCGGGCTGCAGGTCTCGCTCCAGCAAGGTGCAAGTGTCTGCGATATGACCTGGCGTGATAGCCTGAGCCTCCACTGGCACTGCTGCCCAGTTATGTTGAGGAAGCTCATCCTCTGCCCGTATATCCTGTGTTGGGGGTATCGCCTCCGGCATGGTGCAGTCCTGTGCTGAGAGAGAGAGGCTGGAGGAGAGAGAGAGAGGCTGGAGAGAGAGAGAGAGAGGCTGGGGGAGAGAGAGAAAGCAGCTGGAGGAGAGCGAGAGAGGCTGGGGGAGAGAGAGAGAGAGGCTGGGGGAGAGAGAGAGAGGCTGGGGGAGAGAGAGAGAGACTGGGGGAGAGAGAGAGGCTGGAGGACCGAGAGAGAGTCTGGGGAGAGAGAGAGAGGGGCTGGGGGAGAGAGAGAGAGGCTGGGTGAGAGAGAGGCTGGGGGAGAGAGAGAGAGAGGCTGGAGAAGAGAGAGAGAGGCTGGGGGAGAGAGAGAGAGGCTGGGGGAGAGAGAGAGAGGCTGGGGGAGAGAGAGAGGCTGGAGGACCGAGAGTCTGGGGAGAGAGAGAGAGGCTGGAGGAGAGAGAGAGAGGCTGGGATGTAGAGAGAGAGGCTGGGGAGAGAGAGAGAGGCTGGGGGAGAGAGAGAGATAGGCTGGGGGAGAGAGAGAGAGGCTGGGAGAGAGAGAGAGAGGCTGGGAGAGAGAGAAAGAGAGGCTGGGGGAGAGAGAGACAGGCTGGAGGAGAGAGAGAGAGAGAGAGGCTGGTGTCATGTATCTCACACTACTGTACATAACTGTATCTTACCATGCTATACATGACTGTAATTAATTATGACCTGTAACCACAAGCATACCTTACCACCAGGAGTGCACTTGCAGGAAACACTGCATACCTGTCCCACACAGGTATATAAAGGCAGGTCTCAGGCAAGTGTGGCACTCGAGAGCTGTGAAATAAAGGTGCAGGTCCTTAGTGACCTTGACTTCAGCATGTGCCTCGTGTAAGTCTGTACTGCAGGGTCAGGACTTTACAGTGGCGACGAGTTACGGGATCACAGAATCCACAGAATGGCTACCAACGGCTCAGATGAGAAATACAATGCTGAAGATAATTGGGAGGATTTTATAGAAAGGCTCCAGCAAAGCTTTGTAACCAAAGACTGGTTAGGCGACGATAAGGCAGACAAGAGAAGAGCCCATCTCTTGACCAGCTGTGGCTCGAAAACATGCGCTTTAATGAAGGATCTGCTGGCACCCGAGAAACCAGTAAGCAAGTAATTTGAAGAGTTGAGCACACTGGTGAGAGACCAACTGAAGCCAGCGAGCAGCCTACACATGGCCAGACACAGGTTCTACAATACAGACGCTCTGTGGGCCAGAGCATACCCGACTTTGTGGCGGAACTTCGGAGGTCGGCTAGTTTATGTGAGTTCTCCGATGAACTAAGGAGAGAAGTACTGAGAGACATTTTTATTGAAGGAATAGGCCATGCAGGCATATTCCAAAAGCTCATAGAGACCGAGAACTTGACCCTAGAGGCAGCAGCACTGGTCGCACAGACATTCTTGGCAGGAGAAGAAGATACGAGGTTGATCTACACTGCGGGTACGACAACTAACGAAACATCGGAACAAGGGGTTCACAGAGTGAAACAAGCTGCTACCCCCACACACAGACAAAGGCAGGAGAGCAGGCCCTCAACAGCAGGAAGTGGTGCCAGAAGCCATCAAGGGCCACAGGAACAGCCGTTCACACCTCATCAACCCACAATGCGAGCAATCAACTACAGACTGAGAGAAGATCAAGAGAGATCAGCCAGACGTAGCTCATCCTTCAGAAACAATGGAAGCGGTCTGTGCTGGAGATGTGGGGGAAGGCACTCATTAAGGGGGTGTCGATTTCAGCATGCCGTTTGCAGAAACTGCAACTATACAGGGCATCTGGCTCGCATGTGCAGAAAAACAGCAGCTTGGCTGGTATATGAATCGGAAGGGTCGGAAAGCGGACCAGAAGACGGTGGGGACAGTGCCCGGGACGCCGAGGTACAGCGGGTCAACATGAACAATTTGAACAGCTGTGGCCGCACAAAAGCAACAGTCCAAAACTCACAAGGGTCGACACCAAACTAAGGACCGATACCCAATAAATCATCCCAGTCCTTGGCAACGCCATGCTCTGTAGAATTTACCAATATCTCGCGAAGATTCCCCTGCAGAGGAGAAGAATCCCTTTCTGGGCTTTTAAAATGAGTTTAAAGGGGCAGACGAAGCCTGCGGGGGATAAAAGGGGGCGCATTCATGGAGACCACCCCAAGTGTTTGAACTCATAGGAAAGGGAATTCAAAATGGACCTAAATTACAGAAGCTTGAGATCCCCTAAACATCTAGGGGAAGGAGCATATCAATTTAAGATTCTACAACATTTTGGCTGCGAAAAAGAGTTACCAAATACAGGAGGTGGGGCCAACCTCTGAAGCAATTTCGTGTATTAAGGATCCCAGACTGTCTGGGGGAACTATTCACCCTCTAAGAGATAATCGAATGACCCAATCAAGCACAATGGAAATCATGGTCAAGAAGCTGGACAATCCTAAAACAATGCAAAACCAGTGATAGCACATTCTCACACCCAAATCGAGTTACTGCTGACAAAGGAGACATTTGAAAATCAATGGACAGAACAGTTTAAACAGAGCCCAAGAGATTTGATGGGAGATATCGGAGCCTTTTTTTGGGATATATCTGTCCCCCAGTTTTACAAGGAAAAACGAGCAGAACACAGACTGGAACTCGCACAGACTCGAACAAGAACACAGACTGGAACACAGACACAGACTCGAATAAGAACACAGACTGGAACACAGACACAGACACAAGCAGCCTGCTTCCTCTACAGTGAAGAAATAGAACAGTGAAGGAAACGACCAGAACTTATCAGGAACTGACCGAGCACGAGGCCCACAAAACGGAAGGTTGTCAGCAACCAAATTGACAACCACTCTACAATCTACTTCTGAATGACCCAACGGGGGAGAAATTACCAAAAGGGACTAACTACAACTATTCCTAACCAAAGAAAGTGGGTACTTACCCCATACATCCAAAACACAACTTAGCGCATCAACGGACGCACCCCAACCGAAGACTACGCAGTCCGAAGTCCTCTCCTCCGTCCGGGGTACGGCTCGCCTAGAAGGCCAAGTGCAGCGAACCCCAAAACCGTGATTCACCGGCAACTGTCTAAAGGGATTGGTGAGCATAGCCCCTGAACCCCCAGAGCTATAACTTAGTTAGTTAGGGGAATTGGGAGGAGGGAGGCTGGGATAACTTGTGTAAATGTATCTGCATTCTCCTCTTTACCCTATTAAGAGTTTAAGCTGTATTCTTTTCCCCACAGGCTGTAATTTGACATTTTATTCAATGTGTTGAACCCCTCAGTGTGTATTGGTCTGTGTGTGTTATTAAAGGTGTGCCTTTTACTTCTTTTTAAACACAATAAAGCCATATCTGCTTCCTACCTTGAAACCGATTGTCTGTCCAAGTCTGTCACAGTCCCTTCATAATTCCAGTGTCTAGAACCAAGGGTGTGGGAGCGATTCGGAACCGCTCATATAAGGTCAGAAGGGAAAGCTGACCCCCTGCAAACCACCCCTTACACCTCTCAGTCACACACAAAGGGACGGTGAACCGACTTCCCCTGTGGATTGTCCCCGGAGATCTCCCAGCACTGTTGGGGAGAAGCTGGCTGGCAAAACTAAATTGGAAATGGGATGATGTTCACGCCATGTCGTCAGAGGAACGGACCTCCTGCTCAACAGTTCTAAGTCGATTTGAACATCTCTTTCAGTCAGGTGTGGGCACCTTCAAAGGGGCTAAAGTTAAAATCTACCTCACACAGGATGCTAGACCAGTCCATCACAAAGCTAGAGCTGTGTCTTATGTGATGAGGGAAAAGATTGAACATGAACTAGACAGGCTTCTGCGGGAAGACATTATCTCACCCGTGGAATTTAGCGACTGGGCAAGTCCCATCGCCCCCGTCATGAAGCCTAATGGATCCGTATGATTGTGGGGATTACAAATCTACCATAAACAGAGTCTCCCTACAGGACCAATACCCGCTGCCCAGAGCGGAGGACATATTTGCCACATTGGCTGGAGGAAAACCTTTCTCGAAACGAGATCTCACATCTGCGTATATGATGCAAGAAATGACCAAAGAGTCCAAGCTACTCACCACCATCAACACACATCGAGGCCTTTTCATGTACAATCGATGCCCATTCGACATCAGGTCGGCAGCTGCTATATTCCAGCGCAACTTGGAGAGTCTGCTCAAGTCCATCCCGGGGACGGTTGTGTTTCAAGACGACATATTCATCACGAGTAGGGACACCGACTCCCATCTTCGCAATTTGGAGGAAGTACTAAAGCGATTGGATCAGGTAGGCCTCAGAGTTAAGAAATCCATGTGACTGTTTCTCGCGCCCGAGGTTGAATTTTTGGCCAGAAGGATTGCCGCTGATGGAATCCGCCCAACAGAATCCAAAACGGAAGCAATTCGTCTGGCACCCAGGCCCCGGAATGTCTCAGAAATGTGTGTCTTTCTCGGGCTACTCAATTACTTTGGGAACTTTATGCAGAACTTGAGCATGCTGCTGGAGCCTCTCCACGTGCTACTCAGAAAGGGGTGCGATTGGTTTTAGGGGGTTACCCAAGAATGCGCCTTCAATAAGGCACACAACCTTCTATGTTCCAACAGTTTTTTGACGTTTTTTGACCCATGCAAAAAGCTATTTCTTATATGTGATGCGTCAGCATATGGGGTCGGGTGCGTTTTACAGCATGTCAATGGTGCGGGTAAATTACAACCCATTGCTTATGCCTCCAGGTCACTTTCGCGGGTGGAGCGCGGGTATGGTATGGTGGAGAAGGCGGCACTCGCGTGCGTGTACGGTGTCAAAAAGATGCACCAATACCTTTTCGGGGCCAAGTTTGCGTTAGAAACTGACCACAAACCTCTCACGTCCCTACTATCCGAGAGCAAGGCAATAAACGCCAACGCCTCAGTGCGCATTCAACGGTGGGCACTCATGCTAGCGTCTTACGACTGCACAATAAGGCACAGACCAGGCACAGAGAACTGTGCCGACATGCTTAGCAGGCTACCCTTGGCGATCATGGAAGGGTCCGACGAACAGGACTGTGAGATAGTCATGGCAATCAATGCCTTTGACTCCACAGGTTCGCCCATGACGGATCGCCAAACAGAGCCTGGATGACCAGCGACCCCACATTATCCTTGGTGAAAAAATGTGTTTTAACTGGTGACTGGGCAGAGGCTCGCGATGCCTGCCCCGAGGAGATCAAACCTTTCCATAGGCGCATGCATGAACTATTACTACAGGCAGACTGCCTGATGCAGGGCAGCCGAGTAGTCATGCCTTTGCGAGGCAGAGAGGCGTTTGTCTGGGAGCTCCACCGCGAGCACCCGGGGATCATTCTCATGAAGGCCATAGCCAGATCCCACGTCTGGTGGCCTGGCATTGACGCGGACTTGGAGCTCTGCATCCGGCGGTGCACCATTTGTGCCCAACTCAGCGAGGCCCCCAGGGAGGCCCCCCTGAGCCCCTGGCCGTGGCCCACCAAACCGTGGTCGCGGGTACATGTAGACTATGTGGGCCCATTCATGGGCAAAATGTTCCTTGTAGTCGTCGATGCATTTTCAAAGGGGATCGAATGCACCATTTTAAACTCGAGCACCACCTCCACCACTGTGGAGAGCCTTAGAACCATGTTTGCAATGCACGGCATTCCTGACATATTGGTCAATGATAATGGTCCGTGCTTCACCAGCGCAGAATTCCAAGATTTTATAGTTGACCACGGCATAAATCACATTAAGACGGCACCGTTCAAGCCGGCCTCCAATGGCCAGGCGGAGCGAGCAGTGCAGATCATTAAACAAGGCATGCTTAAAATCCAAGGTCCCACGCGGCAGAGCCACCTGTCGCGACTGCTGCTGGCATACAGATCTCATCCGCATTCGTTGACTGGGGTTCCCCCCGCGCAACTATTGATGAAACGGACCTTAAAGACTAGGCTCTTGTTAATCCTCCCAGACATTAATGAAATTGTTGAGGCAAAGCGCCGTAAGCTAACTGAGTACCATGACCGAAATTCGAGGGGGAGATGGAATGAGTTAGGGGACAAAGTATTTGTGCTAAACTATGGCAGGGGACCCAAATGGCTTGCAGGGACAGTAACAGGCAAGAAAGGAAACAGGCTACTGGTTGTACAAATGGACAATGGCCAAACCTGCCGGAGGCATGTAGACCATGTAAAAAGTAGATTCACCAACAACACTGCAGAACCAGAGGCAGACTACAATGTGGAACTCACACCACACCTGGTGGACAGACAGAGGGAACAACCTGAGGAAAGGACAGTCTCATCAGACAGCCCAGGCGAGATACCAGCAATCATACTGAATGAAACAGACAGCCCAGGCGAGATACCAGCAATCACACCGAAAGAAAAACAGGCACCAAGGCAAACAACTGAACCACAACTAAGATGCTCCACGCGAGAGCGTAGACCAACTGAGAGACTGAATCTATAATAACAATAAGACCTTGGGGGAGAGTGATGTTATGTATCTCACACCACTGTATATAACTGTATCTTACCATGCTATACATGACTGAAACTAGATATGACCTGTAACCACAAGCATACTTTACCACCAAGGGTGCACTTGCAGGAGACACTGCATACCTGTCCCACACAGGTATATAAAGGCAAGTCTCAGGCAAGTGTGGCACTCGAGAGCTGTGAAATAAAGGTGCAGGTCCTGAGTGACCTTGACTTCAGCATGTGCCTCGTGTAAGTCTGTACTGCAGGGTCAGGACTTTACAGCTGGGGGAGAGAGAGAGAGGCTGGGGGAGAAAGAGAGAGGCTGGAGGAGAGAGAGAGAGGCTGGAGGAGAGAGAGAGAGGCTGGGGGAGAGAGAGGCTGGAGGAGAGAGAGAGAGGCTGGAGGAGAGAGAGAGAGACTGGGGGAGAGAGAGGCTGGAGGAGAGAGAGAGAGGCTGGGGGAGAGAGAGAGAGACTGTGGGAGAGAGAGAGAGGCTGGGGGAGAGAGAGAGACTGGAGGAGAGAGAGAGAGGCTGGGGGAGAGAGAGAGGCTGGGGGGAGAGAGAGAGAGGCTGGGGGAGAGAGAGAGAGGCTGGGGAGCGAGAGAGAGGCTGGAGGAGAGAGAGACTGCGGGAGAGAGAAAGAGGCTGGGGGAGAGAAAGAGAGAGACTGGAGGAGAGAGAGAGAGGCTGTAGGGTAGAGAGAGAGGCTGGGGGGAGAGAGAGAGGCTGGAGGAGAGAGAAAGAGGCTGGGGGAGAGAGAGAGAGGCTGGGGGAGAGAGAGAGAGGCTGGGGGAGAGAGAGAGGCTGGGGGGAGAGAGAGAGAGGCTGGGGGAGAGAGAGAGAGGCTGGGGGGAGAGAGAGAGAGGCTGGGGGAGAGAGAGAGGCTGGGGGGAGAGAGAGAGAGGCTGGGGGAGAGAGAGAGAGGCTGGGGGGAGAGAGAGAGAGGCTGGGGGAGAGAGAGAGTGGCTGGGGGGAGAGAGAGAGGCTGGGGGGAGAGAGAGAGAGGCTGGGGGAGAGAGAGAGGCTGGGGGGAGAGAGAGAGAGGCTGGGGGAGAGAGAGAGAGGCTGGAGGAGAGAGAGAGAGGCTGGCAGAAACAGAGAGATGCTGGGGGAGAGAGAGGCTGGGGGAGAGAGAGAGAGGCTGGGGGGGAGAGAGAGAGAGTCTGGGGGTGAGAGAGAGAGTCTGGGGGAGAGAGAGAGGCTGGGGGAGAGAGAGAGAGGCTGGGGAGCGAGACAGAGGCTGGAGGAGAGAGAGACTGCGGGAGAGAGAAAGAGGCTGGGGGAGAGAAAGAGAGAGACTGGAGGAGAGAGAGAGAGGCAGTGGGGGAGAGAGAGAGGCTGGGGGGAGAGAGAGAGAGGCTGGAGGAGAGAGAGAGAGGCTGGCAGAAACAGAGAGATGCTGGGGGAGAGAGAGGCTGGGGGAGAGAGAGAGAGGCTGGGGGAGAGAGAGAGAGTCTGGGGGAGAGAGAGAGAGTCTGGGGGAGAGAGAGAGGCTGGGGGAGAGAGAGAGAGAGGCTGGCAGGTAGAGAGAGAGACTGGGGGAGAGCGAGGCTGGGGGGAGTGGGGGAGAGAGAGAGGCTGGGGGAGAGAGATGCTGGGGGGAGAGAGAGATGCTGCGGGGGCAGTGAGAGACTGGGGGAGAGCGAGAGAGACTGGGGAAAGAGAGGCACAGGTGGTATGGGGATCGGAGTGGAGAGAGGGAACTCAGGAAAGACGGATCACGTTCTTCCAACCCCCTGCAAGGGACATCATTGGAGGGGAAGATATCCAGAAGTCACGACACTGTCACTATTCACTTCATACCCAATAAACCTGTTTGCACTCCGTACACAATGCCTGCCCCATCTATGGTGGGGGCGGGAGGGTGCGGGGGGCGGCGCATGGCAGGATGTACTTGGACTGGGGTAAGGCACTTCAGCTGGAGGAGGAATGCACTTGGACTGGGTAAGGCACTTTGGCTGGGTGAGGAAGCACTTGGACTGGGGTAAGGCACTTTGGCTGGGTGAGGAAGCACTTGGACTGGGGTAAGGCACTTCAGCTGGAGGAGGCATGCACTTGGACTGGGGTAAGGCACTTCAGCTGGAGGAGGCATGCACTTGGACTGGGGTAAGGCACTTCAGCTGGAGGAGGAATGCACTTGGACTGGGGTAAGGCACTTCAGCTGGAGGAGGCATGCACTTGGACTGGGTAAGGCACTTTGGCTGGGTGAGGAAGCACTTGGACTGGGGTAAGGCACTTCGGCTGGGTGAGGAAGCACTTGGACTGGTGTAAGGCACTTCGGCTGGCCCTTGCTGTCTTCTGGGGAGCTCTGTTCTCTGTCGTTTCACGAAGTCAAAGTGGATCGAGATACAATTTGCAAAGTCAGTGAGACCTTGGGATGGGCGGTTCCAGTTACACATTTCTGTGAAACTTCAGGGTGTGGCTTATCCTCCAAGGGGACCAATCACAGACAAAGGGTGGAGCACAGTGGCCATTTCTGCAGTACAAATAAGCGCATCTTTTTTTTTGTCAGCCGACTGCCAGGTCAGGCTGACAATTATGCCCCCGGGTTCGGCCGGGCCACCAACAGGCAGCCTGGCCACCCCCTCTTAGGTGCCAGGCCGCTGGCCCGGCTGAAGCCCTCCCTGGTAGTCGAGCGGATTGAACTTAAAGCAGTGAAGGGGAGAGACGTGGTGACGCACCAGCGTGGTGATGTCATCAGCGCTACGCTGATGAGTGACAGCGGCGGGGACTCTGCCCACCCCCCCACTTCCGCCCCTCTCGTGAGTGAACTTCGACTCACCGCCACACTTCCGCCCCCATTATGACTGACTTCCGGGCCACTGGATTAAAAGAAAAGCGGAATTTTGCTCAAGAGGCCAGCACACCACTAAAAACAGTCGAGACAGGGTAAGTGCGCCGTGTTTTCGGCGGGTGGTAATTTCGGCCCCAGGAACGTCTTGCTACAATTGTACAGGGCTTTGGTGAGGCCACACCTGGAGTACTGTGCACAGTTTTGGTCTCCTTATCTGAGGAAGGACAAACTTGCCTCAGAGTCGGTGCATTGAAGGTTCACGAGATTTGATCCCGGGGATGAGAGGGTTGTCCTATGAGGAGAGATTGAGTGGATTGGGCTGATACTCTCTGGAGTTTAGAAGAGCTGGTCTCATTGCAACATAAAAGATTCTGAGGGGGATTGACAAGGTAGATGCTGAGAGGTTGTTTCCCCCTGGCTGGAGAGTCTAGAACTAGGCTGCTTAGTCTCAGGATAAGGGGTCGGCCATTTAAGACTGAGTTGAGGAATTCCTTCACGCAGAGGGTTGTGAATCTTTGGAATTATCTGTCCCAGAGGGCTGTGGATGCTCAGTCGTTGAGTATATTCAAGGCTGAGATCAATAGATTTTGGACTCCAGGGGAATCAAGGGATATGGGGATCGGGCGGGAAAGTGGAGTTGAGGTCGAAGATCAGCCATGATCTTATTGAATAGCGGAGCAGGCTCGAAAGGCCATATGGCCTACTCCTGCTCCTATTTTTTATGTTCCAATGTTCTCTCCCTCCCCGTTTTATTCCAAATCTCTGCCACAAGCTCCAAGGAAATTCAGGACAATATAAAATGTCATTGCATTGGTGAAATCTTTCAAAAAGATTTCAATAATTTATAAGTATCATTATAGACATTTATGGCACAGAAGTAAGCCATTCAGCCCATCATTTGCTGGCCGAAAAAGAGCTATCCAGCCTGATACAACTTTCCAGCTCTTGATCCGTAGCCTTGTAGGTTACGGCACATTAAATGGATATCCAAATATGGTGAGGGTTTCTGCCTCTACCACCCTTTCAGGCCGTGAGTTCCAGACCCCCACCACCTTCTATGAGAAAATTTCTTCTTAATTCTCCTCTAATCCGTCTACTAATTATTTTAAATCTATGCTCCCTGGGGTTGCTGGTTGTCGGAAATTGGTCCTTCCTATCCACTCTATCGAGTCCCCTTATAATTTTATACACCTCAATTAAGTCACCCCTCAGCCTCCTCTGTTCCAAAGAAAACAACCCCATCCTATCTAATCTGTCCTCACAACTAAAATTCTCCAATCCTGGCAACATCCTTGTGAATCTCCTTTGTACCCTCTCGAGAGCAATCACATTCCACCTATAATGTGGTGACCAGAACTGCATGCAGTACTCCAGCTGTGGCCCAACTAGTGTTTTATACAGTTCAAGCATAACCTCTCTGCTTTTATAAAAGCAAATTACTGCGGATGCTCTCTGCTTTGATATTCTATGCCTCGGCTAATAAAGGAAAGTATTCCATTTGCCGCCTTAACCACCTTATCCACCTGTCCTGCTACCTTCGTAACCCAGGAGTCTTTGTCAACCGCAAGGGCCAACACTCCCTCAATGTGCAACTCTGTTTCTCTGTTCAGTGCCCTACCATTTAATTGTTAGCCCTCCCCAAATGCATTGCCTCACACTTCTCCGGAATTAATTCCATTTGACACTTTTCTGCCCACCTGACGAGTCCTTTCATTGTTGGAGTGCAGTGACTTTTGCTATTTGGCGCATATACCAGCCATTTTGTATGAGCAATCTCTCAAAAATATCAAGGAGTTGGATCTCTTTCCAATAGAGTTGGTCGAGGGAAGAATGTTGCCCAGGGAGAACTCCATGCTTTATTCATAACGTATAGAATTTTTCAGATTCTTGATCAGATATTAAAGGAGTGCCCAGTCTGCCTAACATTCCTTTTAATATCAGTTCTAAAGGCTAATACCTGCAAACAGGCAAATGCTGATCAGTATTTCCCTGGATTTTCAACCGAGGTTATGTGCTTAAGTAATCTTTGTCGATGTTTTTGTCTTGCTGTTTTGCCTGCTGCACTATTGCCCACTACCCAATCAAACTAGGCAGCATTCCAGTTCCTTATCTGTCAGTGTCAGTTGTGGCTCAGTGGGTAACACCCTCACTTTTGAGTCAGAAGATTGTGGGTTCAAGTCCCTACTCCAGGGACTCACATATATAAATCTAGGCTGGCATTCCCAGTGCATTACTGAGGGAGTGCTGCACCGTCGGAGGTGCTGTCATTCAGATGAGATGTTAAACTGAGGCCTCGTCTGCTTGCTCAGGTGGACATAAAAGATCCCATGGCCCTATTTTGAAGAAAAGCAGGGGAGTTATCCCCGGTGTCTTGGCCAATATTTATCCCTCAATCATCATAACAAAATCAGATTATCTCGTCATTCTCACATTTGCTGTTTGTGGGAGCTTGCTGTGCGCAAGTTGGCTGCCGCGTTTTCGACATTACAACAGTGACTATACTTCAAAATTACAACATTGGCTGCAAAGCGCTTTGAGATGTCCGGTGGTCGTGAAGGGCGCCATATAAATGCAAGTCTTGCTTTTCTTTTATCCTTTATCTCGATCACAGTCTGCGCATAGTTTGGAGGTCACCAATGAGCCAGAAACTAAAATCAATTCATTGGCTCGTCATTGTCTACCAAGACCAGAAAATAACCTGGCGGAGCAAAGACCAACTTGGCTTTGTGTTCTTCGCAGTCTGAAGCTTGCAAGTCTAACTCCCATTTCAGACTTCTGCACATAATCCAGGCTGATGATCCAGTACAGCCATAGCTGAGCCATAGACGTGAATTGGCTGAAATAGACTTGCAAAGGATACTTAAAGGGTTGACAGTGGATAGGCAATGGCAAACATTTATAGATCACATGGATGAACTTCAACAATTGTACATCCCTGTCTGGAGTAAAAACAAAACAGGGAAGGTGGCTCAGCCATGGCTAACAAGGAAAATTAAGGATAGTGTTAGATCCAAGGAAGAGGCATATAAATTGGCCAGAAAAAGCAGAAAACCTGAGGAATGGGAGAAATTTAGAATTCAGCAGAGGATGACAAAGGGTTTAATTAGGAGGGGGAAAATAGAGTACTAGAGGAAGCTAGCCGGGAACATAAAAACCGACTGCAAAAGCTTCTATAGATATGTGAAGAGAAAAAGATTAGTGAGGAAAGTCGGACTCAGGTGAAATTATAATGGGGAACAAAGAAATGGCAGACCAATTGAACAAATATTTTGGTTCTGTCTTCACGAAGGAAGACACAAATAACTTTCCAGAGGTCCTAGGAGATCAGGGGTCTAGTGAGAAGGAGGAACTGAAGGATATCCTTATTAGGCAGGAAATTGTGTTGGGGAAATTGATGGGATTGAAGGCTGATAAATCCCCGGGGCCTGACTGTCTGCATCCCAGAGTACTTAGGGAAGTGGCCCAGAAATAGTGGATGCATTGGTGATCATTTCCAACACTCTATCGACTCTGGAGCAGTTCCTATGGACTGGAGGGTAGCTAATGTAACGCCACTTTTTAAAAAAGGAGGGAGAGAGAAAACGGGAAATTATAGACCGGTTAGCCTGACATCAGTAGTGGGGAAAATGTTGGATTCAATTATTAAGGATGAAATAGCAGTGCATTTGCAGAGCAGTGACAGGATCGGTCCAAGTCAGCATGGATTTATGAAAGGGAAATCATGTTTGACAAATCTTCTGGAATTTTTTGAGGATGTAACTAGTAGAGTGGACAAGGGAGAACCAGTGGATGTGGTGTATTTGGACTTTCAAAAGGCCTTTGACAAGGTCCCACATAAGAGAATGGTGGGCACAATCAAAGCACATGATATTGGGGGTCATGTACTGATGTGGATAGAGCACTGGTTGGCAGACAGGAAGCAGAGAGTCGGGATAAATGGATCATAGAAACATAGAAAATCCTTTTCGGAATGAGAGGCAGTGACTAGTGGGGTGCCGCAGCGTTCAGTGCTGGGAGCCCAGCTATTTACAATATATATCAATGATTTAGATGAAGGAATTGAGTGTAATATCTCCATGTTTGCAGATGACACTAAACTGGGTGGCGGTGTGAGCTGTGAGGAGGACGCTAAGAGGCTGCAGGGTGACTTGGACAGGTTAGGTGAGTGGGCAAATACATGGCAGATGCCGTATAATGTGGATAAATGTGAGGTTATCCACTTTGGTGGCAAAAACAGGAAGGCAGAATATCATCTGAATGGCAGCAGATTAGGAAAAGAGGAGGTGCAATGAGACCTGGGTGTCATGGTTCATCAGTCATTGAAAGTTGGCATGCAGGTACAGCAGGCGGTGACAAAGGCAAATGGAATGTTGGCCTTCATAGCTAGGGGATTTGAGTATAGGAGCAGGGAGGGCTTACTGCAATTGTACAGGGCCTTGGTGAGGCCTCACCTGGAATATTGTGTTCAGTTTTTGGTCTCCTAATCTGAGGGGAAGGACGTTTTTGCTATAGAGGGAGTGCAGCGAAGGTTCACCAGACTGATTCCAGGAACGGCTGGACTGTCATCTGAGGAGAGACTGGATCAACTGGGCCTTTATACACTGGAGTTTAGAAGGATGAGAGGGGATCTCATAGAAACGTATAAGATTCTGATGGGATGGGACAGATTAGATGCGGGAAGAATGTTCCCGATGTTGGGGAAGTCCAGAACCAGGGGACACAGTCTTTGGATAAGGGGTAGGCCATTTAGGACTGAGATGAGGAGAAACTTCTTCACTCAGAGAGTTGTTAACCTGTGGAATTCCCTGTCGCAGAGAGTTGTTGATGCCAGTTCATTTGATATATTGAAGAGGGAGTTAGATATGGCCCTTACAGCTAAAGGGATCAAGGGGTATGGAGAGAAAGCAGGAAAGGGGTACTGAGGTGAATGATCAACCATGATATTATTGAATGGTGGTGCAGGCTCGAAGGGCCGAAT
This sequence comes from Pristiophorus japonicus, assembly GCF_044704955.1. Classification (NCBI taxonomy): domain Eukaryota; kingdom Metazoa; phylum Chordata; class Chondrichthyes; family Pristiophoridae; genus Pristiophorus; species Pristiophorus japonicus. The sequence continues at coordinate 8,639,597 of NC_091987.1, forward strand.
GGCCTACTCCTGCACCTATTTTCTATGTTCCTGTGTTTCTATGTAACACTCTGCCTCAGAGTCACCAGGCACGGTTGGATGAAGACACAGGAAGTGCAGGAATCCCCCTGCTGCAGTGGCACTAGCTACCTGGTTTTCAACTTTGAAACTGGGGAGGGTGACAAATATTTGGAGGAATGCAGTATCACCCCCGCCCCCCCCCGCCCCCACTGGCACCATGGGAGATTTGACTGCACATCGGTAAAAAAGAGAGCAGAAAAATGCAATAGTCATCATGAAATAGAGCACCCTGCCTAGTGGACTACTGCTCCACCTAGTGGACTAGTGATGCACTGCAACCACTGATGTAAATAATAAAGGATCATGTGGTAAGGTCACATGATGAAAGTTTCTGTATTGGAGCCTTCTTGTGTATATGTGTGCTGTTAGAGTGATGTAATAAGAATATACCACACATAGGATATTTGATGGTTCGAGGAATACAGAGGCGTTTTTGTGACCCAAACGTGATTCCCGAATGCTATGTTGCCTTCCTGGTGCCAGGCTAAAGGATAACACCGAGCGGGTGCAGGCTATTCAGCGAGGAGGAGGGGAACAGCCAGAAGTCGGGATCCATACTGGAACCAATGACATAGGTAGCTGAAGGACCTCAAAAAGTGTTGAGGTCCTTCAGCTCTTTTGTCCATGTTTGGACCAAGGCTGCATTGCGGTCTGGAGCCGAATGTTCCTGGCGGAACACAAACTGAGCAAAATGCTTTGGGACGTCCGGAGCTCATGATATAAATTCAAGGTCTTTATTTTCCTGAGCTTTGTCGGTGCCTCAGTTGTTGATTGATTCGACATCTGTGCTCATCAAATCAAAAGGTAAAGTGCTTCACAGCATCGGAGTAGACAGGGCTTCCACATTTGCAAATGAACCAAAGCTCCTTGCTGTCAGACCTTCCTCTAACTACGTTAATTGATTTGTCTCACTTAGAACACAGTGTCATACAACAATTGATAGCTTCAATTCTCAATTTCTGATTATGAGCAGAAGATATGAAGACATCACTCTTGGATGGAAATAATCGGAACCAGCTAGCTTTATGAGGTAATTAGGTTGTTTTTATTGGAAACTCTTCCAACTGCCTCATTATATTTCTGCATTACTTTTAAAAAATAAGGAAAGCAGCCTTGAATTATTGTGTCTCTCAGGCACTTCTAAAAACAATGGGCTAGACTTTCCACTTCCAGGCTAAGACCGAAAAAAATGGGCCTTGTTCCAGCGATGCGGGATCTATCGCCCGTGCTGATCGCCGGCTCAAGGCCCATTTTTTTTTTTTTTTGCAATTTTCCACTCGGCCTTACCCCAGCGATGTCAAATGGACGATGTGATTTCTCGGTGATCTCACGATCGGCCAAAGAAAACGGAAGTGAATGAAAAAAAAAAGCTTCCCTAGCAACGCATTACTGCGCATGTGCAGGTTGATTTGTTTTTTCAGGTTGATGTTCTTTCCCGCGTTTTGGGAGGTCAGGGGTCATCACACATGCTCAGAAGCTCGGTGAGGGTCGGGGAGAGAGAGGAGAAAGCATTTTTCGTGGCAAACAATCTTTTTTGGTAGTAATCTTTAATGGAGGCCTCAGGGGAAAGGCGTAGGGCCAAGCCTTTTAGCGAGGAGGCCAATGAGGCCCTCATGAATGTAGTCAGCACCAGGTGGGAGGATCTGACACAGGGTGTGCATGGGAAACCTCCACCCTGTGCATATCGCAGGATTTGGGCAGAGATTGCCCACGTGGTTACGTCGGCATCCAATGAAGCTCGGACTTCGGACCAGTGCCGCAAGCGTTGGAACAGCCTATTTGCAGCCGCGAGAGTAAGTTGAAATTTATAGTTATGTATTGTTTAATGATGTAAATAGTAACTCGAATCTGCAATAATATTTGGTTACATTTAAACATAACTAAATTCTGAATAAATTTATGCAACCCAGCAAAAAGTTAAATGTTGCAGTGTGAAATATGCAACGTAATGCTAATTTGTATTAGAACATTTAAATCTGTCGTTCTTAAATGTCTTCAAAGCCTTAAATTGCCTGTTCCATTTGCTTATGCCGTGCAATGTTATCGTGTCATTTACAGGAGAAGATCTCGATCAATAATCGGGAGCAGCGCAGGACAGGCGAGGGCTCTGCCATGTTGCAGCCTCTGAATACCTACAAGGAGCTCGCGGTGGCCTTGGTGGGGCCAGAAAGCCGTTCGGTCACATCCCGTGGTGTGGCCGAACCCACCCTGGAGACATGTGAGTCATGAGAAATGTGCATTGTGCAATGTGTGAATCATTAGTAAATACTGAAAATATCGTAGTTACGCATGTAATGTTATGCAATTAAAATGTAATTTGATGTTATGCAATGTTATGTAATTACAATCTAATATTATGCAATTATAATATAATCTGATATATAATGTGATGTACTATAGATGTTCGAATGAGGTCATGTTAGGTCATGTTAAAGCTTGTGATCACCTGTGCATATGGGGTAAATGAAAGCATTGCAATGTTTTGACTCAGAGAAAAATTGTAATGCAATGAATTGAATAGTTCATCGTTGTTTATCAAATTAAAGGTCAAGTGGTCGTTGAGTCAGTGAGGTCCACTATCACTGAACCATCTCCAACAACGCAGGAGGCTGAAGAGGAGGAGCCACTGCAGATTCCTGCTGCTGTTCTTCACCAGGAGGAGGAGGAGGAGCCGGAGGAAGAAGAGGAGATTATTTTTGTGGGGGGGAAACAACCTGCGGCCATCTCGGTTGAGATGGAAGAAGCACTGGGACCAAGCGGTGTGCAGGTGGCGACGCCAAGGGGCATCATATTGCAAACGCTGACCCCACGGAGGTCCGGTCAGCGTGGCGAGAAATCGCCTGCCTTGGAGGGCCAGACAGAGAGCTTAATTTCCCTGTGCAGGGAGACGGTCGCGATTGGTCGCGACCTTATCCAGGGGTTCGCGGGATTCTCTGCGAACTGGAGCCAGTTTCCAGCATCCTGGAGCGAGTTCTCCCAGAACTTCTCCAACTGGTCTTCTGAGCAGTCACTGATTGCAAGGGAGACCTTGGAGGCTATTCGGCAGCAGACAGTCACAACCAATGCCCTATGGCATGCGTTGCTGGCTGGACATGGCGCTGCACCCCAAGGTGTCATGTCTGCTCGCAGCGAGACCTCTAGCATGCAAGCGAGTACGGAGGGCTCATAAGAACATAAGAGCATAAGAATTAGGAACATGAGTAGGCCATCTAGCCCCTCGCCATTCAACAAGATCATGGCTGATCTGGCCGTGGACTCAGCTCCACTTACCCGCCCGCTCCCCATAACCCTTAATTCCCTGAATTGTTAAAAATCTATCTATCTGTGATTTGAATACTTTCAATGAGCTAGCCTCAACTGCTTCCTTGGGCAGAGAATTCCACAGATTCACAACTCTCTGGGAGAAGAAATTCCTTCTCAACTCGGTTTTAAATTGGCTCCCCCGTATTTTGAGGCTGTGTCCCCTAGTTCTAGTCTCCCCGACCAGTAGAAACAACCTCTCTGCCTCTATCTTGTCTATCCCTTTCATTATTTTAAATGTTTCTATAAGATCACCCCTCATCCTTCTGAACTCCAACGAGTAAAGACCCAGTCTACTCAATCTATCATCATAGGTAACCCCCTCATCTCTGGAATCAGCCTCGTGAATCATCTCTGTACCCCCTCCAAAGCTAGTATATCCTTCCTTAAGTAAGGTGACCAAAACTGCACGCAGTACTCCAGGTGCGGCCTCACCAATACCCGATACAGTTGCAGAAGGACCTCCCTGCTTTTGTACTCCATCCCTCTCGCAATGAAGGCCAACATTCCATTCACCTTTCTGATTACCTGCTGCACCTGCAAACTAACTTTTTGGGATTCATGCACAAGGACCCCCAGGTCCCTCTGCACCGCAGCATGTTGTAATTTCTCCCCATTCAAATAATATTCCCTTTTACTGTTTTTTTTCCCCAAGGTGGATGACCTCACACTTTCCAACATTGTATTCCATCTGCCAAACCTTAGCCCATTCGCTTAACCTATCTAAATCTCTTTGCAGCCTCTCTGTGTCCTCTACACAACCCGCTTTCCCACTAATCTTTGTGTCATCTGCAAATTTTGTTACACTACACTCTGTCCACTCTTCCAGTTCATCGATGTATATTGTAAACAGTTGTGGTCCCAGCACCGATCCCTGTGGCACACCACTAACCACCAATTTTCAACCCGAAAAGGACCCATTTATCCCGACTCTCTGCTTTCTGTTCGCCAGCCAATTCTCTATCCATGCTAATACATCTCTTCTGACTCCGCATACCCTTATCTTCTGCAGTAACCTTTTGTGTGGCACCTTATCGAATGCCTTTTGGAAATCTAAATACACCACATCCATTGGTACACCTCTATCCACCATGCTCGTTATATCCTCAAAGAATTCCAGTAAATTAGTTAAACATGATTTCCCCTTCATGTGTCTGCTTGATTTCACTATTCTGATCGAGATGTCCCGCTATTTCTTCCTTCATGATAGCTTCAAGCATTTTCCCCACTACAGATGTTAAGCTAACCGGCCTATAGTTACCTGCATTTTATCTGCCCCCTTTGTTAAACAGAGGCGTTACATTAGCTGTTTTCCAATCCGCTGGTACCTCCCCAGAGTCCAGAGACTTTTGGTAGATTATAACGAATGCATCTGCTATAACTTCCGCCATCTCTTTTAATACCCTGGGATGCATTTCATCAGGACCAGGGGACTTGTCGACCTTGAGTTCCATTAGCCTCTCCAGCACTACCCCCCTAGTGATAGTGATTGTCTCAAGGTCCTCCCTTCCCACATTCCTGTGACCAGCAATTTTTGGCATGGTTTTTGTGTCTTCCACTGTGAAGACCGAAGCAAAATAATTGTTTAAGGTCTCAGCCATTTCCACATTTCCCATTATTAAATCCCCCTTCTCATCTTCTAAGGGACCAACATTTACTTTAGTCACTCTTTTCCGTTTTATATATCGGTAAAAGCTTTTACTATCCGTTTTTATGTTTTATGCAAATTTACATTCGTAATCTATCTTTCCTTTCTTTATTGCTTTCTTAGTCATTCTTTGCTGTCGTTTAAAATTTTCCCAATCTTCTATTTTCCCACTAACCTTGGCCACCTTATACGCATTGGTTTTTAATTTGATACTCTCCTTTATTTCTTTGGTTATCCATGGCTGGTTATCCCTTCTCTTACCGCTCTTCTTTTTCACTGGAATATATTTTTGTTGAGCACTATGAAAGAGCTCCTTAAAAGTCCTCCACTGTTCCTCAATTGTGCCACCGTTTAGTCTGTGTTTCCAGTCTATTTTAGCCAACTCTGCCCTCATCCCACTGTAGTCCCCTTTGTTTAAGCATAGTACACTCTTTTGAGACACTACTTCTTCATCCTCAATCTGTATTACGATTTCAACCATACTGTGATCACTCATTCCGAGAGGATCTTTTACTAGGAGATCGTTTATTATTCCTGCCTCATTACACAGGACCAGATCTAAGATAGCTTGCTCCCTTGTAGGTTCTGTAACATACTGTTCTAAGAAACAATCCCGTATGCATTCTATGAATTCCTCCTCCAGGCTACCCCGTGCGATTTGAGTTGACCAATCGATATGTAGGTTAAAATCCCCCATGATTACTGCCGTTCCTTTTTCACATGCCTCCATTATTCCCTTGATTTTTGCCCACCCCACCGTGAAGTTATTATTTGAGGGCCTATAAACTACGCCCACCAGTGACTTTTTCCCCTTACTATCTCTAATCTCCACCCATAATGATTCAACATTTTGTTCATGAGAGCCAATATCGTCTCTCACAACTGCACTGATATCATCCTTTATTAACAGAGCTACCCCACCTCCTTTCCCTTCTTGTCTATCTTTCCGAATCGTCAGATACCCCTGTGTGTTTAATTCCCAGTCTTGGCCACCCTGCAACCACGTTTCTGTAATGGCCACCAAATCATACCCATTTGTAATGATTTGTGCCATCAACTCATTATTTAGAATGCTGCGTGCATTTAGGTAGAGTGTTTTAATACTAGTTTTTAAACCATGATTTTTAGTTTTGACCCCTCCTGCAGCCGCTTTATATTCAGTGGCCCTTTTTGTTTTTTGCCTTGGGTTTCTTTGCCCTCCACTTTTACTCATCTCCTTTCTGTCTTTTGCTTTTGTCTCCTTTTTGTTTCCCTCTGTCTCCCTGCATTGGTTCCCATCCCCCTGCCATATTAGTTTAACTCCTCCCCAACAGCACTAGCAAACACTTCCTCCGGACTCGGAAGTAGAGCCTCAGGCTTCCCCTTCCTCTCCGTCACCTCCACCACGGCAGGAAGTCTTGACATCCCACTCTGCACGAGGTCTTGGTGTCGGTCTGCGTAGACCAAAACGGGCGGGTGGGTTGCGATACTGGGTAGGACAGGATCTGGAGGGAAACGTGGCCGCAGGTAAGGAGGGGGGAGTCCTTTACTATGTAGTTCACTTGTTTTAAAATGTTCACTTGCTGTTATCAATTTATTATACTTGTTATTATTAATGTTATTGTTATTGCCACTAAATTGGCCAATTTTATTGAGTAGTTAAATGTTCACTGGTTCACTTGTTATCATTACTTAACTGTTCACTTTCCATTCTTTCTTAAATGGTCACTTGTTAGCATCACTGAAATGTTCACTTGTTGTCATGACTGAAATGGTCACTTGTTAGCATGACTGAAATGGCCACTTATTTGCATGACTGAAATGGCCACTTATTTGCATGACTGAAATGGCCACTTATTTGCATGACTGAAATGGTCACTTGTTATCATGACTGAAATGGCCACTTGTTATCATGACTGAAATGCTCACTTGTTAGCATGACTGAAATGGCCACTTGTTAGTATGACTGAAATGGTCACTTGTTATCATGACTGAAATGCTCACTTGTTAGCATGACAGAAATGGCCACTTATTAGCATGACTGAAATGCTCACTTGTTGTCTTGACTGAAATGGTCACTTGTTCCTTAAAATGTATTTCTTCTTCTTGTAACGTTTTGGGGATTTTGAGGGAAGGATGGGTTGGTGCGGGGGTGGGGGGTTGGAGGGAGGATGTTGTTCATTAGTTGTTTAAAAACATTTTGTTTCTTAATAAGTAAAATATTTTTCTACAACTTTTGTACCTTCTCTCTTAGTTACATAAGTTTTACAATGTACAGTTTTTCATGCATATTTGTTTGTTTATTCAGTTTACCCATGCAAATGAAACTTTTGATTAACCGTAACTGTAATTGAACATTTGAATATCAACAATAATAGGTCATGCGAAGCGTTCATTAATGAGCTGCTGACGCAAAAGCTTAGCGGCTGTGTAACTGCCCCTGGCTACCGGTCCTCGGGAAAGGTGAGGTGGTACCGGTGTTAGATCGCCAGGCTGATTAATCTCCCCTGTGTCCTCGCCCACGTCCTCTCCCGCCTGTTCCTCCTCTTCATCTTCGCCGGCTGTCTCATCTGTCTCATCTCCTTCTGGAGGTGGACCTGCATCATGATCTGGCCCCAACAATATCATTAAATAACTTCACAATGTAAAAGCTATTTACTAAATTATTCCAATATATGATATCTATTTAGCATAAATAAGTTGATAATAACTATTTATATTCCCTGTCCAAAATTTCTGAGTACAATTTTCTTCAATTTTACTCTCTAAATAACTCAGAACTGTTCTCCACCCTTCCTCCAAAGTTAAAAATGGTGTCCGTCGTGCCCATTTCCCTCTGTAAGGCCCTGAAAAAGCAACTATTTTTGAGAACACTTTTGGGCCTTGCATCGGCCCAGCGAAGTGCATGCTAAGTGCTGAAGCTTGGGATGGGCCTTGTGTGGGTGATCATTTGGGCTATCATCTCGGCGATCAAAGTGGAAACTAAGGGGCCTGTTTTTACGATGATATTTTGGGCCCAGTTTCCACTTTTTGCTCAAAATGGGCGATAGAGGTCGATTTTGGGCGATAGATGGGCCTTAGATGGGCGATGTGAAGTGGAAAGTCTAGCCCAATGATTTTCGTCAATAGGGCAAGACCGTCCATCATTATCATAAGAACATAAGAAATAGGAGCAGGAGTAGGCCATACGGCCCCTTGAGCCTGCTCCGCCATTTAATAAGATCATGGTTGATCTGATCATGGACTCAGCTCCACTTCCCCGCCCGCTCCCCATAGCCCCTTATCCCCTTATCGTTTAAGAAACTGTCTGTTTCTATCTTAAATTTATTCAATGACCCAGCTTCCACAGCTCTCTGAGGCAGCGAATTCCACAGATTAACAACCATGTGAGAGAAGAAATTTCTCCTCATCTCAGTTTTAAATGGGCGGCCCCTTATTCTAAGATCATGCCCCCTAGTTCTAGTCTCCCCCATCAGTGCAAACATCCTCTCTGCATCAACCTTGTCAAGCCCCCTCATAATCTTATACGTTTCGATAAGATCACCTCTCATTCTTCTGAATTCCAATGAGTAGAGGCACAACCTACTCAACCTTTCCTCATAAGTCAACCCCCTCATCCCGGGAATCAACTGAGTGAATCTTCTCTGAACTGCCTCCAAAGCAAGTATATCCTTTTGTAAATATGGAAACCAAAACTGCACGCAGTATTCCAGGTGTGGCCTCACTAATACCTTATATAGCTGTAGCAAGACTGCCCTGCTTTTATACTCCATCCCCTTTGCAATAAAGCCCATATACCATTGGCTTTCCTAATCACTTGCTGTACCTGCATACTATCCTTTTGTCACCCAGTTAACGCCCAGTTACCGCCCATCAGGGCCCAGTAGAGGCGCGAGCTCGGGACCTAGAAGAGGCAAGGGCCCAGGGACAGCACGGGAAAGCCCACACTGCGATATGTGTGTGCACTAGGTCCGTGCAGCAGAGCTGGTCTCCAGTCGTCTTGGTTAACCCTTGCCACTAGACCAAGACCTATCGCTTTCAAGCCCATGTGGTGGCTGGTGTGCAATGGCCACCACACTTGAACAAAGTCCACGCACAGGCATCTTCCACGCTTCAGGATGTAGTTCAGGATCTGGAATATCATTGAAACACCTGTGAACTCATCCCTTTTCGGCGTGGAAGGGAGTCATCCTCATTTCGAGGGACTGCCTATGATGATGACCACCCAGTTACCGCCCAGTTAAACACTGAGATTGAGTTTAAATGGCCACATTTAATTAAAAATGGAAACTAATGCCCAATGGCAAACCTGGCAGTCTCTTCACCTACAGCAAGATCTCTAAAACGACAGAGAGATGAGTAACCAGATCATTTTTCTTGTTCATAGAATCATAGAATGGTTACAGCCCAGAAGGAGGCCATTCGGCCCGTTGAGCCCGTGCCGGCTCTCTGCAAGAGTACTTCAGCCAGTCCCACTCCCCCCACCCTTTCCCCGTAGCCCTGCAATTTCTTTTCCTTCAAGTACATATCCAATTCCCTTTTGAAAGCTATGTTTAAATTAGCCTCCATCGCCCTTTCAGGCAGTGAATTCCAGATCCTAACCGCTCGCTGCATAAAATAGTTTTTCCTCCTGTCGCCTTTGGTTCTTCTGCCAATCGCCTTAAATCTGTGTCCTCTGGTTCTTGACACTTCTGCCAATGCAAACAGTAGTCTCTCTATCTACTCTGTCTAGACCCCTCTATCAAATCTCCTCTCAACTTTCTCTGTTCCACGGAGAACAACTCTAGCTTCTCCAGTCTACGCACGTAACTGAAGTTCCTCAAACCTGGAACCAATCTCGGAAATCTTTTCTGCACCCCACTGACTGCCTTCACATCCTTCCTAAAGTGCGGTGTCCAGAATTAGATAAAAGAACATAAGAAGTTGAGAAATAGAAGCAGGAGTAGGCTATTTGGTCCCTCGAGCCTGCTCCGCCATTCAATAAGATCATGGCTGACCTGATCTTGGCCTCAACTCCACTTCCCTGTCCACTTGCCATAACTCTTGACTCCCTTATCATTCTAAAATCTGTCTATCTCCACCTTAAATATATTCAAAGACCCAGCCTTCACAGCTCTTTGGGGTAGAGAATTCTACAGATTCACGACCATCTGAGAGAAGAAGTTCCTCCTCATCTCCATTTCAAATGGGTGACCCCTTATTCTAAAACTATGCCTCCTAGTTCTAGATTCCCCCAATGAAGGGAAACATCCTCTCTGCATCTACCCTGTCAAGCCAAATACCAAAGTGAATAACCTCACATTTCCCTACATTACACTCCATCTACCACCTTACTGCCCACTCCCGTAGTCTATCTATAGCCCTTTGCAGATGCTTTGTGTTCTCCTCACAGCTTAGGGGCCGAATTTGGTCACTGGCCATTTCTCGGCGGCCTCCGGGCTCCATTGTGTGGGCGGCAGTGTCAGCGGCAGGCAGCATCAGTTGCCGGGCGGAGCGGCGGGCATCATCAGTGTGCAGCAGTTGGGGGCCTCTCCACTCAGGGATCTTCAGAGGGCCTCCAATGCTCATGTGCGAGACTTCATGACTTTTTTTGTTGCAGTATTTGTATTCCGACGTATCGTCATTTCGGGGCTGTTTGAGGCTGATTGCTGTACTGCGCATGCGCATAAAAGCACACCACTTTATTCCACCTGTGAGTGTGAGAGGGGAAGAGGAGAGAGTTGGAGGTTGGAGAGGACAGAGTTGGAGGTTGCAGAGGAGAGAGTTGGAGGTTGCAGAGGAGAGAGTTGGAGGTTGGAGAGGACAGAGTTGGAGGTTGGAGAGGAGAGAGTTGGAGGTTGGAGAGGACAGAGTTGGAGGTTGCAGAGGAGAGAGTTGGAGGTTGCAGAGGGAACAATCAGAGAAATTGAGACACACAAACTGTTGAGCAGCCATTTGTTTCATCATTGGCGATGAGTGGTCAGAAACCAGCAATGGAGATTGGTAAAACCCGGCCCAGAGCTCCCTGGTTCAATGAGGAGGAATTGGAGGAGCTCGTGACGGAGGTGGAGCGCAGGTACAAAGACCTCACCCTGGATGGTCATGGCAAGCCTCCACCACCCCAATACCGATGCATTTGGAGGGAGATCGGTGAGATCGTGAGCACAATGGGCAACGTTGAGCAAGATGGGGACCAATGCCAGAAACGTTGGAACGATTTGGTGGCGGCAGCAACAATGGGTACAAATGTATTCATCCTCTCTTGTCCAACACCAAAAGGGTTGTGCACCAGATGTGTGTGTGTGTGTGGGAGTGTGTGTGGGGGGCATCAGCAAAGGGGCTAAAGGCTGCAATGTTTCTTTGTGCAGAAGAAAAATGCATCCAAGGCAGCAAGCCTGCGTGGGACGGGTGGGGCCCAGCAGAGGTGGTCGAATTGAGCAGCCTGGAGGAGCGTGCGTTGGCATTGGTGGGTGCCAGCCGCCATGCAACCACAACGGTTGATGCAGATCCGGTGCTACATCATGGTAAGGTTATACTAATCTGCGGTCTGAGCCACGCTCATGGCATGAAAGGTCAGGCAATGTTCAGGCACTCACGGTGTGCCCATGTAGAAATGGAACGCCTCGCTGGCAGAATGTGAGCTGGCACAGCCTCACATCTCAGCTTGGCCAGCACGCCACCCCTACAGGCTGAAATATCATCCACTACTTACAGATGATGACTCGCACAGCACGGATCAAGGCACTCCATCTCTCTGGCCTTAGAGAAGCCATCAGACCCCAGCGTCTCCCACGCCGACGTCACCCCCACCCCCCAGCCCAAGACAGTGGGTCCCTCCTCCACCCACCCTCCCACAGATCACCCATTTCCACCGCTCTCACCTCCGCCACCCTGAGCCACGAAGAAGGGGAGAGGGAGGAGGGAGATTGGCCCGTCTTTGAGCCCCTGGAGCTCAAGGAGTTGGAACAGGATGACAGCAGCCTCCTGCCATGTGATCCAGGCGTTAGCAGAACCTCAGCCTCAGCCTCCGAGTTGCTGGGGTTTGGAACGGATACCACATTGGCAAGCTCAACCAAGAGTAGAGTCTGTGGCGCGAAGGCAAGCAAGGCGCCAGAACCCACCAGGAGCGAGCATCCACCTGAGGATTTAACACGGCTCTCTGCAATTCTGGAGATGATCCAACTATCAGAGCAAGTGTGCAGGTAGGTTGCGATGTGCTCCAGACCATGACTGGGATAGCTGCCAGCAGGGCCACCTTCACCCAGCAGCACGGTGACAAGATGGACCGGCTCATCGGTGTGTTGGAGCGCACAACCGAGAGCGTTGAGGCGATGAGGCAAGAGATGGTTTCTGGACGCGCAGTTCAAGCCCCCAAGCCAAGGTAGATAGGTCCGGAGGAGCAGGAGATCCCGCGCCTTCAGCCGCGACCCCTGCCTTCTCACTAAGATGCACACGTCTGCAGACATCCCGTTGCCCTCCTGCACAACCTCATCAACCAAAGGCAGTGAGGGGCAGGGAGCGGGATGCCGTGGTGTAGGCGAGGAAGAGGAGCTTGGGCATCGCTTCAAGGGAGGGGAAGAGAGGTGGTGGTGCTGGGTAGAGGGGGTGGGTCTTAGTGGTGTAAATGTTTGTAAATGTAATCATGTTATGTAACCTTTGTAATTGTGCACTTGTAAATGCACTCACATTGTTGACCCTCTCTTGGTGAGTGTCTGATTTTAACGTCATGTGTGGTGCCTTGTGAGGAACACACATCTGTCCCTCAGGCCATCTGCTTTATCAGAAAAAGCTTCCCATCCACATATGACTGCACTGTATAATGGGTACGGTCATCAGGCCATCGCAACACGCTTTGTGTGCTGTGAGGGTTATTCGATGTGTCAGATTAATTATTCTCTCAGATTAGACTTATGTCCGTCACCGTAACAAGGCACGCTGGGTACAGGTCTTTTGTGATCAATCAGGACAGATTTTATGAAGTAGTCTCCTTGCAGTACAAAGAAAGACACATTAACAAGGCGATAGCGACAGTCTAGTCGTTGAAACCTCAACGGTATGCACTGAGTCACCACGGCACTTGTCTCTTGCTGTTTCCGATTGACTGTAGTCCTTCCTCAGTTTGGTCTGTAATCACGCTGCCCCAAAAGTCGAATAGCTGAAACTTTATACTCTTTTCCTCCCATACAAATGTTGTCAGAGTCTGCAACTGTCTCAGGCTTACAATAGATCATTCTAACCCTAACTCTCTGACCCTCTATGTGATATGTAGTGCTTCCCGGAGAACTTCTTGAAGGACTGTGTCACAGAATTAATTAATCAGCTTGGATGGAAAGAATTTGACTTTTCACTTATTCATAATTATTCTGCCTTCGCCATTGGGCTTCTCAATGAAGGGCTTTCAAAGAAGAAAGTTTCCATCAGCCTCGACACATTTCAGTCGCTTTTATCACATTCAAGTTAAACATGACCACCAGCAATAAAGTGAAGCAACATCCACCTAATGTTTTTCCAACAGTCCCACTCATGATGGTCCAGCGCCTGCACCATCGCCGCGATGTGCAGCGCTGCAGCACTCGAAGCCCTTCTCCCTGCCACCCGACTCACGGTCAGGTCAGACCTGCTTTTTGCCAGCGGTCCTTCTGGCGGGCAGCAGGTCAATCTGAGGCCAGCATCCCTCACCAAAATGGCCGATTTGCAGCATGCGGCATGGGCGGGCGGCATGACATCACGCCGGCGGATCCCTCGGTGACCAATCTCGTGCCAGGCGGAAACTGGATGGCAGAAAGGCGGTTCCAGAGGAATCGCCCAGAAAACATACATTTCCAGCGGATCCTCGGCAGCTGCGGACACAACCTGCACCAAATTCGGCCCGTTACTGTCCCACCTAGCTTTGTATCATCAGCAAACTTGGATACATTACACTCGGTCCCTTCATCTAGGTTATCAATATAGATTATAAATAGCTGAGGCCCCAGTACTGATCCTTGCGCCACCCCACTAGTTACAGCCTGCTAAACTGAAAAAGACCCGTTTATCGCTACTCTCTGTTTTCTGACCATTAACCAATCCTCTATCCATGCTAATACATTACCTCCAATCCTATGAACAATTATCTTGTGTAATACCTTTTATATGGCACTTTATCGAATGCCTTTTGGAAATCAAAATATACTACATCCACTGGTTCCCCTTTATCTACCCTGCCAGATACATCATCAAGAAACTTTAATAAATTTGCCCCTTTCATAAAACCATGTTGACCAGGCCAATATCCCCAGCATTGAAGCACTGATCACACTCGATCAGCTCCGCTGGGCAGGTCACATTGTTCGCATGCCAGACACGAGACTCCCAAAGCAAGCGCTCTACTCGGAATTCTTTCTCAGCAAATGAGCCAAAGGAGGGCAGAGGAAACATTACAAGGACACCCTCAAAGCCTCCCTGATAAAGTGCAACATCCCCACTGACACCTGGGAGTCCCTGGCCAAAGACCGCCCTAAGTGGAGGAAGTGCATCCGGGAGGGCGCTGAGCACCTCGAGTCTCATCGCCGACAACGTGTAGAAATCAAGCGCCGGCAGCGGAAAGAGCATGCAGCAAACCAGTCCCATCCACCCTTTCCCACAATGACTATCAGTTCCACCTGTGACAGGGACTGTGGCTCTCGTATTGGACTGTTCAGCCACCTAAGGACACATTTTTAAAGTGGAAGCAAGTCTTCCTCGATTCCGAGGGACTCACTATGATGATGATGATCACTTGCGACTGATGGCCAGTTATTGCGATTTCTAATGACAAGGGAATAGTTAATGATTTTAATTCTTGATCAGTACTTTTCCAGCCCAACAAGGAAGGAGGCATTGCTGGATCTGGTTCTGGGGAATGGCATGGGTCAAGTGGAGCAACTGTCAGTAGGGCAACATTTAGCGAACAGTGATCACAGTAACATAAAGTTTGATAGAAACATAGAAACATAGAAAATAGGTGCAGGAGTAGGCCATTCGGCCCTTCGAGCCTGCACCACCATTCAATAAGATCATTGCTGATCATTCCGTCAGTACCCCTTTCCTGCTTTCTCTCCATACCCACTGATCCCTTTAGCCCTAAGGCCATATCTAACTTCCTCTTTGAATACATCAAACGAACTGACATCAACAACTCTCTGCGGTAGAGAATTCCACAGGTTAACAAATCTCTGAGTGAAGAAGTTTCTCCTCATCTCAGTCCTAAATAACTTACCCATTTGCCTTAGCCTGTGACCCCTGATTCTGGAATACCCCAACATCGGGAACATTCTTCCTGCCTGTCCAGGCCTGTCAGAATTTTATATGCTTCTATGAGATCCCCTCTCATTCTTCTAAACTCCAGTGAATACAGGCCCAGCCGATCCAGTCTCTCCTCATATGTCAGGTCCTGCCATCCCGGAAATCAGTCTGGTGAACTTTTGCTGCACTCCCTCAATAGCAAGAACATCCTTCCGCAGGTTAGGAGACCAAAACTGAACACAATATTCCAGGTGAGGCCTCACTAAGGCCCTGTACAACTGCAGTAAGACCTCCCTGCTCCTATACTCAAATTCCCTAGCTATGAAGGCCATTATGCCATTTGCCTTCTTCACCGCCTGCTGCACCTGCATGCCAACTTTCAATGACTGATGTACCATGACACCCAGGTCTCGCTGCACCTCCCCTTCTCCTAATCTGTGGCCATTCAGATAATTCAGATTCTGTTTTTGCCACCAAAGTGGATAACCTCACATTTATCCACATTATACTGCATCTGCCATGCATTTGTCCACTCACCTAATCTGTCCAAGTAACCGACAGCCTCTTAGCATCCTTCTAACAGCTCACAACGCCACCCAGCTTAGTGTCATCTGTAAACTTGGAGATATTACATTCAATTCCTTCATCCAAATCATTGATATATATTATAAATAGCTGGGGTCCCAGCACTGAACCCTGCGGCACCCCACTAGTCACTGCCTGCCATTCTGAAAAGGACCCATTTATTCCCACTCTTTGCTTCCTGACTGCCAATCAGTTCTCTATCCACATCAATACATTACCCCCAATACCATGTGCTTAATTTTGCACACCAATCTCTTGTGTAGGACCTTGTCAAATTCCTTTTGAAAATCCAAATGCACCACATCCACTGGTTCTCCCTTGTCCACTTTACTAGTTACATCCTCAAAAAATTCTAGAAGAATTGTCAAGCATGATTTCCCTTTCATAATTCCATGCTGATATGGACCGATCCTGTTACTGCTTTCCAAATGCACTGTTATTTCATCTTTAATAATTAATTCCAACATTTTCCCCACTACCGATGTCAGGTTAACCGGTCTATAATTCCCCGTTTTCTCTCTCCCTCCTTTTTTAAAAAGTGGTGCTACATTAGCTGCCCTCCAGTCCATAGGAACTGATCCAGAGTCGATAGACTGTTGGAAAATGATCACCAATGCATTCACTATATCTAGGGCCACTTCCTTAAGTACTCTGGGATGCAGACTATCAGGCCCTGGGGATTTATCAGCCTTCAATCTCATCAATTTCCCTAACACAATTTACTGACTAATGAGGAGTTCCTTCAGTTCCTCTTTCTTGCTAGACCCTCGATTTCCTAGTATTTCCGGAAGATTATTTATGTCTTCCTTTGTGAAGACAGAACCAAAGTATTTGTTCAATTGGTCTGCCATTTCTTTGTCCCCCATTATAAATTCACCTGATTCTGACTGCAATGGACCTAAGTTTGTCTTCACTAATCTTTTTTCTCTTCACATATCTACAGAAGATTTTGCAGTCAGTTTTTATGTTCCAATGAAGCAAGCTTCCTTTCAACTCTATTTTCCCCCACCTAATTAAACTCTTTGACCTTGTCTGCTAAATTCTAATTTTATCCCCGTCCTCAAGTTTGCTGCCTTTTCTGGCCAATTCATATGCCTCTTCCTTAGATTTAACACTATCCCTAATTTCCCTTGTTAGTCACGGTTGAGCCACCTTCCCCATTTTATTTTTACTCCAGATAGGGATATACAATTGTTGAAGTTCATCCATGTGATCTTTAAATGTTTGCCATTGCCTATCCACCGTCAACCCATTAAGTATCATTCGCCAGTCTATTCTAGCCAATTCACGACTCATACCACCGAAGTTACCTTTTCTTAAGTTCAGGACCCTAGTCTCTGAATTAACTGTGTCACTCTCCATCTTAATAAAGAATTCTACCATATTATGGTCACTCTTCCTCAAGAGGCCTCGCACAACAAGATTACTAATTAGTCCTTTCTCATTACACATCACCCAGTCTAGGATGGCCAGCCCTCTAGTTGGTTCCTCGACATATTGGTCTGGAAAACCATCCCTAATACACTCCAGGAAATCCTCCTCCATTGTATTGCTACCAGTTTGGTTAGCCCAATCTATATGTGGATTAAAGTCGCCCATGATAACTGTTGTACCTTTATTGCACATATCCCTAATTTATTGTTTGATGCTGTCCCCAACCTCACTTCTACTGTTTGTGGTGTGTACACAACTCCCACTAGCATTTTCTGCCCTTTGGTATTCTGCATCTCCACCCATACAGAATCCACATCATCTAAGCTAATGTCCTTCCTTACTATTGCGTTAATTTCCTCTTTAACCAGCAACGCTACCCCACCTCCTTTTCCTTTCTGACTATCCTTCCTGAATATTGAATACCCCTGGATGTTGAGTTCCCAGCCTTGGTCACCCTGGAGCCATGTCTCCGTAATCCCAATTATATCATATTCATTAATAGCTGCCTGCACAGTTAATTCATGCACACTATTACGAGTCCTCCTGGCATTGAGGCACAGAGCCTTCAGGCTTGTCTTTTTAACACACTTTGTCCCTTTAGAAATTTGCTGTAATGTGGCCCATTTTGATTTTTGTCTTGGGTTTCTCTATCCTCTACTTTTACTTTTCTTCTTTCCATCTTTTGCTTCTGCTCTCATTTTACTTCCCTCTGTCTCCCTGCATAGGTTCCCATCCCCCTGCCACATTAGTTTAACCCCCTCCCCAAAAGCACTAGTAAACACTCCCCCTAGGACATTGGTTCTAGTCCTGCCCATGTGCAGACCATCCGGTTTGTACTGGTCCCACCTCCCCTCAAACCGGTTCCAATGTCCCAGGAATTTGAATCCCTCCCTCCTGCACCACTCCTCAAGCCATGTATTCATCTTAGCTATCCTGCAATTCCTACTGTGACTAGCACGTGGCACTGGTAGCAATCCTGAGATTACTACCTTTGAGGTCCTGCTTTTTAATTTAACTCCTAGCTCCCTAAATTTGTCTTGTTGGACCTCATTCCATTTTTTACCTATATTGTTGGTACCTATATGCACCACGACAACTGGCTGTTCACTCTCCCCCTCCAGAATGCACTACAGCCGCTCCGAGACATCCTTGACCCTTGCACCAGGGAGGCAACATACCATCCTGGAGTCTCGGTTGCGGCCGCAGACACGCCTATCTATTCCCCTTACAATAGAATCCCCTATCACTATAGCTCTCCCACTCTTTTTCCTGCCCTCCTGTGCAGCAGAGCCACCCATGGTGCCATGAACTTGGCTGCTGCTACCCTCCCCTGATGAGTCATCCTCCCCAACAGCACCCAAGGCGGTGTATCTGTTTTGGATGGGGATGACCGCAGGGGACCGCTGCACTACCAACCTTCTGTTGTTCTGTCTGATGGTCACCCATTCCCTACCTGCCTTTGTAACCTTTACCTGCGGTGTGACCGTCTCACTAAACGTGCTATTCACGACATCCTCAGCATCGCGGATGCTCCAGAGTGAATCCATGCGCAGCTCCAGTGCCGCAATGCGGTCTGGCAGGAGCTGCAGCAGGATACACTTCCTGCACATATCGTCGTCATGGACACTGGAAGCGTCCCTGATGTCCCACATAAGCACAGGAGGAGCATGACAAAGGTCTGGGCTCTGCTGCCATGACTTAACCCTTAGATTAACTTAATTTGACAACAATGTCAAAGCTTACCAACTGATACGGAAATAAAAAGAAGAAAAAAAAAGATGAAATACTCACTAATACACCAGCCAGTCATTTACCCGCTTGGCTGTGACGTTCCCCTTTGATTTCTTTCGACTTTGTTGTTTACCTTCTGCCACTGCACCAGCTGACCTCCTCGCGACTGCCGCTGCTTCCGAACTCTCGGGCCTTTTATAGGCCTCTCGATCTCCCGCCTCCTCGCGACTGCCGCTGCTCCTGAACTCTCGGGCCTTTTATAGGCCTCTCGATCTCCCGCCTCCTCGCGACTGCCGCTGCTCCTGAACTCTCGGGCCTATTTTAGGCCTCTCGATCTCCCGCCTCCTCGCGACTGCCACTGCTCCTGAACTCTCGGGCCTTTTATAGGCCTCGCGATCTCCCGCCTCCTCGCGACTGCCGCTGCTCCTGAACTCTCGGGCCTATTTTAGGCCTCTCGATCTCCCGCCTCCTCGCGACTGCCACTGCTCCTGAACTCTCGGGCCTTTTATAGGCCTCGCGATCTCCCGCCTCCTCGCGACTGCCGCTGCTCCTGAACTCTCGGGCCTATTTTAGGCCTCTCGATCTCCCGCCTCCTCGCGACTGCCACTGCTCCTGAACTCTCGGGCCTTTTATAGGCCTCGTGATCTCCCGCCTCCTCGCGACTGCCGCTGCTCCTGAACTCTCGGGCCTTTTATAGGCCTCGTGATCTCCCGCCTCCTCGCGACTGCCGCTGCTCCTGAACTCTCGGGCCTTTTATAGGCCTCGCGATCTCCCGCCTCCTCGCGACTGCCGCTGCTCCTGAACTCTCGGGCCTTTTATAGGCCTCGCGATCTCCCGCCTCCTCGCGACTGCCGCTGCTTCCGAACTCTCGGGTCTTTTATAGGCCTCGCGATCTCCCGCCTCCTCGCGACTGCCGCTGCTCCTGAACTCTCGGGCCTTTTATAGGCCTCTCGATCTCCCGCCTCCTCGCGACTGCCGCTGCTCCTGAACTCTCGGGCCTTTTATAGGCCTCTCGATCTCCCGCCTCCTCGCGACTGCCGCTGCTTCCGAACTCTCGGGCCTATTTTAGGCCTCTCGATTTCCCACCTCCTCGACTAGCTATGGAACAGGACGGGGTAAATCTAGAGTAAAAATAGTTAATTGGAGGAAAGCCAATTTCGGTGGGTTGAGAATAGATCAGGCACGGGTAAATTGGAATCAAAGATTGTCAGGCAAAACCGTAATCGAACAATGGGCTGCCTTTAAAGAGGAGATGGTTCGGGTACAGTCGAGGTACATTCCCACGAGGGGGGGAAAGTAGGAGCAACTAAAGCCAGAGCTCCCTCGATGGCGAAAGAGATAGTGAAAAAGGGGTCATGTGACAAATGTCAGTTTGAGAATACAAGTGAGAACCAGGCTGAATATAGAAAATTGAGAGGGGAAGTAAAAAAGGAAATAAGAGGAACAAAGAAAGAGTATGAGAATAGATTGGCAGCTAACATAAAAGGGAATCCAAAAGTCTGTAGACATATAAATAGTAAATGGGCAAGAGGAGGGGTGGGGCCGATTCGGGACCAAAATGGAGACCCATGCAAGAAGGCAGAGGGCATGGCTGAGGTATTAAATGAGTATTTGCATGTCTTCACCAAGGAAGAAGATGCTGCCATTGTGAAAGGGGAGGTAGTTGAGATACTGGATGGGATAAGCATTGATAAGGAGGAGGTACTAGAAAGGCTAGCTGTACTTAAAGTAGATAATCACCAGGATGCTGAGGGAAGTAAAGGTGGAAATCACGGAGGTACTGGCCATAATCTTCCAAACCTTCTTGGATATGGGGGTGGTGCTCGAGGACTGGAGAATTGCAAAGTTACACCCTTGTTCAAAAAAGGGTGTAAGGATAAACCCAGCAATTACAGGCCGGTCAGTTTAAACTCGGTAGTGGGGAAGCTTTTAGAATCGATAATCCAGGACAAAATTAACAGGCACTTGGACAAATGTGGATTAATTAAGGAAAGCCAACATGGATTTTTTAAAGGCAAATCATGTTTAACTAACCTGGTTGCATATTTAGATGTGGTAACAGAGAGGTTTGATGAGGGTAATGCAGTTGAAGTAGTGTACATGGATTTCCAAAAGGCATTCAACAAAGTGCCACACAATCGGCTTGCCAGCAAAGTTGAAGCCCATGGAATAAAAGGGACAGTGGCAGCATGGATACGAAATTGGCTCAGTGACTGGAAACAGAGAGTGTGGTGAACGGCTGTGTTTCGGACAGGAGGAAGGTACACAGTGGTGTTCCCCAGGGTCGGTACTGGGACCACTGCTTTTCTTGATATATATTAATGACTTAGACTTGGGTGTACAGGGCACAATTTCAACATTTGCAGATGAAACAAAGCTTGGAAGTATAGTGAACAGTGAGGAGGATAGTGATAGACTTCAAGAGACCATAGACAGGTGGACAAGTGGCAGATGACATTTAACGCAGAAAAGTGCAACGTGATACATTTTGGTAGGAAGAATGAGGGGAGGCAATGTAAACTCAAGGGTACAATTCTACAGATGGTGCAGGAACAGAGAGACCTGGGGGTATATGTACACAAATCATTGAAGTTGGCAGGGCAGGTTGAGAAAGCGGTTAAAAAAACATACGGGATCCTGGGCTTCATAAATACAGCCTTAGTGTACAAAAGCAAAGAAGTTATGATGAACCTTTATAAAACACTGGTTCATCTTCAACTGGAGTATTGTGTTCAATTCTGGGAACCGCACTTCAGGAAGGATGTGAAGGCCTTAGAGAGGTTGCAGAAAAGATTTACAAGAATGGTTCCAGGGATGAGGAACTTCAGTTACGTGGATAGACTGGAGAAGCTGGGGTTGTTCTCCTTGGAGCAGAGAAGGTTGAGAGGAGATTTGACAGAGGTGTTCAAAATCATGAGGGGTCTAGACAGAGTAGATAGAGGGAAACTGTTCCCATTGGCGGAAGGGTCGAGAACCAGAGGACACAGATTTAAGGTGATTGGCAAAAGAACCAAAGGCGACATGAGGAAAAACTTTTTTTACGCAGTGAGTGGTTAGAATTTGGAATGCACGGCCTGAAAGGGTGGTGGAGGCAGACTCAATTGTGGCTTTCAAAAGGGAATTGGATAAGTACCTGAAGGAAGAAAAATTTGCAGGGCTACGGGAAAAGTGCGGGGGAGTGGGACTAGCTGAAGTGCTCTTGCAGAGAGCCGGCACGGGCTCAACAGGCCGTATGGCCTCCTTCTGTGCTGCGACCTTTCTATGATTCTAGGATTCTAATGATCAAACTCTGCTACATTTGGCTTCTGCTAGTGGGAGTGAAGGTATTTAAATGCCCAATGTCTAACCACCCTGATAGAGCACCATCGGAGCAGGCCGGGGAGCGGAAGGAGCAGCGTGGCAGCGTAACACTCCAGGGAGCAGCACGTGCTGGAGCAGGAGAGCAACGGCAGCAAAGAGTGACGTCTCCACGATCCAGGTCGGTGATTGGAGCGTGGGCAGGTACAGCAGCTGCGGCGAGGTTGGGGCGAAGGAGCGGTGAGTTATCGTGGAGCAACGTGATCGGGGCCCAGGAGAGACGTGAGTTCGGGGCCCAGAAGAGGCGAGGGCCCAGGGGCAGCACGGGCCAGCCCACACTGCGATATGTGTGCACACTAGGTCCGTGCAGCAGAGCTGGTCTCCAGTCGTATTGGTTAACCCTTGCCACTGGACCAAGACCTCGCTCTGTCGAGCCCGTGTGGTGGCTGGTGTGCAACGGTCACCCCACGTTAAAAAAATCCACGCACAGGCATCTTCCACCCTTCAATATGGAGTTCGGGATCTGGACTATTAGGTCCCTCATTGAAACACCTGTGAATTTTTTGACATGGAAGCAAGTCATCCTCGTTTCGAGGGACTGCCTATGAGAGCATAAATTAATTCATCCTAAGGTTCTGATGTCCCCGGTCTCTAAATTATTGTATGCTGCCTGCAGAACTAAGGTCGATAGAAAAAAGACAAAATTAAATGCCATAATGAACAGTTTAAGATTGCAATATCTCCTTGTAATGTTTATTAACTCTGCAGGGTGTTGTAAAATTGGCACTGGACATTTAAGAGGAGATGATTAAGATTCGTTAACAAACAATAAAAAATTCAATTCCGTTCGAAATGATGATTGTGCCTGAAAGGTAGTCGCCATTTTGAGTTGCTTTACAATGAGAGAGAGAAAGACTCGCATTTGTACACCACTTTTCATGACCTCAGGATGTCTCCGAGCGATTTACAGCCAATGAAGTGTAGTCACTGATGTAATGTAGTTTAGAAGAATGAGAGGTGATCTCATTGAAATATATAGGATTCTGAGGGGGATTGACAGGCTAGAAGCTGAGAGGGTGTTTCCCCCTGGTGGAGAATCTGAAACTAGGGGGTCACAGTCTCAGGATAAGGGGTCGGCCAATTTAGGACTGAGATGAGGAGAAATGTCTTCACTCAGAAGGTTGTGAATCTTTGGAATTCTCCACTCCTGTGCGCTGTGGATGCTGAGTCGATGAATATATTCAAGGGTGAGATCGGTAGATTTTTGGACACTGAGGGAATCAAGGGATATGGGGATCGGGTGGGAAAGTGAAGCTGAGGTTGAAGATCAGCCGTGATCTTATTGGATGATGGAGGAGGTTTGAGGGGCTGAATGGCCGACTGCTGCTCCTAATTCTTACGTTTTTATGTGTTGATGGAAGAGAGGGAGTCTAGTTTCATATATGCTGTATCAAGCGAGATCATAAATTAATTCTTTACAATTGGGTTTCCTATTTTGTTACAGTGAATGGTCAAAGCAAATCTCTCGCTGGTGCTATCAAAATAATTCTCCCCTCTCATGCTCGACTATTCAGCTGAGGTTCCTTGCGACGGTCAGCTCTTAGTTTATGTTTGTCATTATTTTCAGCCAGGTACCAAATAAATCTGATGTTGTGCACATGTAAGCTCTCTGAAGTATATTAAAAGAGATATAAAATCTTCATTACCTAGTTATGTATCAGCAGCTCAAGGTTTTGTGGTACAGAATTAATGTATTTGGCACAGAAGTGATAAAACATCTCCTCAGACAATAGAGAGAGAAAGAAGGAAAGGGAAAGATGGAAAAATAGAAATAAAGAAATAAAAGAGGAGAGAGAGAGCAAGAGAGAGAGAGAGAAGGAACAAATGCGAGAAACAAGTCAGACAGAGGCAGCAGGAGGTCACGGTGATTGTAACCGCATGGGTATCATTTAATGCCACTGGTCCAATTCCTGCCCAGAACAGGTGATAAGATGGCGCAGGAAGTTGGCAGAGGAAGACTGGGCGGCTAAGTTCAGTGTGAAGGATTTCAGGAAAGAGGTGGAGCGAAGGGTTTCAGGAGGGTCTTGCTGATGGGACGGTGTTTGGGGGGAGTCCGGAGCAAGAGAGGCCACGACTTTAAGTGTCAGCTGTGGCTCAGTGGGTAACACTCTCTCGCCGCTGAGTCAGAAGGTCGTGGGTTCAAGCCCCACTCCAGGGACTTGAGTACATAAATCCAGGCTGACACTCCAGTGCAGTGCTGAGGGAGCACTGCACTGTCGGAGGTGCCGTCTTTCGGAAGAGACGTTAAACTGTGTCCTCGTCTGCTCTCAAATTGTCGTAAAAGTTCCCCTGGCACTATTTTGAAGATAACTATTTTGTTATACCTCTTGGCCAATATTTATCCCTCAATCAACATAAAAAAACAGATTATCTGGTCATTATCACATTGCTGTTTGTCGGAGCTTGCTGTGAGCAAATTGGCTGCCATGTTTCCTACATTACAACAGTGACTACACTTCAAAAGTAAAAGTACTTCATTAGTTGTAAAATGCTTAAGGACATCTGGTGGCCGTGAAAGGCGATGTATAATTGCAGGTCTTTCTTTCTTTTCCTGGTGTGGCCGAGAGAGGCACTCCTGCTCTTCCTGGAATACTTTTTTACTTATCTGGATGGCTCCTTCATTCTGTTAGCCATGCCTCAGTGGGGAGCTTAGTTGAGCAAGGTCTTGGTCCAGTGGCAAGGGGGTCCAAGTTGACTGGAGACCAGGCACTGCTGTATGAGCCTAGTTGCCTACGGGCGAGATGCGGGCCGTAAGCTCGGCACTGTGTAGCGCCCTTCGGTGAGACGGTAAGAGATCCGAGGCCTGGCTGAGGGCAGGCACTGGGAAGGTCAGAGGACCATTTTGTGGAAGGAGGAGAGGTCAGAGAAGTCATGAGTGACCACATCCATTGTGCACACCACGTGATCGGCAGAGACTCTGCCGGTGAGTGGGGTCTGCAGCCGGGGGAAGGCCAGAGTGTCGCTGGAGGAAGGGAGGCCCGGACATCGTTAGAGGGAGACCCGAGCGTCATCGATGGAGGGAGGCCCGATCTCAGAGATGCAGTAATCGTGACCATCTATAAAAAAGGAGACAAGTCCAAATGCTGCAACGACAGAGGAATCTCCCTGTCATCAGCCACTGGGAAGGTCATCGGTAGAATCCTCCTCAACCGTCTTCTCCCTGTGGCTGAGGAGCTTCTCCCAGAGTCACAGTGCGGATTTCATCCACTACGGGGTACAACGGACATGATCTTCACAGCGCGACAACTGCAAGAGAAATGCAGGGAACAGCACCAGCCCTTATACATGGCCTTCTTTGACCTTAAAGGCCTTTGACAACGTTAACCGCGAGGGACTATGGAGCACTCTCCACCGTTTCAGCTGCCCCCAAAAGTTTGTCGTCATCCTCCGCCTGCTCCATGACGACATGCAGGCCGTGATGCTGACCAACGGATCCACCACAGATCCAATCCACATCTGGCCCGGGGTCAAGCAGAGCCGCGCTTTCGCTCCAACCCTCTTTTCGATCTTCCTCGCTGCAATGCTCCACTTCACACTCAATAACTTGGAGTGTAACTGAACTACAGAACCAGTGGAAACCTGTTCAACCTTCGTCGTCTCCAGGCCAGATCCAAGACCGTCCCAACCTCTATCGTCGATCTACAGTACGCGGACGACGCTTGCGTCTGCGCACATTCAGAGACTGAATTTCAAGTTATAGACAACATCTTCACTGAGGCGTACGAAAGCACGGGTCTTACACCAAACATCCGTAAGACAAAAGTACTCCACCAACCTGACCCCGCCACAAAGCACTACCCCCCCAGTCATCACGATCCACGGCACGACCCTGGACAATGTGGACCACTTTCCATACCTCGGGAGCCTATTATTAGCAAGGGCAGACATTGACAACGAGATTCAACACCGCCTCCAGTGCGCCAGTGCAGCCTTCGGCCGCCTGAGGAAGAGACTGTTCGAAGATCAGGCCCTCAAATCTGGCACCGAGCTCATGGTCTACAGGGCTGTAGTGATACCCGCCCTCCTGTATGGCTCAGAGACATGGACCACCTCAAATCACTGGATAAATACCACCAACCATTTCTCCGCAAGATCCTGAAAACCCCCTGGGAGGCCAGACGCATCAATGCTAGTGTCCTCGATCAGGCCAACATCCCCAGCATCGAAGCACTGGCCACACTCGACCAGCTCCGTTGGGCGACCACATTGTTTGCATGCCTGACTCAGACTCCCAAAGCAAGTTCTCTACTCGGAACTCCTACACGGCTAGTGAGCCCCAGGTGGGCAGAGGAAACGTTTCAAGGATACCCTCAAAGCCCCCTTGATAAAGTGCAACATCCCCACCGACACCTGCGAGTCCCTAGCCAAAGACCACCCTAAGTGGAGGAAGAGAATCCGGGAGGGCACTGGGCGCCTCGAGTCTCGTCGCCAAGAGCATACAGAAATCAAGCGCAGGCAGCGGAAGGAGCGTACGTCAAACCAGAACCCCCATCCACCCTTTCCTCCAACGATTGTCTATCCCACCTGTGACAGAGACTGTAATTCCCGTATTGGACTGTTTAGTCACCTGAGGACTCACTTTTGCAGTGGAAGCAAGTCTTCCTCAATTTCGAGGGACTGCCTATGATGATATGTGGGTAGCACTCTCTCGGCTCTGAGTCAGGAGGTTGTGGGTTCAAGTCCCACTCCAGACATTTGAGCACATAATCAGGCTGACACTCTAGTGCAGTACTGAAGGAGTGCTGCACTGTCAGAGGTGCCATCTTTCGGACAAATTCAAGGTTCCATCTGCCCTCGCAGGTGGATGTAAAAGATCCCATGACAATATTTGGAAGAAAAGCAGTGGAATTATCCCCAGTGTCCTGGTTGTCCTGGATCACTGATGTATATGACAATAACCACTTCCCACATCTCGGGAGCCTCCTATCAACAAGAGCAGGCATTGACGACAAGATCCAACACCGCCTCCACTGTGCCAGTGCAGCCTTTGGCCGCCTGAGGAAAAGTGTGTTTGAAGACCAGGCCCTCAAAACTGCCACCAAACTCATAGTCTACAGGGCTGTAGTAATACCTGCCCTCTTGTAGGGCTCAGAGACATGGACCATGTACAGCAGACACCTCAAGTTGCTGGAGAAATATCACCAACGCTGTCTCTGCAAGAACCGACATATCCCCTTGTCCAGGCTAGCATCCCCAGCATTGAAGCACTGACCACACTTGATCAGCTCCGCTGGGCAGGCCACATAGTTCACATGCCAGACACGAGACTCCCAAAGCAAGTGCTCTACTCGGAACTCCTTCACGGCAAACGAGCCAAAGGTAGGCAGTGGAAACGTTACAAGGACACCCTCAAAGCCTCCCTGATAAAGTGCGACATCCCCACTGACATCTGCGAGCCCCTGGCCCAAGACCGCCCTAAGTGGCAGAAGTGCATCCGAGAGGGCGCTGAGAACTTCGAGTCTCAATGCCGAGAGCATGCAGAAATTAAGTGCAGGTAGCGGAAAGAGCGTGCGGCCAACCAGTCCCACCCACCCCTTCCCTCAACGACTGTCTGTCCCACCTGTGACAGAGACTGTGGCTCTCGTATTGGACTGTTCAGCCACCAAAGAACTCACTTCAGGAGTGGAAGCAAGTCTTCCTCGATTCCGAGGGACTGCCTATGATGATGATGATGATGATATGATGATAACAATAAAATATGCGCTGTACAGTACTTACCTGGAAGCCATGTTGTGCAGTTGTCTGCATCTCAAGATATCACACTGGCCAATATTTATCCCGAAACAAACATCATCCAAAAAAGCTGATTATCTGATCATTATCTCCTGCATCCCGTTTAGTGGGTGGACAAGTGGTGGTGGTGGATCAGCCGGTTATACACCCTGCCCAATTTTCCTGCCAACACACATGCCAAAAGTGAAAGTTACCGCCATTGTGCCACATCACCACAGATAATCCATCCCAATCCGTTCTCCAGTTGAGTCTTTGGCTTGAGGACACATTGCTCTTCTGAAACGAGCAGAGAAAATTTAAGATGATGGTGATTCAAACAAACTCCTTAAAAGCTACCTTTTCACCTACACCTTTGCTCTTCTGCCTTAAATCTCTGGGGCATTTTTCTGCATTAATTATTGATTTATTTGATATTCATCCTCTGAGTGTGGGTGTTGCTGGCAAGGCTGGCATTTATTGCCCGTCTCCAGTTGACTTGACTCGCTGGGCCACTTTGGAAGGCAGTTAAGAGAGTGCAGGGATTGTCTTATCAGCAGAGATTGAACACTGTTTATTATGGAAACTAACGCCCAAATGCCCAGATTATCGCAAAGTTCGGCATTTCGCCCATAATTCGTTCAAGTGATTGCTGGCCCAAAAAGACGCTGAGGAAAAACTGCACTCACCTGACCGTAACCCGGCACTATGGACGCCATTTTGTAAATCAGAGGAATTTTAATAAAAGGCTGCTTCAAGTGGATAGTAGCATTGAAGTAATTCATGAGAGATTCGAATGGCATTTTATAATCTTGCCAATCAACTAATCACATTGTGTTCAATTTCGAGTTTATTTCAAGGACAATTTAAGAATCTTGAAGACAGATTAGGGATTTATAATGATTTATAGTGATGGGCCTGTAATTTCTCAACCAGTATTGATGACTACTCACATGCTGCAGAATAGAGATGGGAGAAGGTTCATAGAAACATAGAAACATAGAAACATAGAAAATAGGTGCAGGAGTAGGCCATTCAGCCCTTCGAGTCTGCACCGCCATTCAATGAGTTCATGGCTGAACATGCAACTTCAGTACCCCCTTCCTGCTTTCTCGCCATACCCCTTGATCCCCCTAGTAGGAAGGACTACATCTAACTCCTTTTTGAATATATTTAGTGAATTGGCCTCAACAACTTTCTGTGGGAGAGAATTCCATAGGTTCACCACTCTCTGGGTGAAGAAATTTCTCCTCATCTCGGTCCTAAATGGCTTACCCCTTATCCTTAGACTGTGACCCCTGGTTCTGGACTTCCCCAACATTGGGAACATTCTTCCTGCATCTAACCTGTCTAAACCCGTCAGAATTTTAAACGTTTCTATGAGATCCCTTCTCATTCTTCTGAACTCCAGTGAATACAAGCCCAGTTGATCCAGTCTTTCTTGATTTGTCAGTCCCGCCATCCCAGGAATCAGTCTGGTGAACCTTCGCTGCACTCCCTCAATAGCAAGAATGTCCTTCCTCAAGTTAGGAGACCAAAACTGCACATAATACTCCAGGTGTGGCCTCACCAACGCCCTGTACAACTATAGTAAGACCTCCCTGCCCCTGTACTCAAATCCCCTCGCTATGAAGACCAACATGCCATTTGCTTTCTTAACCGCCTGCTGTACCTGCATGCCAACCTTCAATGACTGATGTACCATGACACCCAGGTCTCGCTGCACCTTCCCTTTTCCTAATCTGTCACCATTCAGATAATAGTCTGTCTCTCTGTTTTTACCACCAAAGTGGATAACCTCACATTTATCCACATTATACTTCAACTGCCATGCATTTGCCCACTCACCTAACCTATCCAAGTCACTCTGCAGCCTCATAACATCCTCCTAGCAGCTCACAGTGCCACCCAACTTAGTGTCATCCACAAATTTGGAGATACTACACTTAATCCCCTTGTCTAAATCATTAATGTACAATGTAAACAGTTGGGGCCCCAGCACAGAACCTTGCGGTACCCCACTAGTCACTGCCTGCCATTCTGAAAAGTACCCATTTACTTCTAATCATTGCTTCCTGTCTGCCAACCAGTTCTCAATCCACGTCAGCACACTACCCCCATTCCCATGTGCTTTAACTTTGCACATTAATCTCTTGTGTGGAACCTTGTTGAAAGCCTTCTGAAAGTCCAAATACACCACATCAACTGGTTCTCCCTTGTCCATTCTACTGGAAACATCCTCAAAAAATTCCAGAAGATTTGTCAAGCATGATTTCCCTTTCACAAATCCATGCTGACTTGTACCTATTATGTCACCACTTTCCAAATGCACTGTTATGACATCCTTAATAATTGATTCCATCATTTTGCGGAGTACCGATGTCAGGCTGACCGGTCTATAATTCCCTGTTTTCTCTCTCCTTCCTTTTTTAAAAAGTGGGGTTACATTGTGATGTGTGACAAAGTGCGCAGTGTGTGATGTATGACAATGTGCCCGGTGTGTGATGTGTGACAATGTGCGCACTGTGTGATGTGTGACAATGTGCGTGATGTGCTGTGCGACAACGTGCGCGGTGTGTGATGTGTGTGTAACAATGTACACGATGTGATGTGTGACAGTGTGCGCACTATGTGATGTGTGACAGTGCGCGCGGTCTGATGTGTGACAATGTGACATTGAAGAGCATTATGTGCCCAATCAGGGATGAGTAATAAACGCCACACTTGCCAGTGACATCCCGATCCCGAGAATGAATCAAAACTGATTATTTGGCTATAAGGCCCTTTGGGACGTTCTGAGCAGGTACAGAGGTGCTGTCGTCATTCATGGAACCATACATAAGGAGGAGCCAGTGCCTTCAGGAAGAGAAAGGAAAAGAATGGGGGAGGAATTTACCCCTGAGAAGGGTTAACTTCCTCAGCGAGTGTGCATTAAATTACTAAATCTGTCTCTTTATCTCTCTTACGCTACTATCCTGTCTAAACATCTTTCTGTCGATATAAAAGTCTTTGTTCTTGTACCTGCCTGTTACACCTCAAAGTTCCACACTTGAAAGAGCATGTCACATTTGCACCTGATTGACATAAATATAACTTCCATAAAACTCGCCCCCCTAAAAATCATACACACATCAATCTGGAAATAAAGCAGCCATTCAAGAGTGACGTGCCGGCAAACAATTATTAGTAAGAAAAGGAGATGGAAAATCACAAGGCAATCACTCAAAATATTGTCTAAAAATTGTTTTGGCTGCCATCTTGTTTCTTTCCTGAGGTGAGAACTCAGCTGTGGAAATAGGTTTGCTAAATTAATAAATATATTTAAACAATGGTGACAACACTCACAAGAGAATGACAACATTTATGCTTACAGTTCATAGAATCATACAGCACAGAAGGAGGCCAGGGCTGGAGAGGTGGAGAGGTTTGGGAAGGGAATTCCAGAGCTTGGGACCCAACAGCTGATGGCACGGCCACTGATGGTGGAGCGATTAAAATAAGGGATTGCGCAAGAGGCCAGAATTGGAGGAGCACAGAGATGTCGGAGGATTGTAGGGCTGAAGGAGATTACAGAGATAGGGAGGGCGAGACCACGGAGCGATTTGAAAACAAAGATGAGAATTTTAAAAGTGAGGGGTTGCCGGAGCAGCAGTCAGTGCTGCATGATCCAGTGGATAATCGCAACACGTCTGCTACTGCTCTGGCTGACCAGCAGAGGCTCGGGATCCTTCTGCCCTGCGCGGCGTGTTACCGCACAAACTGGTAAATTGTTTTGGCTGCCATCTTGTTTTTTTACTGAGGTGAGAACTCAGAAGTGGACCTGAGTCCATGATCGTATTAAATGGCGGAGCAGGCTCAAGGGCCGTATGGCCTACTCCTGCTCCTATTTCCCATGTTTTAATGTAAACTCGTGGGGGTGGGGTGTGGGGAGCGTACTTTGAGCAGACTACATTTTCTCCAGACTCTCCTTCCCCTTCTAACACTGCTGCCTCGCACCACTACTGATGACCTTGAACTCCCGATTCACATCTAACATTTGAGCGTGCAACTCTGAGCCAAACATGCACTACATACGGTCTCAGGCATTACTGATTTCATTGCTCAGCTGCCTGAGCGTTAACCATCAAGCACGTCAGTCACCTCGCAAGAAGGAATATATTTGCATAAAAGATCAGTTATTGTATTTTAAGTTTAAAGCTAGGTTCAGACGCAGTGTCGGTGTATAAAAGAGACGAGGGCCAGCTTTCTTTGTAATTGAGAGAAAGACTTACATTTATACAGCGCCTTTCACACCCTCAAGATGTCCCAAAATGGTTTACAGCCAAGTGTAGTCAGTGTTATAATGTAGGAGCCAGGTGATGTGCCAAAGTTCACAGGACAGGACAATACCTGGATTCAAAGGAGACCAGGCAAATCAAGAACTGGTGAGTTAAGTTACTACAAATACGGGCCTTAAATCCCAAGTCTGAGTTATCACCACATCCAATATTGTCCATCTCAGCCCCTGCTCACTGACGCCATCTCCAGGCTCGTTAATGCCAATGTCAATGGAAGGCCAACGGTATCTTGATCTTTATTGCAATGGGGATGGAATATAAAAGCAGGGAAGTCTTACGACAGCTATAGAAGATTTTGGTGAGGCCACACCTGGAATACTGCGTGCAGTTTTGGTTTCCATATTTACGAAAGGATATACTTGCTCTGGAGACAGTTCAGAGAAGGTTCACTAGGTTGATCCCGGGGATGAGGGGGTTGACTAATGAGGAAAGGTTGAGTAGGTTGGGTCGCTACTCACTGGAATTCAGAAGAACGAGAGGTGATCTTATCGAAACGTATAAGATTATGAGGGGGCTTGACAAGGTGGATGCAGAGAGGATGTTTCCACTGAAAGGAGAGACTAGAACTAGGGGGCACGATCTTAGAATAAGGGGCTGCCCATTTAAAACTGAGATGAGAAGAAATTTCTTCTCTCAGAGGGTTGTGGATCTGTGGAATTCGCTGCCTCAGAGAGCTGTGGAAGCTGGGATACTGAATAAATTTAAGACAGAAATAGACAGTTTCTTAAATGATAAGGGGATAAGGGGTTATGGGGAGCAGGTGCGGAAGTGGACCTGAGCCATTTGTCAGATCAGCCATGACCTTATTGAATGGCGGAGCAGACTCGAGGGGCAGTCATCATCTTAAGCAGTTCCTCGGAATCGAGGAAGACTCTTAGCATGAGTTCTTAGATGACTGTACAGTCCAATAAGAGAACCACAGTCTCTGTCACAGGTGGGACAGATAGTCATTGAGGGAAAGGGTGGGCAGAGAGCCTGGTTTGCCGCATGCTCCTTCCGCTGCCAGCACTTGATTTCTACACGCTCCCGGCAACGATACTCGAGGAGCTCAGCGCCCTCCCGGATGCACTTCCTCCACTTCGGGCGGTCTTTGGCCAGGAACTCCCAGGTGTCGGTGGGGATGTCGCACTTTATCAGGGAGGCTTTGAAGGTGTCCTTGTAACGTTTCCTCTGCCTGCCTTTGGCTCGTTTGCCGTGGACGAGTTCCGAGTAGAGCGCTTGCTTTGGGAGTCTCGTGTCTTGCATGCGAACTATGTGGCCTGCCCAGCGGAGCTGATCAAGTGTGGTCAGTGCTTCAATGCTGGGGATGTTGGCCTGGACGAGAACGCTAATGTTTGTGCACCTGTCCTCCCAGGAGATTTGCAGGATCTTGCGGAGATATCGCTGGTGGTATTTCTCCAGCGACTTGAGGTGTCTACTGTACATGGTGCACATCTCTGAGCCATACAGGAGGGCGGGTATTACTATGGCCCTGTAGACCATGAGCTTGGTGACAGTTTTGAGGGACTGGTCTTCAAACACTCTTTTCCTCAGGGGGCCGAAAGCTACACTGACGCACGGGAGGCGGTGTTGGATTTCGTCGTCAATGCCTGCTCTTGTTGATAGGGGACTCCCGAGATAAGGGAAGTGGTCCACATTGTCCAGGGCCACGCCGTGGATCTTGATGTCTGGGAGGCAGTGCTGTGCGGCAAGGACAGGCTGATGGAGGACCTTTGTCTTACTAATGTTTAGCGTAAGGCCCATGCTTTCATACGCCTCAGTAAATACGTTGATTATGTCCTGGAGTTCAGCCTCTGTGTGTGCACAGACACAGGCGTCGTCCGTGTACTGTAGCTCGACGACAGAGGTTGGGGTGGTCTTGGACCTGGCCTGGAGAAGGTTGAACAGCTTCCCACTGGTTCTGTAGTTTAGTTCCACTCCAGCGAGGAGCTTATCAACTGTGAGGTGGAACATGGCAGCGAGGAAGATTGAGAAGAGGGTTGGGATGATGACGCAGCCCTGCTTGACCCCGGTCCGAACGTGAATCGGGTCTGTAATGGATCCGTTGGTAAGGATCGCAGCCTGCATGTCGTTGTGGTGCAGGTGGAGGATGGTGACGTACTTTTGGGGACATCTGAAACGGAGGAGGACGCTCCACAGACCCTCGCGGTTGACAGTGTAAAAGGTCTTTGTAAGGTCGAAGAAGGCCATGTGTAAGGGCTGGCGCTGTTCCCTGCATTTTTCCTGCAGCTGTCGCGCTGCAACAATCATGTCTGTTGTGCTCCGGAGGGGAAGAAATCCGCACTGCAACTCCGTGAGGGGCTCCTCGGCCACGGGGAGAAGTCGGTTGAGGAGGACACTAGCGACGACTTTCTCAGTGGTTGATAGCAGGGAGATTCCTCTGTAGTTGCCGCAGTTGGACTTGTCCCCCTTTTTTAAACATGGTCACGATCATTACATCTCTAAGATCTCCCGGCATGCTCTCCTCCCTCCAGATGAGAGAGATGAGGTCGTGTATTCGCGCCAGCAGTGCCTCTCCGCCATACTTCAGTGCCTCAGCAGGAATTCCATCCGCTCTCGTAGCCTTGTTGTTTTTTAGCTGCCTTATGGCCTTTTCTACCTTGTGCAGTGTTGGGGTCTCACCGAGGTGGTGATGGGTGGCATGGTGCAGAATGGAGGTCCTACTCCTGTTCCTATATCTTATGTTCTTATCTCCACCTTGGCTTTTCCAGCTCCATCCATATGCTCCAACTCAACGAGAGCTGCATTGCCTAGATGCTATTCTATAGCCTGACATCGGTAGTGGGGAAAATGTTGGAATCAATTATTAAAGATGAAATAGCAGCGCATTTGGAAAGCAGTGACAGGATTGGTCCAAGTCAGCATGGATTTATGAAAGGGAAATCATGCTTGACAAATCTTCTGGAATTTTTTGAGGATGTAACTAGTAGAATGGACAAGGGAGAACCAGTGGATGTGGTGTATTTAGACTTTCAAAACGCTTTTGACAAGGTCTCACACAGGAGATTAGTGTGCAAAATCAAAGCACATGGTATTGGGGATAATGTATTGATGTGGATAGAGAACTGGTTGGCAGACAGGAAGCAGAGAGTCAGGATAAATGGGTCCTTTTCAGAATGGCAGGCAGTGACTAGTGGGATGCCACAGGGCTCAGTGCTGGCTCCCCAGCTATTTACAATATACATTAATGATTTGGTTGAAGGAATTGAAAGTAATATCTCCAAGTTTGCAGATGACACTAAACTGGGTGGCGATGTGAGCTGTGAGTAGGATGCTAAGAGGCTGCAGGGTGACTTGGACAGGTTAGGTGAGTGGGCAAATGCATGGCAGATGCAGTATAATGTAGATAAATGTGAGGTTATCCACTTTGGGGGGAAAAAACACGAAGGCAGAATATTATCTGAATGGCGGCAAATTAGGAAAAAGGAAGGTGCAACGAGAACTGGATGTCATGGTACATCAGTCATTGAAAGTTGGCATGCAGGTACAGCAGGCGATGAAGAAGGCAAATAATATGTTGGCCTTCATAGCTAGGGGATTTGAGTATAGGAGCAGGGAAGTCTTACTGCAGTTGTACAGGGCCTTGGTGAGGCCTCACCTGGAATATTGTGTTCAGTTTTGGTCTCCTAATCTGAGGAAGGACATTCTTGTTATTGAGGGAGTGCAGCGAAGGTTCACCAGACTGATTCCCTGGATGGCTGGACTGACATATGGGGAGTGACTGGATCAACTGGTCCTTTATTCACTGGAGTTTAGAAGGATGAGAGGGGATCTCATAGAAGCATATAAAATTCTGATGGGACTGGACAGGTTAGATGCAGGAAGAATGTTCCCGATGTTGGGGAAGTCCAGAACCAGGGGACACAGTCAAAGGATAAGGGGTAGGCCATTTAGGACTGAGATGAGGAGAAACTTCTTCACTCAGAGAGTTGTTAACCTGTGGAATTCCCTACCGCAGAGAGTTGTTGGGGCCACTTCGTTGGATATATTCAAGAGGGAGTTAGATGTGGCCCTTACGGCTAAAGGGATCAAGGGGTATGGGGAGAAAGCAGGAAAAGGGTACTGAGGTGAATGATCAGCCATGATCTTATTGAATGGTGTTGCAGGCTCGAAGGGCCGAATGGCCTACTCCTGCACCTATTTTCTATGTTTCTATGTTTCTATGTTTCTATGTACTGACCACCTCTCACTAAGGTCGCTGACTCTGCTGGGGTGTATTCCTAATGGTTTCATCACATGATCTCCCGCCTCAAACCTCCACACCCCCCCACACTCCCGTCATTGGCCCATCCCGTCATTGGCCCATCCTTCCCACGGCCAATTGGAAACGGAGCATGTTCTTTATTATCCGATTGGATTAATCTTTACTGTCAGTCAAAGAACCCTTTTTTTCCCGTCACCAATATCCGTATAAGTAAGAAATGAAAGTATTGAAAGAAAATGAAGGAAACACAGTTTTGTTTCATGCCCCATAATTTTTCTCCTGGGTTTGCTCACAGCAATGCACTGGAGATTAATCTAAAAATTCCTCGACAGTAGTATGATCCTGGAGGATTGGCAACCCTCGCTCTCACCCTGGCCTCTCACTGACTTCCACTGGCTCCTCGCCCCTTAGTGCATTGATTTCAAAATTCTCAGCCTTTACAATTTTCTCCATGGCCTTGATCCACCCGACTGTGGCATCTTCTCTCAACCCCACATCTCAGTTGTTCTCCTCCACTCTTGTGCCCAATGTGCCCAGTGACATCACAGCAGACCCTACAGTCGATCACGCCCAGGCACTCGACAAATCTCTTTCTGAACCTTTCTGCCTGGCTACCTCTCTGCACCACCCCCCCACATTCAAAACCCTCCTCAGAATCAATTCTCTTCCATGGCCACTTTTCCTGACTGTTCTCCCAGCTCCTGATCAGTGTCTGACTCCATTTTGTGAAGCACCTTTGAACATTCCCTTAAAGTCATGATGTTAAGCAAGGATAAGCCGGTGTTGCCTGAAGACTGTAGGAAGAAAGGAAGAAGTCTGCAGTTTTGAAGATTTGAGAAAGAAAATGATTCACTGGCTTTGTTATGTATTGAATAAAGAGTCTGACCAGATACTGTGAGCTCAAAGTAATGTGTGACCGCAGTCCTTTATTACAGATCTCCAGAGTGCTTCTCCAGCCTGTGAGGCCTCCTTATGTACAGGTGCTCCCAAGGAATTGTGAGATCCCTTGGAACTCCAGGGGATGAGCCCTCTATTGGGTAAACAAGGTATTTACAGGTTTACATATTTAACAACACTCCCCCCCGCCTCCCCCCCTCCCTCCCTCTGCCCTCAAAATGAATTGTGTAACTATTTACAAGGTGAGTCGATCTGGGGCCTTTCTTTCCCTGGTTGATCATCTCGGTGCAAATGATGGTTTTGGTGAGTTGTTTGTTGGGCCCTCGCTGGGCTGCTGTGCAGCTGGCCTTGCAGGGCTGCTGGGGGTGGTGAGTCCTGCTGGGCTGCTGCGGGTGATGGGTTCTGCTTGGTGGTCAACCGCTGGGTCGGTTGCCACTGGTGTGTATGTTGGGGGGTCATAAAAGGAAGACTCTATTGTGGGTTGCTCTGGATAGTCCGTGAATCTGAGTTTGGTTTGGTCCAAGTGTTTCCTGCAGGTGAGTCCATTTGAAAGTTTGACCAGAAACACCCGACTCCCCTCTTTGGCCACGACAGTGCCGGGAAGCCACTTGAGACCTTGTCCATAGTGCAACACAAATACAGGGTCATTAATCTCGATTTCGCGTGACACATTTGTGCGATCATGATATGTATTCTGTTGAAGCCGCCTGCTCTCTACCTTTTCGTGTAGATCAAGGTGGACTAACGAGAGCCTTGTCTTAAGTGCCTTTTCATGACTATTTCAGCGGCGGGGGGGGGGATCCCAGTGAGTGAGTGGGGTCTTATGCGGTAACTAAGCAGGACTCGGGATAGGGCGAGTCTGCAATGAGCCTTCAGTTACCCTCTTCACGCTCTGCTTGATTGTTTGCACTGCTCTCTCTGCCTGACCATTGGATGCTGGGGCAGATGTGACATGCTTGAACCCATTGTTCCACAGCCCTTGCTAACGTTTCCTTTGAAGCGGCATGAATGGAAGCGATGATCACCCCCGCAGCGCCAACAAGGTGTTAATGGCTTTGCATTCACCACCCTTGATGGTGGACTCTGAGACATTTGCGGACTTGCAGCTGCAGGCAGGTGAGGCCTGCCCTGTATATTAGAATTCGAAAACAACATTACTTTGTTCACAGTACTTGCAGCAGCACTCGTGTGCTGAGCGATTTGTTTGGTATTGTCACTGGTGGCGATGAACGCCTGGGCTATCGCTATGGCTTTACTCAAGGTTGGGGTTTTTACAGTCAAAAGTTTGCGAAATATTACTTCATGGCCAATGCCAAGTACAAAGAAGTCCCTGAGCATATGCTCCAAGTGTCCTTCAAATGCGCAATGTCCTGCAAGGCGTCTTCCTCGGTGACGTAGCTCGCCACTTCCTGGACTTCAGACCTCTTGTACGTGTAGAATAGGTACCTCGCCATCAGAACGCTTTCCTTCGGGTTCAGATGCTCCCGGACCAGTGTGCACAAATCATCATATGACTTCTCTGTGGGTCACTGGAGCAAGCAGATTTTTCATGAGGCCATACATTGATGCCCCACAAATGGTGAGCAGGATCGCCCTTTGTTTGGCAGCATTCACTTCTCCTTCCAGCTCGTTGGCCACGAAGTATTGGTTGAGTCGATCCATGAAGGTTTCCCAATCATCTGCCTCCAATAATTTCTCCAGGCTGCCCACTGTTCTCTGCATCATTGCGGTGGGGTTCGTCATCTGTATCTCATTGCCAGTTGTTATGTATTGAATAAAGAGTCTGACCAGATACTGGAGGCGGCCACATGGCCCCTCGAGCCTGCTCCGCCATTCAATAAGAACCACTTTCTCGCCCGACCTCCATATCCCTATCCCTTGATTCCCCTAGACTTCAATAATCTATCGATTTCAGCCTTGAATATATTCAGAGACGCAGCCTCCACAGCCCTCTGGAGCAGAGAATTCCAAAGATTCACAACCCTTCGAGTGAAAAAATTTCTCCTCATCTCTGCTTAAATGCCTTACCCCTTATCCTGAGACTATGACCACTGGTTCTAGACACTCCAGCCAGGGGGAAACAACCTCTCAGCATCTACCCTG
Organism: Pristiophorus japonicus; assembly: GCF_044704955.1. Classification (NCBI taxonomy): domain Eukaryota; kingdom Metazoa; phylum Chordata; class Chondrichthyes; family Pristiophoridae; genus Pristiophorus; species Pristiophorus japonicus. The sequence continues at coordinate 8,679,183 of NC_091987.1, forward strand.
TCAATCCCCCTCAGAATCTTGTATGTTTCAATGCGATCACCTCTCTTTCTTCTAAACTCCAGAGAGTACAGGCCCATTCTACACACTCTCTCATCATAAGACAGCCCTCTCATCCCAGGAATCAATGTAGTGAAGCTCTGATGTACCGCCTGCAAGGCAAGTATATTTCCTGAGATAAGGAGACCAAAACTGTGCACAGTACTCCAGGAGCTAGATGTTCGGCACATCATTGCCCATTTAATGCCCATATAAGCGCTGAGATTCAGACTATCGCCCATATTTGATGATAAATGGAAACTAGCACCCGATTATCGCCCATTTATCGTTGGCGCAACTTTTGGCATACAGGAATGAGCTGCATCGTGCAAGGCCCAGAATACTGGTTACAATGGAAACTGGCGCCCGATTATCGCCCCGATTTTACCGATATATAAAACGGAAAAGAGTGACTAAAGTAAATGTTGGTCCCTTAGAAGATGTGAAGGGGGATTTAATAATGGGAAATGTGGAAATGGCTGAGACCTTAAACAATTATTTTGCTTCGGTCTTCACAGTGGAAGACACAAAAACCATGCCAAAAATTGCTGGTCACAGGAATGTGGGAAGGGAGGACCTCGAGACAATCACGAGGGGGGTAGTGCTGGACAGGCTAATGGGACTCAAGGTAGACAAGTCCCCTGGTCCTGAGGAAATGCATCCCAGGGTATTAAAAGAGATGGCGGAAGTTATAGCAGATGCATTCGTTATAATCTACCAAAATTCTCTGGACTCTGGGGAGTTACCAGCGGATTGGAAAGCAGCGAATGTAATGCCTCTGTTTAAAAAAGGGGGCAGACAAAAGGCAGGTAACTATAGGCCGGTTAGTTTAACATCTGTAGTGGGGAAAATGCTTGAAGCTATCATTAAGGAAGAAATAGCGGGACATCTAGATAGGAATAGTGCAATCAAGCAGACACAACATGGATTCATGAAGGGGAAATCATGTTTAACTAATTTACTGGAATTCTTTGAGGATATAACGAGCATGGTGGATAGAGGTGTACCGATGGATGTGGTGTATTTAGATTTCCAAAAGGCATTCGATAAGGTGCCACACAAAAGGTTACTGCAGAAGATAAAGGTATGTGGAGTCACAGGAAATGTATTAGCATGGATAGAGAATTGGCTAGCTAACAGAAAGCAGAGAGTCGGGATAAATGGGTCCTTTTCGGGTTGGAAATCGGTGGTTAGTGGTGTGCCACAGGGATCGGTGCTGGGACCACAACTGTTTACAATATACATAGATGACCTGGAAGAGGGGACGGAGTGTAGTGTAACAAAATTTGCAGATGACACAAAGATTAGTGGGAAAGCGGGTTGTGTAGAGGACACAGAGAGGCTGCAAAGATATTTAGATAGGTTAAGCGAATGAGCTAAGGTTTGGCAGATGGAATACAATGTCGGAAAATGTGAGGTCATCCACCTTGGAAAAAAAAACAGTTAAAGGGAATATTATTTGAATGGGGAGAAATTACAACATGCTGCAGTGCAGAGGGACCTGGGGGTCCTTGTGCATGAATCCCAAAAAGTTAGTTTGCAGGTGCAGCAGGTAATCAGGAAGGCAAACGGAATGTTGGCCTTCATTGCGAGAGGGATGGAGTACAAAAGCAGGGAGGTCCTGCTGCAACTGTGAGGCCGCACCTGGAATACTGCGTGCAGTTTTGGTCACCTTTCTTAAGGAAGGATATACTAGCTTTGGAGGGGGTACAGAGATGATTCACGAGGCTGATTCCAGAGATGAGGTTATTACCTTATGATGATAGATTGAGTGGACTGGGTCTTTACTCGTTGGAGTTCAGAAGGATGAGGGGTGATCTTATAGAAACCTTTAAAATAATGAAAGGGATAGACAAGATAGAGGCAGAGAGGTTGTTTCCACTGGTCGGGGAGACTAGAACTAGGGGGCACAGCCTCAAAATACGGGGGAGCCAATTTAAAACCGAGTTGAGAAGGAATTTCTTCTCCCAGAGGGTTGTGAATCTGTGGAATTCTCTGCCCAAGGAAGCAGTTGAGGCTAGCTCATTGAATGTATTCAAATCACAGATAGATGGATTTTTAACCAATAAGGGAATTAAGGGTTATGGGGAGTGGGCGGGTAAGTGGAGCTGAGTCCACGGCCAGATCAGCCATGATCTTGTTGAATGGCGGAGCAGGCTGGAGGGGCTAGATGGCCAACTCCTGTTCCTCATTCTTCTGTTCTTATGTTCTTATGTTCTTATCACCGGGCGCTACTTTCGGCTCGTTGCCCATATTGTGCCCAAATGATCGCTGGCCCAAAACGACGCTCAAGAAAAGTTGCACTCACCTGACCTTAACTCGGCACTATGGACGCCATTTTGTAACTCGGAGGATCCTTAATAAAAGGCTGCTTGAAGTGGTTGGGTGGAGAAGCAATTTGTGAGTGCTTTTAAGGGCATTTTTGAATCTTGCCAATCATCTAATCACATTGTATTTGTTGAGGACAACTTAAGAAGAGAGATTAGGGCATTTATAATGATTTATAGTGACGGGGCCTGTAATTTCTCAACCAGTATTGATGACTACTCACATGCTGCAGAGTAGAGATGAGAGGAGATTTATTGAAGAGCATTATGTGCCTTATCAAAGAGGTAGCAGTCTGCTCACGAGGAGGAGACATTACACCCAACGCATTTACAGCGATAAGCGATGAATGTTGCTCCCTCAGCACTCCCCGCTCCCGTACCCGTCCAACCAACGCATCTGCCTTCATCCCCCCCAATGAGGCACAGCCTGAGGAGCTCCTCGACCAGGTGCCGTGGAGCGATGAGGGGAAGGGGTAGAGGTGGGGAGAAGAAGGAGAGGTGGAAGGAAAGTGAGGTGCATGTCCGCAGGTGGTGGCTGTGTTATATCTCCATCTGGGTGTATGCAATTTGTTGCGATGTGTGGGGGCTGGGGACCACGCTCCTGCTTTGCCTTTGTCTTTTGTGTTGCTGGACATGTTGAACATGTGAATTGTGTCAATGGTGGGAAAAGTGGGGTGTGGACAGAGGTTGGGTGTTATTACCTGTGATACTTATAATTTCAGACCAATGCTAGTGTTAAACTTTTGTTATTGAACATAACCTTGTTGCGCATTGTCTCAGATAGCTGGGGATTCTTTACCATGAAAAGGTTAAATACAACTTAACATCAATCAACGTAAACTTTAACAGGCACCAAGGTGATGGGCACATGGAAACATAGAAACATAGAATATAGGTGCAGGAGCAGGCCATTCGGCCCTTCGAGCCTGTACCACCATTCAATATGATCATGGCTGATCATGCAACCTCAGTACCCCACCCCTGCCTTCTCTCCATACCTCATGATCCCTTTAGCTGTATGGGCCACATCTAACTCCGTTTTGAATATGTCCAATGAACTGGACTCAACAACTTTCTGTGGCATAGAATTCCACAGGTTCACAACCCTCTGGGTGAAAAAGTTTCTCCTCATCTCGGTCCTATATGGCTTACCCCTTATCTTTAGACTGACCCTGGTTCTGGACTTCCCCAAAATCGGGAACATTCTACCTGCATCTAACCTGTCAAGTCCCGTCAGAATTTTACACGTTTCTATGAGATCCCCTCTCACTCTTCTACATTCCATTGAATATAAGCCTGGCCGATCCAGTCTTTCCACATATGTCAGTCCTGCCATCCCGGGAATCAGTCTGGTGAACCTTCGCTGCACTCCCTCAGTAGCAAGCACGTCCTTCATCAGATTAGGAGACCAAAACTGCACACGATACTCAAGGTTTGGTCTCACCAAGGCCCGGTACAACTGCAGCAAGACCTACCTGCTCCTATATTCAAATCCCCTAGCTATGAAGGCCAGCATGCCATTTGCTTTCTTTGCTGCCTGTTGTACCTGCATGCCTACCTTCAATGACTGATGTACCATGACACCCAGGTCTCTTTGCACCTCCCCTTTTACTAATCTGTCACCATTCAGATAATAATCTGCCTTCCTGTTTTTGCCACCAAAGTGGATAACCTCACATTTATTCACATTATACTGCATCTGCCATGCATTTGCCCATTCACCTAACCTGTCCAAGTCAACCTGCACCCTCTTAGCATTCTCCTCGCAGCTCGCACTGCCACCCAGCTTAGTGTCATCTGCAAACTTGGAGATATTACACTCAATTCTTTGTCTAAATCATTAATGGATATTGTAAATAGCTGGGGTCCCAGCACTGAACCCTGCAGCACCCCACTAGTCACAGCCTGCCATTCGGAAAAGGACTCGTTTATTCCCACTCTTTCCTTCCTGTCTGCCAACCAGTTCTCTATACACATCAATACATTACTCCCAATACCATGTGCCTTAATTTTGCACACTAATCTTTTGTGTGTGACCTTGTCAAAAGCCTTTTGAAAGTCCAAATACACTACATCCATTGGTTCTCCCTTATCCACTCTAGAAGATTTGTCAAGCATGTTTTCCCTTTCATAAATCCTTGCTGACTTGGACCGATCCTGTCACTGCTTTCCAGATACACTGCTATTACATCTTTAATAATTGATTCCAACATTTTTCCCACCACTGATGCCAGGCTGCACACACACAGCAGTGTGTCAGTGTTGTCACTCACATCAGAGCTTTTTCTGTCAAATCTTTCCGATATCAACTCCCCACGTAAGAGTGGGATTTAACAAATGCCAGCCACACCACTGGCGTTCATTCCGGTTAGTTCCACTTTTTGTGGGCAGTCTTTTGAGCGAGTGATATTGTGGGTGATATGTGTGTGAGGTGGTGAAATTGAAGATGGGCGATCTCCATGGCCGCTAGCTTGGGTAAATATGCTCTTTATGACAAAAAACAGTGGGCGGGCTTTAATATTGAATCTCGGCGTTAATTCCGTGCAGAAAGTAACGCTGGGCGATATTATGGGCATTGAAATTGCCCATTCTGCTGATTCTGCCCCAAAAAAGTGGGCGGGTGGTGATATTTTTTTCTCGGTGTTAAGCCCATTGGGAAAATAACGTTCGGCGATAAGTCTAAAATTGCCTGTCAGTTTTCATTTTGTGCCCGAATGGGTGATATATGGACGTTATACGTCATTTCAGCGGTAAAATGGGCGTTAAGTGGGCTTTAAGCAAGCCCATGGCCTTGCCAGCTGGCTCATGACCCCCCTGCATAAGACCCAGACAGAAGCCGGGAAGCACTACAATGAAAGCCATATAGCCACATGCAATATCGTCGAAAAGACAATTGGAGTTCTGAAGCAGCGTCTCAGATGCCTGGAGCATTCAAGAGGCAACCTACAATACCGCCCTGACCAAGTCGCTGAGTTCATTGTGGTGTGCTGCATATTGCATAACTTAGCTATGGGGAGAGGACAACAATCGCCAGAAGGGACTGACCATCCACCTCAGGAGAGAGGGGAGACGGAAGAGGAGCATGAGGAGGAGGACGAGGACCTGGTGATGAACCCATGCCCCCACACCACTGGAAAAGCCCCATGGTAGTTACGCAGCTGCAAAGCTGTTGCATCAGCAGTTAATAATTGAACACTTTGTGTGAAGCTATGTTGGTGACAGTTACAGTTGCGTTACGTTTCATCCTTGCCTGGCCTGGCCATTGGTTGAAACCTTACGTTATTAGAAGACACTTCACAACAATGTAAAGTTCGATAACATTTTTAAATAATTTAACAACTGATTTAAAATATTTTTTTCACAGACTTTATATAACACCCTGCCCCCCACCCAACCTCCAATAGTGAACAACATTTTTGAAACAACAATATAACGAGAACACCCTCCTACCATCCCCAACAATCAACAATCAACAATTTTTTATTAATAATAATGAAACAATAATGTACGGCCCCCCTCCCCCTCCCTACCTGCGGCCATGCTTACCTCCTCTAACTTGAGCCCCCCTGGTCGTAAGCCTCCACTTTACCACTTAATCCCCGAGTAACGGGACCAAGACTTCTTGCAACAGAGCACCTCAAGGGCTGCTGCTGTGGGGGGGGGGGGGGGGGGGGGGGGGGGCAGGGGGGCGTGGTGCCTCGACAGAATGACCTCAGTGGATCAAGGAGAAGACTTTTGCGAAGAAACGTCTTCCGTGTCAGAAGGAAGCTCTTCCTCCTGTCTCGCATCTGTCGAGCTGGTTGGTGGTACAGCGCTTCGGGGTGCAGTGCGTATCACAAAACTATTGCGTGCCGCAAGACATCGACAGAGTCGGTCGTCCGCCCCATTGCCGCAACCATCTGCTCCGTGCCCTCTGATATTCTGGCAGATAGTGTGGCAATGTTGCCGGTCAGCCCACCAATCGCCTGGAGGAGCTCGCGACCTATGGGGATGCTCACCCTCGACAGTTGACACCATGTCCTTGTTGACATCTGCCCATCGCTGCACGTGCCTACCTCGCCAGCCCAACCTCCGCAGGGTCGGCGTGGGCACTGGATGACTCGGAGTGCTCTGCTGCAAACTGCTTGGCCCCATTGAGGAGGACGTGGCCGCAGGTACCACAGACGATGTATGCGGCTAATCTTCCTCTTCCTCGGTCGTATGTTCTTCTTCTTCCCCCATGGTGATCACGACCTGCAGCGGTACAGGTGATGCTGCAGGGGCCTCCCGTTGCACCTGGGGAGCTGGAAAATATAATTGAGGTTCGTAAAAGAGAAGGGGGGACATGAGAATACTTGCGCTGCGCAGGCATATGTACGAGGAGCAACACTACTGCAATAAATGTGAACGAGGGACGTTACATATGATTAACATGAGAGTGCAGAAGAATACAAGAACTGCATGCATAACATTACATCATTCATATATTATAATCAAATGGCATTAAATTACTTTAAATTACCACTGGTTTACCACTGCTTTACACATTACTCACATGGCGCAACAACGGGATCTGCACCCCACGGGTGGCAGAACAATTATGTGCCCCTACAAGGGCTGAGGCACACTCCTTCAGGTCGGTTAACTGAAAAAGATCTGCAGGCCCTCCTCCAGTCCGCCTGCATTACGCTTGATTCTTAGGCATCTTCTTCTGCAAACGTGACAAGAGCATGGCATAGCTAATTGATTAGGTACGATTACGGAAACACACAGATATTGTAATATACAATTATTCACCCCACATGCTATTCATCGTTAACGTTATATGCTAATACGGTTTGTATGCAATTGATGCATGGTTATTGTAAAGTCCTGACCCTGCAGTACAGACTTACACAAGGCACATGCTGAAGTCAAGGTCACTCTGGACCTGCACCTTTATTTCACAGCTCTTGAGTCCCACACTTGCCTGAGACCTGCCTTTATATACCTGTGTGGAACAGGTATGCCGTGACTCCGTAAGTGCACCCCTGGTGGTAAAGTATACTTGTGGTTACAGGTCATATCTAGTTACAGACATGTATAGCATGGTAAAATACAGTTATATACAGTAGTGTGAGATACATGATATCACCCTCCCCCAAGGTCTTATTGTCTTTATAGATTCAGTCTCTCAGGTGGTCTACGCTCTCGCATGGAGCGTCTTAGTTGTGGTTCAGTTGTTTGCCTTGGTGCCTGTTTTTCTTTCGGTGTGATTGCTGGTATCTCGCCTGGGCTGTCTGTTTCGTTCAGTATGATTGATGGTATCTCACCTGGGCTGTCTGATGAGACTGCCCTTTCCTCAGGTTGTTCCCTCTGTCTATCCACCAGGTGTGGTGTGAGTTCCACATTGTAGTCTGCCTCTGGGTCTGCAGTGTTGTTGGTGAATCTACTTTTTACTTGGTCTACATGCCTCCGGCAGGTTTGGCCATTGTCCATTTGTACAACCAGTAGCCTGTTTCCTTCCTTGCCTGTTACTGTCCCTGCAAGTCATTTGGGACCCCTGCCATAGATTAGCACAAACACTTTGTCCCCTATCTCATTCCACCTCCCCCTCGAATTTCGGTCATGGTACTCAGTTAGTTTCCGGCGCTTTGCCTCAACAATTTCATGCATGTCTGGGAGGATTAACGAGAGCCTAGTCTTTAAGGTCCGTTTCATCAATAGTTGCGCGGGGGAAACCCAGTCAACGAATGCGGACGAGATCTGTATGCCAGCAGCAGTCGCGACAGGCGGCTCTGCAGCGTGGGACCTTGGATTTTTAGCATGCCTTGTTTAACAATTTGCACTGTTCGCCTGGCCATTGGAGGCCGGTTTGAACGGTGCCCTCTTAACGTGATTTATGCCGTGGTCAACGATAAAATCTTGAAATTCTGCACTGTTGAAGCATGGACCATTATAACTGACCAATATGTCAGGAATTCCGTGCATTGCAAACATGGTTCTAAAGCTCTCCACAGTGGTGGAGGTGGTGCTCGAGTTTAAAATGGTGCACTCGATCCACTTTGAAAATGCATCGACGACTACGAGGAACATTTTGCCCATGAATGGGCCCGCATAGTCTACATGCACCCACGACCACGGTTTGGTGGGCCAGGGCCAGGGGCTTAGGGGGGCCCCCCTGGGGGCATTACTAAGTTGGGCACAAATGTGCACTGCCAGATGCAGAGCTCCAAGTCCGCGTCAATACCAGGCCACCAGACGTGGGATCTGGCTATGGCCTTCATAAGGACGATCCCCGGGTGCTCGCGGTGGAGCTCCCGGACAAACACCTCTCTGCCTCACAAGGGCATAACTACTCGGCTGCCCCACATCAGGCAGTCTGCCTGTAGTGATAGTTCATGCATGTGCCTATGGAAAGGTTTGATCTCGTTGGGGCAAGCATTGCGAGCCTTTGCCCAGTCACCAGTTAAAACACATCTTTTGACGAAGGATAACTTGGGGTCCCTGGTCGTCCAGGCTCTGATTTGGTGAGCCGTCATTGGCGAACCTGTGGATTCAAAGGCATTGATTGCCATGACCATCTCACAGTCCTGTTCGTCGGACCCTTCCGCCAGGGGTAGCCTGCTAAGCGCGTCGGCACAGTTGTCTGTGCCTGGTCTGTGCCTTATCGTGTAGTCGTAAGCCGCCAGCATGAGTGCCCACCGCTGAATGCGCGCCGGAGCGTTGGCGTTGATTGCCTTGCACTCGGATAGCAGGGACGTGAGGGGTTTGTGGTTGGTTTCTAACGCGAACTTGGCCCCGAAAAGGTATTGGTGCATCTTTTTGACACCGTACACGCACGCGAGCGCCTCCTTCTCCACCATACCGTACCCGCGCTCAACCCGCGAAAGTGACCTGGAGGCATAAGCAATGGGTTGTAATTTACCCGCATCATTGACATGCTGTAAAATGCACCCGACCCCGTACACTGATGCATCACATGTAAGAACTAGCTTTTTACCTGGGTCAAAAAAAGCTAAAACACTGTTGGAACACAGAAGGTTGCGTGCCTTATTGAAGGCGGGTTCTTGAGCGTCGCCCCAAAACCAATCGCACCCCTTTCTGAGTAGCACGTGGAGAGGCTCCAGCAGCGTGCTCAAGTTCTGCATAAAGTTCCCAAAGTAATTGAGTAGCCCGAGAAAGGCACGCAGTTCCGAGACATTCCGGGGCCTGGGTGCCAGACGAATCGCTTCGGTTTTGGATTCGGTTGGGCGGATTCCATCAGCGGCAATCCTTCTGGCCAAAAATTCAACCTCCGGCGCGAGAAACAGACACTTGGATTTCTTAACTCTCAGGCTTACCCGATCCAATCGACTTAGTACTTTCTCCAAATTGTGGAGATGGGAGTCGCTGTCCCTGCCCGTGATGAATATGTCGTCTTGAAACACAACCGTCCCCGGGATGGACTTGAGCAGACTCTCCATGTTGCGCTGGAATATAGCAGCTGCCGACCTGATGCCGAATGGGCATCGATTGTACATAAAAAGGCCTCGATGTGTGTTGATGGTGGTGAGTAGCTTCGACTCTTCGGTCAGTTCTTGTGTCATATACACAGATGTGAGATCTAGTTTCGAGAAAAGTTTTCCTCCAGCCAATGTGGCAAATAGGTCCTCCGCTCTGGGAAGTGGGTATTGGTCCTGTAGGGAGACTCTGTTTCTGGTAGACTTGTAATCCCCACAGATTCGTACGGACCCATCAGGCTTCATGACGGGGACGATGGGACTTGCCCAGTCGCTAAATTCCACGAGTGAGATAATGCCTTCCCACAGAAGCCGGTCCAGTTTGTGTTCAATCTTTTCCCTCATCACATAAGGCACAGCTCTAGCCTTGTGATGGACCGGTCTGGCATCCTGTGTGATGTAGATTTTAACTTTAGCCCCTTTGAAGGTGCCCACACCTGGCTGAAAGAGATGTTCAAAATGACTTAGAACTGTTGAGTAGGAGGTCCGTTCCTCTGACGACATGGCATGAACATCTAACTTGAGGAAGGACATTCTTGCTATTGAGGGAGTGCAGCGAAGGTTCACCAGACTGATTCCCGGGATGGCGGGACTGACCTATCAAGAAAGATTGGATCAATTGGGCTTGTATTCACTGGAGTTCAGAAGAATGAGAGGGGACCTCATAGAAACGTTTAAAATTCTGACGGGTTTAGACAGGTTAGATGCAGAAAGAATGTTCCCAATGTTGGGGAGGTCCAGAACCAGGGGTCACAGTCTGAGGATAAGGGGTAAGCCATTTAGGACCGAGATGAGGAGAAACTTCTTCACCCAGAGAGTGGTGAACCTGTGGAATTCTCTACCACAGAAAGTAGTTGAGGCCAATTCACTAAATATATTCAAAAGGGAGTTAGATGAAGTCCTTACTACTCGGGGGATCAAGGGTTATGGCGAGAAAGCAGGAAGGGGGTACTGAAGTTTCATGTTCAGCCATGAACTCATTGAATGGCGGTGCAGGCTAGAAGGGCTGAATGGCCTGCTCCTGCACCTATTTTCTATGTTTCTATGTTTCTATTTCCAATTTAGTTTTGCCAGCCAGCTTCTCCCCAACAGTGCTGGGAGATCTCCGGGGACAATCCACAGGGGAAGTCGGTTCACTGTCCCTTTGTGTGCGACTGAGAACATGGCGCTGCCAAGGACTGGGACCATTTCTTTGGTATAGGTCCTTAGTTTGGTGTTGATCCTTGTGAGTTTTGGTCTGCTGCTTTTGTGCGGCCACAGCTGTTCAAATTGTTGGACGCTCATGAGAGATTGACTAGCTCCCGTGTCCAGTTCCATGTTGACGGGTATCCCGTTGAGTAGGACCCTCATCATTATTGGAGGCATCTTGTTGTAAGAACAGTGGACATTGATCGTGTTGACCCACTGTACCTCGGCGTCCCGGGCACTGTCCCCACCATCTTCTGGTCCGCTTTCCGACCCTTCCGATTCATATACCAGCCGAGCTGCTGTTTTTCTGTGCATGCGAGCCAGATGCCCTGTATAGTTGCAGCTTCTGCAAACAGCATGCAGAAATCGACACCCCATTGTTGAGTGCCTTCCCCCACATCTCCAGCACAGACCGCTTCCATTGTTTCCGAAGGATAAGCTGCTTTTGGCTGATCTCTCTTGAGCTTCTCTCAGTCTGTAGTTGATTGCTCGCATTGTGCGTTGATGAGGTGTGAACGGCCGTTCAGGTGGCCCTGATGGCTTCTGGCGCCACTGCCTGCTGTTGAAGGCCTGCTCTCCTGCCTTTGTTTGTGTGTGGGGATAGCAGCTTGTTTCACGCTGTGAACCCCTTGTTCCGATGTTTCGTTAGTTGTCGTACCCGCAGTGTAGATCAACCTCGTTTCTTCTTCTCCTGCCAAGAATGTCTGTTCGACCAGTGCTGCTGCCTCTAGCGTCAAGTTCTTGGCCTCAATAAGCTTTCGGAATAGGCCTGCGTGGCCTATTCCTTCAATAAAAAAATCTCTCAGTACTCCTCTCCTTAGTTCATCGGAGAACTCACATAAACTAGCCAGCCTCCAAAGTTCCGCCACAATGTCGGGTATGCTCTGGCCCACACAGCATCTGTAGTTGTAGAACCTGTGTCTGGCCATGTGTAGGCTGCTCACTGGCTTCAGGTGGTCTCTCACCAGTGTGCTCAACTTCTCAAATGACTTGTTTGCTGGTTTCTCGGGTGCCAGCAGATCCTTCATTAAGGCATATGTTTTCGAGCCACAGCTGGTCAAGAGATGGGCTCTTCTCTTATCTGCCTTTTCGTCGCCTAACCAGTCTTTGGTTACAAAGCTTTGCTGGAACCTTTCTATAAAGTCCTCCCAATTGTCTCCAGCATTGTATTTCTCATCTGAGCCGTTGGTAGCCATTCTGCGGATTCTGTGATCCCGTAACTCGTCGCCACTGTAAAGTCCTGACCCTGCTGTACAGATTAACACGAGGCACATGCTGAAGTCAAGGTCACTCTGGACCTGCACCTTTATTTCCCAACTCTCGAGTCCCGCACTTGCCTGAGACCTGCCTTTATATACCTGTGTGGAACAGGTATGCAGTGTCTCCTGCAAGTGCACACCTGGTGGTGAAGTATGTTTGTGGTTACAGGTCATATCTAGTTACAGACTTGTATAGCATGATAAGATACAGTTATATACAGTAGTGTGAGATACATGACAATTATAACATCTATGTTCAGTGAAGGAATTTAATAAGGTCGTGGTTCAGAACTAATGCTTGACCCCCTCGCGTACAATCTTCACAGGCAGTGTCATTCGCCACCTGAAGGGACGGAGCTGGGTTATTGCAATCGATGGAGGTCTCCGAGGGTAGGGGAATCAGGACCGCTGTTGATCTGGTGAGCTCGGCAGTGACAGGACTATAATAGGAGGGGGCACCATGGGCTGTGCTCGGAGACCTCCCTGTGGCCGGTGCTAATGTCCCAAAGTGTCCCAGGGCAGACAGTGAGCCAGGGCAGCTCTCCTCCAGCCCAGTCTGGGTCACTGTGTGACTGACAGCAGCCGGAGAGACTCACACAGTCTGGGCAAAGCTGACCGGACCCTTCAGCACTCAGTCGTGCCCCCATCCGCCAACCTAACCAAAAAGGAGATGGTGCCCAAGTTAAAGTGTTGCTCACAGTACACAAGCAGCAATATAATTTAATAATTCTTCTAAACTAAAGTGGTAGAAATGCTGAGTGTTTGCGGTCTGTCTGTTTCCAGTCATTCCTTTGACCCTAATTTACAATCAAAGCGTTTAAATAATAATTAATACTGTCGATCCAGTTTAAGGCATCTCAGCCAGATTATGAATGCACATTTGCACGGAATGGTTCTTGGGCCCTGCCCTCCGAGGGTTAGAGTCCAGGGTCCTGCCCTCCCGGGTTAGAGTCCTGGGGATGCAGGTTCTGACCCCAATCCAATTCTTAACAGGGATGCTACCCAAAATTACCCAGCTTAATTACAATCTAACAGATTTACATTCTAATTAATGAGTCAGTGCATCATTACAATTATAAATTTGAGAATTTAATACTTACTCTTGCAGATGCCACCAGACCGTTCCAGCACATGCGGCACAGGTTTGGCTCTCTCAAGTCATGTGCTGCCGAAGTTACCAGTTCGGCGATGTTATACTCGTAATAAATGGTACTGTGTGTTAATGAGCAAGTGTGACCTTAGCTCCTTTATTGTAGTTCCAGAGTGCAGGTACCTCATGGGTGGCCTGCTTATATACTGTACTCCCAAGGGATGCTGGGGTCCCTTGGGACTCCAACAGGTAGGCCCTCTGGTGGACAGGTGTGATGCAAGTTACAAGGTTACAAGGGGTTAAATACATAGTATCACTCCCCAGTGAAGTCAATAATACTCTTATTTACAAGGTGAGACAATCTGGGGCTTTGCGCTCCCTTGTCGATCGTCTTGGTACAAATGTTGGTGTGGTAGGGTTGGTAAGTTCTTCATTGGGCTGTTGGGCTGCCAGCCTTGCCGGGCTGCTGGGGATGATGCATTCTGTTTCGTGGTCAACTATGATGTCAGTTGCCACCTGTGTGTGTGTTGGAAGGTCAAAGTTGGTGGTGTCCTCTTCAGGTTGTTCGTAGCAGTTGGTAAACCGTAGTTTAATTTGGTCCAAGTGTTTTCTGTGAGTTTGTCCATTGGTCAATTTGACCAGAAGCACCCTACTCACCTCTTTGGCTATGACCGTACCAGCGAGCCATTCGGGACCATGTCCATAATTGAGCACAAACACAGGGTCATTGATCTCAATATCGCGTGATCAGGGTGCACACTCTGTTGATGCCGCTTGTCCCCCACGTGATCATGGAGATCAGGATGGACTAGAGAGAGCCTTGTTTTAAGCGCCCTTTTCATGAGCAGCTCGGCTGGGGGAATCCCTGTGCGTGAGCGGGGTCTGGTGCGGTAGCTAAGCAGTACTCGGGACAACCGGATCTGCAGGAAGCCTTTCAACATAAGTTTCAAGCTTTGCTTGATGGTCTGAACTGCCCGTTCTGCCTGGCCATTGGATGCGGGCTTGAATGGCGCAGATGTAACATGTTTGATCCCGTTGCGGGTCATTAACTCTTTGAATTCAGCACTGGTGAAGCACGGCCCATTGTCGCTGACTAGGACATCAGGCAAGCCGTGCGTGGCAGACATAGCTCTTAGACTTTCAATGGTGGCCGTGGACATGCTTACAGACATTATTGCACATTCAATCCATTTTGAGTAAGCATCCATGACAACCAAAAGAATTTTGCCGAGGGATGGGCCCGCACAGTCTACATGGATTCTCGACCACGGTTTGGATGGCCAGGACCATAAACTTGCCTCTCTGGGTGCATTGCTCAACTGAGAGCAAGTGCTGTACTGGCGTACACATGACTCTAAATCTGAGTTGATGCCTGGCCACCACAAATGGGCTCTGGCTATGGCTTTCATCATCACGATGCCTGGATGGGTGTTGTGCAGTTCCCCAATAAATGTGTCTCTGCCTTTCTTGGGCAAGACCACACGATTGCCCCACAAAAGAAAGTCCGCCTGCAGGGACAGCTCATCTTTGCCGTCTGTGGAATGGCTTAATTGCCTCCTGCATCTCCACTGGGACACTGGACCAGCTCCCATGGAGGACACAGTTTTTTAACAGGGACAGTAAAGGATCCTGGCTAGTCCAGGTCCTGATCTGGCGGGCCGTAATGGGGGATTTCTCGTTCTCAAATGCCTCTATGACCATGAGAAAGTCCACTGGCAGTGCCATTTCCACCCCGGTGGTGGGCAATGGTAGCCGACTGAGAGCATCTGTGCAGTTCTCTGTGCCCGGTCTGTGGCAAATTAAATAGTTGTATGCCGACAGCGTGAGCGCCCATCTTTGGATGAGGGCAGGGGCAATGATATTGATCCCTTTGCTCTCTGAGAATAGCGATTTGAGCGGCTTGTGGTCAGTTTCAAGCTCAAACTTGAGGCCAAACAAGTACTGGTGCATTTTTTTTACCCTGTAAACACACGCCAGAGCCTCTTTTTCAACCATGCTGTCGGCCCTTTCGGCCTTGGACAAACTCCTGGACACATACGCAACCTGTTGCAAAATTCCCCGATTCATTCGCCTGTTGTAACACACACCCGATACTGTATGACGATGCATCGCAAGCTAACACTAGTCATTTAAATGGGTTATGCAGAGAAAGCAGTTTGTTCGAACACAGTAAATTTCTGGCTTTTTTAAAGGCAGCCTCTTGTGAATTTCCCCCATACCCAGTCGTCTCCCTTGTGCAGTAGTGCAAGCAGGGGTTCTAGGAGGGTGCTTAACCTTGGTAAGAAATTACCAAAATAGTTAAGGAGTCCCAGAAATGACCGCAGCTCTGTCAAATTCCAGGGTCGTGGCGCGTTCTTGATGGCCTCCGTCCTGGCGTCGGTGGGTCTGATGCCGTATGCTGCGATTCTCCTTCCAAAGAATTTGACGTCCTATGTCAGGAAAACACACTTCAAGCGTTTCAACCTGAGCCCCATGCGATCCAACCGACTAAGAACATCCTCCAGGTTCTTCAAGTGCTCCATGGTGTCCCAACCTGTAACCAATATGTCATCCTGGAAGACCACTGTACAAGAAATACAATGTGAGGTCATCCACCTTGGGAAAAAAAACAGTAAAAGGGAATATTATTTGAATAGGGAGAAATTACAACATGCTGAGGTGCAGAGGGACCTGGGGGTTCTTGTGCATGAATCCCAAAAAGTTAGTTTGCAGGTGCAGCAGGTAATCAGGAAGGCGAATGGAATGTTGGCCTTCATTGCGAGAGGGATGGAGTATAAAAGCAGGGAGGTCCTGCTGCAACTGTATAGGGTATTGGTGAGGCCGCACCTGGAGTACTGCGTGCAGTTTTGGTCACCTTACTTAAGGAAGGAAATACTGGCTTTGGAGGGGGTACAGAAACGATTCACTAGGCTGATTCCGGAGATGAGGGGGTTACCTTATGATGATAGATTGAGTAGACTGGGTCTTTACTCGTTGGAGTTCAGAAGGATGAGGGGTGATCTTATAGAAACATTTAAAATCATGAAAGAGGTAGACAAGATAGAGGCAGAGAGGTTGTTTCCACTGGTCGGGGAGACTAGAACTAGGGGGCACAGCCTCAAAATGCGGGGGAGCCAATTTAAAACCGAGTTGAGAAGGAATTCCTTCTCCCAGAGGGTTGTGAATCTGTGGAATTCTCTGCCCAAGGAAGCAGTTGAGGCTAGCTCATTGAATGTTTTCAAGTCACAGATAGATAGATTTTTAACCAATAAGGGAATTAAGGGTTACGGGGAGAGGGCGGGTAAGTGGAGCTGAGCCCACGACCAGATCAGCCATGATCTTGTTGAATGGCGGAGCAGGCTCGAGGGGCTAGATGGCCTACTCCTGTTCCTAATTCTTATGTTCTTATGTTCTTATAACCGACTTTAGCAGGCTTTCCATGTTCCTCTGGAAGATCACTGCAGCTGACCGAATCCCGAACGGGCACCGGTTATACATGAACAGACCTTTGTGCGTGTTGATGCAGATGGGGCCTTTCGAAGGCTCCTCCAGCTCCTGCGTCATGTAGGCCGAGGTCAGGTCCAGCTTGGTGAACGTCTTCACTCCAGCCAGGGTCGCAAATAGTTCATCTGCCTTGGGTAGCAGGTACTGATCCTGCAGCGAAAAACGGTTAATTGTTACTTTGTAGTCACCGCAAATTCTAACCGTACCATCCTCCTTGAACACCGGAACAATCGGACTGGCCCAATCGTTTGAACTCCACCGGCGCGATGATGCCTTCACGTTGCAGCCTGTCCAGCTCGATTTCCAATTTTTCACACATCATGTATGGTACCGCCCGAGCCTTGTGGTGGATGGGTCGTGTACCGGGAACCAAATGGATCTGCACTTTCGCCCCCGAGAAACTTCCAATGCCTGGCTCAAATAACGAGGGGAATTTGCTTAGAACCTGGGTGCATGCGGTGTCATCAACTGATGAGAGCGCTCAAATGTTGTCCCAGTTCCAGCGGATTTTCCCCAGTCAGCTTCTGCCAAACAATGTGGAGCCATCCCCTGGCACAATCCACAGCGGGAGTTCATGTACTGCTCCGTCATAGGAGACTTTGACTTCAGCACTGCCAATTACAGGGATTAGTTCCTTGGTGTAAATCCTTAGTTTGGGGTGATTGGGGCTGAGCTTGGGCCTGTGTGCCTTCTTCCCCCACAGCCTGTCGAAGGCCTTTTTACTCATTATGGACTCACTTGCCCCCCGTGCCCAGCTCCATAGATACTGGAGTGCCGTTCAGTTCCACTTTCAACTTTATTGGTGGGCATTTTGTCGTGAACATGTGTACCCCGTGCACCTCTGCCTCTTCCGTATGAGTTTCCAATTCAGCCTGATCCACTGTGGATCGATCTTCCTCTGCAATGTGGTGGTTTGCAGGGTTTGCAGCTCGCCTGCACATTCGTTGGAGGTGTCCCATTGTTCTGCAACCATTGCACGCATAG